>NC_064638.1:10704166-11050000 GCF_023864345.2 Schistocerca serialis cubense
TGCCGACTTAAGTACAAAAAAACTGACTCTTCTTACTGTCTATGCTTTGAACCATTCCTGTGACACTAGTTATAGATTCCGATGCTTCACTTCATTTTTACTGTATCCCTCTGACTTTCGTATTGACGATTAAACACAGAAATTGCATCGGAATTAAATAGAAAAGGCACAATGCCGACTTAAGGACAAGAAAACTGACTCTTCTTACTGTCTATGCTTTGAACCATTCCTGTGACACTAGTTATAGATTCGATGCTTCACTTCAGGTTTACTGTATCCCTCTGACCTTCATATTGACGATGAAACACAGAAATTTCAGCGGAATTAAATACAAAAGGCACAATGCCGCCTTAAGTACAAGAAAACTGACTCTTCTTACTCTCTATGTTTGAACCATTCCTTTGACACTAGTTATAGATTCGGATGCTTCACTTCAGGTTTACTGTATTCCTCTGACCCTCTTATTGACGATGAAACACAGAAATTGCATCGGAATTAAATAGAAATGGAACAATGCCGACTTAAGTACATGAAAACTGACTCTTCTTATTGTCTATGCTTTGAACCATTCCTGTGACACTAGTTATAGATTCCGATGCTTTACTTTAGGTTTGCTGTATCCCTCTGACCTTCTTATTGACGATGAAACACAGAAATTGCATCGGAATTAAATACAAAAGGCACATTGCCGACTCAAGTACAAGAAAACTGACTCATCTTACTGTCTATGGTATGAACCTTTCCTGTGACACTAGTTACAGACTGCGATGCTTCACTTCAGGTTTACTGTATCCCTCTGACCTTCTTATTGAAGATGAGACACAGATATTGCATCGCAATTAAATACAGAGGGCACAATGCCGACTTAAGTACAAGAAAACTCACTCTTCTTACTGTCTATGTTTGAACCATTCATGTGACACTAGTTATAGATTCCGATGCTTCACTTCAGGTTTACTGTATCCCTCTGACCATCTTATTGTTGATGAAAAACAGATATACCATCGGAATTACATACAAAAGGCACAATGCCTACATAAGTACAAGAAAACTGACTCTTCTTACTGTCTATGATTTGAACCATTCCTGTTAAACTACTTATAGATTCCGATGCTTCTATTCAGGATAACTGTATCCCTCTGACCTTCTTATTGACGATGAAACACAGAAATTGCATCGGAATTCAATACAAAAGGCACAGTGCCGACTTAAGTTCAAGAATACTGACTCTTCTTACTGTCTATGCTTTGAACCATTCCTGTGACACTAGTTATAGATTCCGATGCTTCACTTCAGGTTTACTGTATCCCTCTGTCCTTCTTATTGAAGATGAAACACAGATATTGCATCGGAATTAAATACAAAGGGCACAATGCCGACTTAAGTACAAGAATACTGACTCTTCTTACTGTCTGTGTTTGAACCATTCATGTGACACTAGTTATAGATTCCGATGCTTCACTTCAGGTTTACTGTATCCCTCTGACCATCTTATTTTTGATGAAACACAGATATAGCATCGGAATTAAATACAAGAGACACAATGCCTACATAAGTACAAGAAAACTGACTCTTCTTACCGTCTATGTTTTGAACCATTCCTGTGACACTAGTTATAGATTCCGATGCTTCACTTCAGGTTTACTGTATTCCTCTGACCCTCTTAGAGACGATGAAACACAGAAATTGCATCGGAATTAAATACAAAAGGCACAATGCCGACATAAGTACAAGAAAACTGACTCTTCTTACTGTCTATGTTTTGAACCATTCCTGTGACACTAGTTATAGATTCCGATGCTTCACTTCAGGTTTACTGTATCCCTCTGACCTTCTTATTGACGATGAAACACAGAAATTGCATCGGAATTAAATACAAAAGGCACAATGCCGACTTAAGTACAAGGAAACTGACTCTTCTTACTGTCTATGTTATGAACCATTCCTGTGACACTAGTTATAGATTCCGATGCTTCACTTCAAATTTACTGTATCCCTCTGACCTTCTTATTGACGATGAAACACAGAAATTGCATCGGAATTAAATAGAAAAGACACAATGCCGACTTAACTACACGAAAACTGACTCTTCTTTCTGTCAATGTATTGAACCATTCCTGTGACACTAGTTAAACATTCCGATGCTTCACCTCAGGTTTACTGTATCCCTCTGACCTTCTTATTGACGATGAAACACAGAAATCGCAACGGAATTAAATACAAAAGGCACAATGCCGACTTAAGTTCAAGAAAACTGACTCTTCTTACTGTGTATGATTTGAACCATTCCTGTGCCACTAGATATAGATTCCGATGATTCACTTCAGGTTTACTGTATCTCTCTGACCTTCTTATTGACGATGAAACACAGAAATTGCATCGGAATTATATACAAAAGGCACAATGCCGACTTAAGTACAAGGAAACTGACTCTTCTTACTGTCTATGTTTTGAACCATTCCTGTGACACTAGTTATTGTTGCCGATTCTTCACTTCAGGTTTACTGCATACCTCTGACCTTCTTATTGTTGATGAAACTCAGAAATTGCACCGGAAATAAATACAATTGGCACAACGCCGACTTAAAAACAAGAAAACTGACTCTTCTTACTGTCTATGATATGATCCACTCCTGTGACACTAGTTATAGATTCCGATGCTTCACTTCAGGTTTACTGTATCCCTCTGACCTTCTTATTGACGATGAAACATAGAAATTGCATCGGAATTAAATAGGAATGGAACAATGCCGACTTAAGTACAAGAATACTGACGCTTCTTACTCTCTATGTTTTGAACCATTCCTGTGACACTAGTTATAGATGACGATTCTTCACTTTAGGTTTACTGTATCCCTCTGACCTTCTTATTGACGATGAAACACAGAAATTGCATCGGAATTGAATACAAAAGGCACAATGCCAACTTAAGTACAAGAAAACTAACTCTTCTTACTGACAATGTTTTGAACCATTCCTGTGACACTAGTTAAAGATTCCGAAGCTTCACCTCAGGTTTACTGTATCCCTCTGACCTTCTTATTGACGATGAAACACAGAAATTGCAACGGAATTAAATACAAAAGGCACAATGCCGACTTAAGTTCAAGAAAACTGACTCTTCTTATTGTCTATGTTTTGAACCATTCCTGTGACACTAGTTATAGGTTCCGATGATTGACTTCAGGTTTACTGTATCCCTCTGACCTTCTTATTGACGATGAAACACAAAAATTGCATCGGAATTATATACAAAAGTCACAATGCCGACTTAAGTACAAGAAAACTGACTCTTCTTACTGTCTATGATTTGAACCATTCCTGTGACACTAGTTATAGATTCCGATTCTGAACTTCAGGTTTACTGCATACCTCTGACCTTCTTATTGTTGATGAAACACAGAAATTGCACCGGAAATAAATACAATTGGCACAACGCCGACTTAAGTACAAGAAAACTGACTCTACTTACTGTCTATGTTATGATCCACTCCTGTGACACTAGTTATAGATTCCGATGCTTCACTTCAGGTTTACTGTATCCCTCTGACCTTCTTATTGACGATGAAACATAGAAATTGCATCGGAATTAAATAGAAATGGAACAATGCCGACTTAAGTACAAGAATACTGACGCTTCTTACTCTCTATGGTTTGAACCATTCCTGTGACACCAGTTATAGATGACGATGCTTCACTTTAGGTTTACTGTATCCCTCTGACCTTCTTATTGACGATGAAACACAGAAATTGCATCGGAATTATATACAAAAGTCACAATGCCGACTTAAGTACAAGAAAACTGACTCTTTTTACTGTCTATGATTTGAACCATTCCTGTGACACTAGTTATAGATTCCGATTCTTAACTTCAGGTTTACTGCATACCTCTGACCTTCTTATTGTTGATGAAACACAGAAATTACACCGGAATTAAATACAAAAGGCACAACGCCGACTAAAGTACAAGAAAACTGTCTCTTCTTACTGTCTATGTTTTGATCCACTCCTGTGACACTAGTTATAGATTCCGATGCTTCACTTCAGGTTTACTGTATCTCTCTGACCTTCTTATTGACGATGAAACATAGAAATTGCATCGGAATTAAATAGAAAAGGAACAATGCCGACTTAAGTACAAGAAAACTGACTCTTCTTACTGTCTATGCTTTGAACCATTCCTGTGACACTAGTTATAGATTCGATGGTTCACTTCAGGTTTACTGTATCCCTCTGACCTTCATATTGACGATGAAACACAGACATTTCAGCGGAATTAAATACAAAAGGCACAATGCCGCCTCAAGTACAAGAAGACTGACTCTTCTTACTGTCTATGTTTTGAACCATACCTGTGACACTAGTTATAGATTCCGATGCTTCACTTCATTTTTACTGTATCCCTCTGACTTTCTTATTGACGATTAAACAAAGAAATTGCATCGGAATTAAATAGAAAAGGCACAATGCCGACTTAAGTACAAAAAAACTGACTCTTCTTACTGTCTATGCTTTGAACCATTCCTGTGACACTAGTTATAGATTCCGATGCTTCACTTCATTTTTACTGTATCCCTCTGACTTTCGTATTGACGATTAAACACAGAAATTGCATCGGAATTAAATAGAAAAGGCACAATGCCGACTTAAGGACAAGAAAACTGACTCTTCTTACTGTCTATGCTTTGAACCATTCCTGTGACACTAGTTATAGATTCGATGCTTCACTTCAGGTTTACTGTATCCCTCTGACCTTCATATTGACGATGAAACACAGAAATTTCAGCGGAATTAAATACAAAAGGCACAATGCCGCCTTAAGTACAAGAAAACTGACTCTTCTTACTCTCTATGTTTCAACCATTCCTGTGACACTAGTTATAGATTCGGATGCTTCACTTCAGGTTTACTGTATTCCTCTGACCCTCTTATTGACGATGAAACACAGAAATTGCATCGGAATTAAATACAAAAGGCACATTGCCGACTTAAGTACAAGAAAACTGACTCATCTTACTGTCTATGGTATGAACCTTTCCTGTGACACTAGTTACAGACTGCGATGCTTCACTTCAGGTTTACTGTATCCCTCTGACCTTCTTATTGAAGATGAGACACAGATATTGCATCGGTATTAAATACAGAGGGCACAATGCCGACTTAAGTACAAGAAAACTGACTCTTCTTACTGTCTATGTTTGAACCATTCATGTGACACTAGTTATAGATTCCGATGCTTCACTTCAGGTTTACTGTATCCCTCTGACCATCTTATTGTTGATGAAAAACAGATATAGCATCGGAATTACATACAAAAGGCACAATGCCTACATAAGTACAAGAAAACTGACTCTTCTTACTGTCTATGATTTGAACCATTCCTGTTAAACTACTTATAGATTCCGATGCTTCTATTCAGGATAACTGTATCCCTCTGACCTTCTTATTGACGATGAAACACAGAAATTGCATCGGAATTCAATACAAAAGGCACAATGCCCACTTAAGTACAAGAAAACAGACTCTTCTTACTGTCTGTGTTTTGAACCATTCATGTGACACTAGGCATAGCTTCCGATGTTTCACTTCAGGTTTACTGTATCCATCTGACCGTCTTATTATCGAGGAAACACAGAACTTGCATCGGAATTAAATACAAAAGGCACAATGCCGACTTATGTACAAGAAAACTGACTCTTCTTACTGTCTATGTTTGAACCATTCATGTGACACTAGTTATAGATTTCGATGCTTCACTTCAGGTTTACTGTATCCCTCTGACCTTCTTATTGACGATGAAACATAGAAATTGCATCGGAATTAATTAGAAAAGGAACAGTGCCGACTTAAGTTCAAGAATACTGACTCTTCTTACTGTCTATGCTTTGAACCATTCCTGTGACACTAGTTATAGATTCCGATGCTTCACTTCAGGTTTACTGTATCCCTCTGTCCTTCTTATTGAAGATGAAACACAGATATTGCATCGGAATTAAATACAAAGGGCACAATGCCGACTTAAGTACAAGAATACTGACTCTTCTTACTGTCTGTGTTTGAACCATTCATGTGACACTAGTTATAGATTCCGATGCTTCACTTCAGGTTTACTGTATCCCTCTGACCATCTTATTTTTGATGAAACACAGATATAGCATCGGAATTAAATACAAGAGACACAATGCCTACATAAGTACAAGAAAACTGACTCTTCTTACCGTCTATGTTTTGAACCATTCCTGTGACACTAGTTATAGATTCCGATGCTTCACTTCAGGTTTACTGTATTCCTCTGACCCTCTTAGAGACGATGAAACACAGAAATTGCATCGGAATTAAATACAAAAGGCACAATGCCGACATAAGTGCAAGAAAACTGACTCTTCTTACTGTCTATGTTTTGAACCATTCCTGTGACACTAGTTATAGATTCCGATGCTTCACTTCAGGTTTACTGTATCCCTCTGACCTTCTTATTGACGATGAAACACAGAAATTGCATCGGAATTAAATACAAAAGGCACAATGCCGACTTAAGTACAAGGAAACTGACTCTTCTTACTGTCTATGTTATGAACCATTCCTGTGACACTAGTTATAGATTCCGATGCTTCACTTCAAATTTACTGTATCCCTCTGACCTTCTTATTGACGATGAAACACAGAAATTGCATCGGAATTAAATAGAAAAGACACAATGCCGACTTAACTACACGAAAAATGACTCTTCTTTCTGTCAATGTATTGAACCATTCCTGTGACACTAGTTAAACATTCCGATGCTTCACCTCAGGTTTACTGTATCCCTCTGACCTTCTTATTGACGATGAAACACAGAAATCGCAACGGAATTAAATACAAAAGGCACAATGCCGACTTAAGTTCAAGAAAACTGACTCTTCTTACTGTGTATGATTTGAACCATTCCTGTGCCACTAGATATAGATTCCGATGATTCACTTCAGGTTTACTGTATCTCTCTAACCTTCTTATTGACGATGAAACACAGAAATTGCATCGGAATTATATACAAAAGGCACAATGCCGACTTAAGTACAAGGAAACTGACTCTTCTTACTGTCTATGTTTTGAACCATTCCTGTGACACTAGTTATAGTTGCCGATTCTTCACTTCAGGTTTACTGCATACCTCTGACCTTCTTATTGTTGATGAATTTCAGAAATTGCACCGGAAATAAATACAATTGGCACAACGCCGACTTAAAAACAAGAAAACTGACTCTTCTTACTGTCTATGATATGATCCACTCCTGTGACACTAGTTATAGATTCCGATGCTTCACTTCAGGTTTACTGTATCCTACTGTACTTCTTATTGACGATGAAACATAGAAATTGCATCGGAATTAAATAGAAATGGAACAATGCCGACTTAACTACACGAAAACTAACTCTTCTTACTGTCAATGTTTTGAACCATTCCTGTGACACTAGTTAAAGATTCCGAAGCTTCACCTCAGGTTTACTGTATCCCTCTGACCTTCTTATTGACGATGAAACACAGAAATTGCAACGGAATTAAATACAAAAGGCACAATGCCGACTTAAGTTCAAGAAAACTGACTCTTCTTACTGTGTATGTTTTGAACCATTCCTGTGCCACTAGATATAGATTCCGATGATTCACTTCAGGTTTACTGTATCTCTCTGACCTTATTGACGATGAAACACAGAAATTGCATCGGAATTATATACAAAAGGCACAATGCCGACTTAAGTTCAAGAAAACTGACTCTTCTTACTGTGTATGATTTGAACCATTCCTGTGCCACTAGATATAGATTCCGATGATTCACTTCAGGTTTACTGTATCCCTCTGACCTTCTTATTGACGATGAAACACAGAAATTGCATCGGAATTGAATACAAAAGGCACAATGCCAACTTAAGTACAAGAAAACTGTCTCTTCTTACTGTCTATATTTTGAACCATTCATGTGACACTAGTTATAGATTCCGATGCTTCACTTCAGGTTTACTGTATCCCACTGACCTTCTTACTGACGATGAAACACAGAAATTGCATCGGAATTAAATAGAAAAGACACAATGCCAACTTAACGACACGAAAACTAACTCTTCTTACTGTCAATGTTTTGAACCATTCCTGTGACACTAGTTAAAGATTCCGAAGCTTCACCTCAGGTTTACTGTATCCCTCTGACCTTCTTATTGACGATGAAACACAGAAATTGCAACGGAATTAAATACAAAAGGCACAATGCCGACTTAAGTTCAAGAAAACTGACTCTTCTTATTGTCTATGTTTTGAACCATTCCTGTGACACTAGTTATAGTTTCCGATTCTTAACTTCAGGTTTACTGTATCCCTCTGACCTTCTTATTGACGATGAAACACAAAAATTGCATCGGAATTATATACAAAAGTCACAATGCCGACTTAAGTACAAGAAAACTGACTCTTCTTACTGTCTATGATTTGAACCATTCCTGTGACACTAGTTATAGATTCCGATTCTTAACTTCAGGTTTACTGCATACCTCTGACCTTCTTATTGTTGATGAAACACAGAAATTGCACCGGAAATAAATACAATTGGCACAACGCCGACTTAAGTACAAGAAAACTGACTCTACTTACTGTCTATGTTATGATGAACTCCTGTGACACTAGTTATAGATTCCGATGCTTCACTTCAGGTTTACTGTATCACTCTGACCTTCTTATTGACGATGAAACATAGAAATTGCATCGGAATTAAATAGAAATGGAACAATGCCGACTTAAGTACAAGAATACTGACGCTTCTTACTCTCTATGGTTTGAACCATTCCTGTGACACCAGTTATAGATGACGATGCTTCACTTTTGGTTTACTGTATCCCTCTGACCTTCTTATTGACGATGAAACACAGAAATTGCATTGGAATTATATACAAAATCCACAATGCCGACTTAAGTACAAGAAAACTGACTCTTCTTACTGTCTATGATTTGAACCATTCCTGTGACAATAGTTATAGATTCCGATTTTTAACTTCAGGTTTACTGCATACCTCTGACCTTCTTATTGTTGATGAAACACAGAAATTACACCGGAATTAAATACAAAAGGCACAACGCCGACTAAAGTACAAGAAAACTGTCTCTTCTTACTGTCTATGTTTTGATCCACTCCTATGACACTAGTTATAGATTCCGATGCTTCACTTCATTTTTACTGTATCCCTCTGACTTTCTTATTGACGATTAAACAAAGAAATTGCATCTGAATTAAATAGAAAAGGCACAATGCCGACTTAAGTACAAAAAAACTGACTCTTCTTACTGTCTATGCTTTGAACCATTCCTGTGACACTAGTTATAGATTCCGATGATTCAGTTCATTTTTACTGTATCCCTCTGACTTTCGTATTGACGATTAAACACAGAAATTGCATCGGAATTAAATAGAAAAGGCACAATGCCGACTTAAGTACAAGAAAACTGACTCTTCTTACTGTCTATGCTTTGAACCATTCCTCTGACACTAGTTATAGATTCGATGCTTCACTTCAGGTTTACTGTATCCCTCTGACCTTCATATTGACGATGAAACACAGAAATTTCAGCGGAATTAAATACAAAAGGCACAATGCCGCCTTAAGTACAAGAAAACTGACTCTTCTTACTCTCTATGTTTGAACCATTCCTGTGACACTAGTTATAGATTCGGATGCTTCACTTCAGGTTTACTGTATTCCTCTGACCCTCTTATTGACGATGAAACACAGAAATTGCATCAGAATTAAATACAAAAGGCACATTGCCGACTTAAGTACAAGAAAACTGACTCATCTTACTGTCTATGGTATGAACCTTTCCTGTGACACTAGTTACAGACTGCGATGCTTCACTTCAGGTTTACTGTATCCCTCTGACCTTCTTATTGAAGATGAGACACAGATATTGCATCGGAATTAAATACAGAGGGCACAATGCCGACTTAAGTACAAGAAAACTGACTCTTCTTACTGTCTATGTTTGAACCATTCATGTGACACTAGTTATAGATTCCGATGCTTCACTTCAGGTTTACTGTATCCCTCTGACCATCTTATTGTTGATGAAAAACAGATATAGCATCGGAATTACATACAAAAGGCACAATGCCTACATAAGTACAAGAAAACTGACTCTTCTTACTGTCTATGATTTGAACCATTCATGTGACACTAGTTATAGATTCCGATGCTTCACTTCAGGTTTACTGTATCCCTCTGTCCTTCTTATTGAAGATGAAACACAGAAATTGCACCCTAATTAAATACAAAATGCACAACGCCGACTTAAGTACAAGAAAACTGACTCTTCTTACAGTCTATGTTTTGATCCACTCCTGTGACACTAGTTATAGATTCCGATGCTTCACTTCAGGTTTACTGTATCCCTCTGACCTTCTTATTGACGATGAAACATAGAAATTGCATCGGAATTAAATAGAAAAGGAACAATGCCGACTTAAGTACAAGAAAACTGACTCTTCTTACTGTCTATGCTTTGAACCATTCCTGTGACACTAGTTATAGATTCGATGCTTCACTTCAGGATTACTGTATCCCTCTGGCCTTCATATTGACGATGAAACACAGAAATTTCAGCGGAATTAAATACAAAAGGCACAATGCCGCCTTAAGTACAAGAAAACTCACTCTTCTTACTGTCTATGTTTTGAACCATTCCTGTGACACTAGTTATAGATTTCGATGCTTCACTTCATTTTTACTGTATCCCTCTGACTTTCTTATTGACGATTAAACACAGAAATTGCATCGGAATTAAATAGAAAAGGCACAATGCCGACTTAAGTACAAGAAAACTGACTCTTCTTACTGTCTATGCTTTGAACCATTCCTGTGACACTAGTTATAGATTCCGATGCTTCACCTCATTTTTACTGTATCCCTCTGACTTTCTTATTGACGATTAAAAATAGACATTGCATCGGAATTAAATAGAAAGGGCACAATGCCTGCTTAAGGACAAGAAAACTGACTCTTCTTACTGTCTATGCTTTGAACCATTCCTGTGGCACTAGTTATAGATTCGATGCTTCACTTCACGTTTACTGTATCCCTCTGACCTTCATATTGACGATGAAACACAGAAATTTAAGCTGAATTAAATACAAAAGGCACAAAGCCGCCTTAAGTACAAGAAAACTGACTCTTCTTACTGTCTATGCTTTGAACCATTCCTGTGACACTAGTTATAGATTCCGATGCTTCACTACAGGTTCACTGTATAGCTCTGACCTTCTTATTGACGATTAAGCACAGAGATTGCATCGGAATTAAATAGAAAAGGCACAATGCCGGCTTATGTACAAGAAAACTGACTCTTCTTACTGTCTATGTTCTGAACCATTCCTGTTACACTAGTTATAGATTCCGATAATTCACCTCAGGTCTGCTGTATCCCTCTGACCTTCTTATTGACGATGAAACACTGAAATTGCAACGGAATTAAATACAAAAGGCACAATGTCGACTTAGGTACAAGAAAATTGACTCTTTTTACTGTCTATGTTTTGAACCATTCCTGAGACACTACTTATAGATTCCGATGCTTCACTTCAGGTTTACTGTATCCCTCTGACCTTCTTATTGAAGATGAAACAGAGAAATTGCATCGGATTTAATACAAAAGGCACAATGCCGACTTAAGTGCAAGAAAACTGATTCCTCTTACTGTCTATGTTTTGAACCATTCCTGTGACACTAGTTATAGATTCCGAAGCTTCACTTCAGCTTTATTGTATCCCTCTGACCTTCTTATTGACGATGAAACAAGAAATTGCATCGGAATTAAATACAAAAGGCACAATGCCGACTTAACTACAAGAAAACTGACTCTCCTTACTGCCTATGTTTTGAACCATTCCTGTGACACTAGTTATAGATTCCGATGCTTCACTTCAGGTTTACTGTATCCCTCTGACCTTCTTATTGACGATGAAACACGTATATTGCATCGTAATTAAATACAAAAGGCACAATGCCGACTTAAGTGCAAGAAGACTGACTCTTCTTACTGTCTATGTTTTGAACCATTCATGTGACACTAATTATAGAGTCCGATGCTTCACTTCAGGTTTACTGTATCCCTCTGACCTTCTTATTGACGATGAAACACAGAAATTGCACGGAATTAAGTACAAATGGCTCAATGCCGACTGATGTACAAGAAAACTGATTCTTCTTACTGTTTATGTTTGAACCATTCCTGTGACACTAGTTATAGATTCCGATGTTTCACTTCAGGTTTACTGTATCCCTCTGACCTTCTTATTGACGATGAAACACAGAAATTGCATCGGAATTAAATACAAAAGGCACAATGCCGACTTAAGTACAAGAAAACTGACTCTTCTTTCTGTCTACGTTTGAACCATTCCTGTGACACTAGTTATAGATTCGGATGCTTCACTTCAGGTTTACTGTATTCCTCTCACCTTTTTATTGAGGATGAAACACAGAAATTGTATCGGAATTAAATACAAAAGCCACAATGCCGACTTAAGTACAAGAAAACTGACGCTTCTTATTGTTTATGCTTTGAACCATTCCTGTGACACTAGTTATGGATTCCGATGCTTTCCTTCAGGTTTACTGTATCCCTCTGACCTTCTTATTGACGAAGAAACACAGAAATTGCATCGGAGTTAAATACAAATGGCACAATGCCGACTTAAGTACAAGAAAACTGACTCATCATACTGTCTATGTTTTGAACCATTCCTGTGACACTAGTTATAGATTCTGATGCTTCACTTCAGGTTTACTGTATCCCTCTGACCTTCTTATTGACGATGAAACACAGAAATTGCATCGGAATTAAATACAAAATGCACAATTCCGACTTAAGTACAAGAAAACTGACTCTTCTTACTGTCTATGTTTGAACCATTCATGTGACACTAGTTATAGATTCCGTTGCTTCACTTCAGGTTTACTGTATCCCTCTGACCATGATGTTGTTGATGAAACACAGATATAGCATCGGAATTAAATACAAAAGGCACAGTGCCCACATGAGTACAAGAAAACTGTCTCTTCTTACTGTCTATGATTTGAACCATTCCTGTTACACTAGTTATAGATTCCGATGCTTCTCTTCAGGTTTACTGTATCCCTCTGACCTTCTCATTGACGATGAAACACAGAAATTGCATCGGAATTAAATACAAAAGGCACAATGCCGACTTAAGTACAAGAAAACAGACTCTTCTTACTGTCTGCTTTTTGAACCATTCGTGTGACACTAGGCATAGCTTCCGATGCTTCACTTCAGGTTTACTGTATCCATCTGACCTTCTTATTATCGAGGAAACCCAGAATTTGCATCGGAATTAAATACAAAAGGCACAATGCCGACTTATGTACAAGAAAACTCACTCTTCTTACTGTCTATGTTTGAACCATTCATGTGACACTAGTTATAGCTTCCGATGCTTCACTTCAGGTTTACTGTATCCCTCTGACCTTCTTATCGACGATGAAACACAGAAATTGCATCGGAATTAAATACAAAAGGCACAATGCCGACTTAAGTACAAGAAAACTGACTCTTCTTACTGTCTATGTTTAGAACCATTCCTGTGACACTAGTTATAGATTCCGATGCTTCACTTCAATTTTACTGTCACCCTCTGACCTTCTTATTGACGATGAAACACAGACATTGCATCGGAGTTAAATTCAAAAGGCACAATGCCGACTTAAGTACAAGAAAACTGACTCTTCTTACTGTCTATGTTTTGAACCATTCCTGTGACACTAGTTATAGATTCCGATGCTTCAGTTCCGGTTTACTGTATCCCTCTGACCTTCTTATTGACGATGAAACATAGAAATTGCATCGGAATTAAATAGAAAAGGAACAATGCCGACTTAAGTTCAAGAATACTGTTTCTTCTTACTTTCTATGATTTGAACCATTCCTGTGACACTAGTTATAGATTCCGATGCTTCACTTCAGGTTTACTGTATCCCTCTGACCTTCTTAATGACGATGAAACACAGACATTGCATCGGAATTAAATACAAAGGGCACAATGCCGACTTAAGTACAAGAAAACTGACTCTTCTTACTGTCTGTGTTTGAACCATTCATTAGACACTAGTTATAGATTCCGATACTTCACTTCAGGTTTACTGTATCCCTCTGACCTTCTTATTGAAGATGAAACACAGATATTGCATCGGAATTAAATACAAAGGGCACAATGCCGACTTAAGTACAAGAAAACTGTCTCTTCTTACTGTCTGTGTTTGAACCATTCATGTGACACTAGTTATAGATTCCGATGCTTCACTTCAGGTTTACTGTATCCCTCTGACCATCTTATTGTTGATGAAACACAGATATAGCATCGGAATTTAATACAAGAGACACGATGCCTACATAAGTACAAGAAAAACTGACTCTTCTTACTGTCTATGATTTGAACCATTCCTGTGACACTAGTTATAGATTCCGATGCTTCTCTTCAGGTTTACTGTATCCCTCTGACCTTTTTAATGACGATGAAACACAGAAATTGCATCGGAATTAAATACAAAAGGCACAACGCCGACTTAAGTACAAGAAAACTGACTCATCTTACTGTCTATGTTTTGAACATTTCTTGTGACACTAGTTATAGATTCCGATGCTTCACTTCAGGTTTACTGTATCCCTCTGACCTTCTTATTGAAGATGAAACACAGATATTGCATCGGATTTAAATACAAAGGGCACAATGCTGACTTAAGTACAAGAAAACTGACTCTCCTTACTGACTATGTTTTGAACCATTCACGTGACACTAGTTATAGATTCTGATGCTTCACCTAATTTTCACTGTATCCCTCTGACTTTCTTATTGACGATTAAACACAGAAATTGCATCGGAATTAAATAGAAAAGGCACAATGTCGCCTTAAGTACAAGAAAACTGACTCTTCTTACTGTCTATGCTTTGAACCATTCCTGTGACACTAGTTATAGATTCCGATGCTTCACTTCATTTTTACTGTATCCCTCTGACTTTCTTATAGACGATTAAACACAGAAATTGCATCGGAATTAAATAGAAAAGGCACAATGCCGACTTAAGGACAAGAAAACTGACTCTTCTTACTGTCTATGCTTTGAACCATTCCTGTGACACTAGTTATAGATTCGATGCTTCACTTCAGGTTTACCGTATCCCTCTGACCTTCGTATTGACGATGAAACACAGAAATTGCATCGGAATTATACACAAAAGTCACAATGCCGACTTAAGTACAAGAAAACTGACTCTTCTTACTGTCTATGTTTTGAACCACTCCTGTGACACTAGTTATAGTTGCCGATTCTTCACTTCAGGTTTACTGCATACCTCTGACCTTCTTATTGTTGATGAAACACAGAAATTGCACCGGAATTAAACACAAATGGCACAACGGCGACTTAAGTACAAGAAAACTGACTCTTCTTACTGTCTATGTTTTGATACACTCCTGTGACACTAGTTATTGATTCCGATGCTTCACTTCAGGTTTACTGTATCCCTCTGACCTTCTTATTGACGATGAAACATAGAAATTGCATCGGAATTAAATAGAAATGGAACAATCCCGACTTAAGTACAAGAAAACAGACTCTTCTTACTGTCTATGCTTTGAACCATTCCTGTGACACTAATTATAGATTCGATGCTTCACTTCAGGTTTACTGTATCCCTCTGACCTTCATATTGACGATGAAACACAGAAATTTCAGCGGAATTAAATACAAAAGGCACAATGCCGACTTAAGGACATGAAAACTGACTCTTCTTACTGTCTATGCTTTGAACCATTCCTGTGACACTAGTTATAGATTCGATGCTTCACTTCACGTTTACTGTATCCCTCTGACCTTCATATTGACGATGAAACACAGAAATTTCAGCGGAATTAAATACAAAAGGCACAATGCCGCCTTAAGTACAAGAAAACTGACTGTTCTTACTGTCTATGCTTTGAACCATTCCTGTGACACTAGTTATAGATTCCGATGCCTCACTTCAGGTTTGCTGTATCCCTCTGACCTTCTTATTGACGATTAAACACAGAAATTGCATCGGAATTAAATAGAAAAGACACAATGCCGACTTAAGGACAAGAAAACTGACTCTTCTTACTGTCTATGCTTTGAACCATTCCTGTGACACTAGTCATAGATTCGATGCTTCACTTCAGGTTTACCGTATCCCTCTGACCTTCTTATTGACGATGAAACACAGAAATTGCATCGGAATTATATACAAAAGTCACAATGCCGATTTAAGTACAAGAAAACTGACTCTTCTTACTGTCTATGTTTTGAACCATTCCTGTGACACTAGTTATAGATTCCGATGCTTCACTTCAGGTTTACTGTATCCCTCTGTCCTTCTTATTGAAGATGAAACACAGAAATTGCACCCTAATTAAATACAAAAGGCACAACGCCGACTTAAGTACAAGAAAACTGACTCTTCTTACTGTCTATGTTTTGATCCACTCCTGTGACACTAGTTATAGATTCCGATGCTTCACTTCAGGTTTACTGTATCCCTCTGACCTTCTTATTGACGATGAAACATAGTAATTGCATCGGAATTAAATAGAAAAGGCACAATGCCGCCTTAAGTACAAGTAGACTGACTCTTCTTACTGTCTATATTTTGAACCATTCCTGTGACACTAGTTATAGATTCTGATGCTTCACTTCAGTTTTACTGTATCCCTCTGACCATCTTATTGTTGATGAAACACAGATATAGCATCGAAATTAAATACAAGAGACACAATGCCTACATAAGTACAAGAAAACTGACTCTTCTCACTGTCTATGATTTGAACCATTCCTGTGACACTAGTTATAGATTCCGATGCTTCTCTTCAGGTTTACTGTATCCCTCTGACCTTCTTAATGACGATGAAACACAGAAATTGCATCGGAATTAAATACAAAAGGCACAACGCCGACTTAAGTACAAGAAAACTGACTCATCTTACTGTCTATGTTTTGAACATTTCCTGTGACACTAGTTATAGATTCCGATGCTTCACTTCAGGTTTACTGTATCCCTCTGACCTTCTTATTGAAGATGAAACACAGATATTGCATCGGATTTAAATACAAAGGGCACAATGCTGACTTAAGTACAAGAAAACTGACTCTCCTTACTGACTATGTTTTGAACCATTCATGTGACACTAGTTATCGATTCCAATGCTTCACTTCATTTTTACTGTATCCCTCTGACTTTCTTATTGACGATTAAACACAGAAATTGCATCGGAATTAAATAGAAAATGCACAATGTCGACTTAAGTACAAGAAAACTGACTCTTCTTACTGTCTATGCTTTGAACCATTCCTGTGACGCTAGTTATAGATTCCGATGCTTCACTTCATTTTTACTGTATCCCTCTGACTTTCTTATTGACGATTAAACACAGAAATTGCATCGGAATTAAATAGAAAAGGCACAATGCCGACTTAAGGACAATAAAACTGACTTTTCTTACTGTCTATGCTTTGAACCATTCCTGTGACACTAGTTATAGATTCGATGCTTCACTTCAGGTTTACCGTATCCCTCTGACCTTCTTATTGACGATGAAACACAGAAATTGCATCGGAATTATACACAAAAGTCACAATGCCGACTTAAGTACAAGAAAACTGACTCTTCTTACTGTCTATGTTTCGAATCACTCCTGTGACACTAGTTTTAGTTGCCGATTCTTCACTTCAGGTTTACTGCATACCTCTGACCTTCTTATTATTGATGAAACACAGAAATTGCACCGGAATTAAACACAAAAGGCACAACGCCGACTTAAGTACAAGAAAACTGACTCTTCTTACTGTCTATGTTTTGATCCACTCCTGTGACACTAGTTATTGATTCCGATGCTTCACTTCAGGTTTACTGTATCCCTCTGACCTTCTTATTGACGATGAAACATAGAAATTGCATGGGAATTAAATAGAAATGGAACAATGCCGACTTAAGTACAAGAAAACTGACTCTTCTTACTGTCTATGCTTTGAACCATTCCTGTGACACTAGTTATAGATTCGGTGCTTCACTTCAGGTTTACTGTATCCCTCTGACCTTCATATTGACGATGAAACACAGAAATTTCAGCGGAATTAAATACAAAAGGCACAATGCCGACTTAAGGACATGAAAACTGACTCTTCTTACTGTCTATGCTTTGAACCATTCCTGTGACACTAGTTATAGATTCGATGCTTCACTTCACGTTTACTGTATCCCTCTGACCTTCATATTGACGATGAAACACAGAAATTTCAGCGGAATTAAATACAAAAGGCACAATGCCGCCTTAAGTACAAGAAAACTGACTGTTCTTACTGTCTATGCTTTGAACCATTCCTGTGACACTAGTTATAGATTCCGATGCCTCACTTCAGGTTTGCTGTATCCCTCTGACCTTCTTATTGACGATTAAACACAGAAATTGCATCGGAATTAAATAGAAAAGACACAATGCCGACTTAAGGACAAGAAAACTGACTCTTCTTACTGTCTATGCTTTGAACTATTCCTGTGACACTAGTTATAGATTCGATGCTTCACTTCAGGTTTACCGTATCCCTCTGACCTTCTTATTGACGATGAAACACAGAAATTGCATCGGAATTATATACAAAAGTCACAATGCCGGTTTAAGTACAAGAAAACTGACTCTTCTTACTGTCTATGTTTTGAACCATTCCTGTGACACTAGTTATAGATTCCGATGCTTCACTTCAGGTTTACTGTATCCCTCTGTCCTTCTTATTGAAGATGAAACACAGAAATTGCACCCTAATTAAATACAAAAGGCACAACGCCGACTTAAGTACAAGAAAACTGACTCTTCTTACTGTCTATGTTTTGATCCACTCCTGTGACACTAGTTATAGATTCCGTTGCTTTACTTCAGGTTTACTGTATCCCTCTGACCTTCTTATCGACGATGAAACACAGAAATTGTATCGGAATTAAATAGAAAAGGAACAATGCCGACTTAAGTACAAGAAAACTGACTCTTCTTACTGTCTATGTTTTGAACCATTCCTGTGACACTAGTTATAGATTCCGATGCTTCACTTCAGGTTTACTGTATCCCTCTGTCCTTCTTATTGAAGACGAAACACAGAAATTGCACCCTAATTAAATACAAAAGGCACAACGCCGACTTAAGTACAAGAAAACTGACTCTTCTTACTGTCTATGTTTTGATCCACTCCTGTGACACTAGTTATAGATTTCGATGCTTCACTTCATTTTTACTGTATCCCTCTGACTTTCTTATTGACGATTAAACACAGAAATTGCATCGGAATTAAATAGAAAAGGCACAATGCCGACTTAAGTACAAGAAAACTGACTCTTCTTACTGTCTATGCTTTGAACCATTCCTGTGACACTAGTTATAGATTCCGATGCTTCACTTCACGTTTACTGTATCCCTCTGACCTTCATATTGACGATGAAACACAGAAATTTAAGCTGAATTAAATACAAAAGGCACAAAGCCGCCTTAAGTACAAGAAAACTGATTCATCTTACTGTCTATGCTTTGAACCATTCCTGTGACACTAGTTATAGATTCCGATGCTTCACTACAGGTTTACTGTATCCCTCTGACCTTCTTATTGACGATGAAGCACAGACATTGCATCGGAATTAAATAGAAAAGGCACAATGCCGACTTAAGTACAAGAAAACTGACTCTTCTTACTGTCTATGTTCTGAACCATTCCTGTAACACTAGTTATAGATTCCGATAATTCACCTCAGGTTTGCTGTATCCCTCTGACCTTCTTATTGACGATGAAACACTGAAATTGCAACGGAATTAAATACAAAAGGCACAAAGCCGCCTTAAGTACAAGAAAACTGACTCATCTTACTGTCTATGCTTTGAACCATTCCTGTGACACTAGTTATAGATTCCGATGCTTCACTACAGGTTTACTGTATCCCTCTGACCTTCTTATTGACGATGAAACACAGAAATTGCAACGGAATTAAATACAAAAGGCACAATGCCGACTTAAGTACAAGAAAACTGACTCTTCTTACTGCCTATGTTTTGAACCATTCCTGTGACACTAGTTATAGATTCCGATGCTTCACTTCAGGTTTACTGCATACCTCTGACCTTCTTATTGACGATGAAGCACAGACATTGCATCGGAATTAAATAGAAAAGGCACAATGCCGACTTAAGTACAAGAAAACTGACTCTTCTTACTGTCTATGTTCTGAACCATTCCTGTAACACTAGTTATAGATTCCGATAATTCACCTCAGGTTTGCTGTATCCCTCTGACTTTCTTATTGACGATTAAACACAGAAATTGCATCGGAATTAAATAGAAAAGGCACAATGCCGACTTAAGGACAAGAAAACTGACTCTTCTTACTGTCTATGCTTTGAACCATTCCTGTGACACTAGTTATAGATTCGATGCTTCACTTCAGGTTTATCGTATCCCTCTGACCTTCTTATTGACGATGAAACACAGAGATTGCATCGGAATTATACACAAAAGTCACAATGCCGACTTAAGTACAAGAATACTGACTCTTCTTACTGTCTATGTTTTGAACCACTCCTGTGACACTAGTTATAGTTGCCGATTCTTCACTTCAGGTTTACTGCATACCTCTGACCTTCTTATTGTTGATGAAACACAGAAATTGCACCGGAATTAAACACAATAGGCACAACGCCGACTTAAGTACAAGAAAACTGACTCTTCTTACTGTCTATGTTTTGATCCACTCCTGTGACACTAGTTATTGATTCCGATGCTTCACTTCAGGTTTACTGTATCCCTCTGACCTTCTTATTGACGATGAAACATAAAAATTGCATCGGAATTAAATAGAAATGGAACAATGCCGACTTAAGTACAAGAAAACTGACTCTTCTTACTGTCTATGCTTTGAACCATTCCTGTGACACTAGTTATAGATTCGGTGCTTCACTTCAGGTTTACTGTATCCCTCTGACCTTCATATTGACGATGAAACACAGAAATTTCAGCGGAATTAAATACTAAAGGCACAATGCCGACTTAAGGACATGAAAACTGACTCTTCTTACTGTCTATGTTTTGAACCATTCCTGTGACACTAGTTATAGATTCCGATGCTTCACTTCAGGTTTACTGTATCCCTCTGTCCTTCTTATTGAAGATGAAACACAGAAATTGCACCCTAATTAAATACAAAAGGCACAACGCTGACTTAAGTACAAGAAAACTGACTCTTCTTACTGTCTATGTTTTGATCCACTCCTGTGACACTAGTTATAGATTCCGATGCTTCACTTCAGGTTTACTGTATCCCTCTGACCTTCTTATTGACGATGAAACATAGAAATTGCATCGGAATTAAATAGAAAAGGAACAATGCCGACTTAAGTACAAGAAAACTGACTCTTCTTACTGTCTATGCTTTGAACCATTCCTGTGACACTAGTTATAGATTCGATGCTTCACTTCAGGATTACTGTATCACTCTGGCCTTCATATTGACGATGAAACACAGAAATTTCAGCGGAATTAAATACAAAAGGCACAATGCGGCCTTAAGTACAAGAAAACTGACTCTTCTTACTGTCTATGTTTTGAACCATTCCTGTGACACTAGTTATAGATTTCGATGCTTCACTTCATTTTTACTGTATCCCTCTGACTTTCTTATTGACGATTAAACACAGAAATTGCATCGGAATTAAATATAAAAGGCACAATGCCGACTTAAGTACAAGAAAACTGACTCTTCTTACTGTCTATGCTTTGAACCATTCCTGTGACACTAGTTATAGATTCCGATGCTTCACTTCACGTTTACTGTATCCCTCTGACCTTCATATTGACGATGAAACACAGAAATGTAAGCTGAATTAAATACAAAAGGCACAAAGCCGCCTTAAGTACAAGAAAACTGATTCTTCTTACTGTCTATGCTTTGAACCATTCCTGTGACACTAGTTATAGATTCCGATGCTTCACTTCAGGTTTACTGTATCCCTCTGACCTTCATATTGACGATGAAACACAGAAATTTCAGCGGAATTAAATACAAAAGGCACAATGCCGACTTAAGGACATGAAAACTGACTCTTCTTACTGTCTATGCTTTGAACCATTCCTGTGACACTAGTTATAGATTCGATGCTTCACTTCACGTTTACTGTATCCCTCTGACCTTCATATTGACGATGAAACACAGAAATTTCAGCGGAATTAAATACAAAAGGCACAATGCCGCCTTAAGTACAAGAAAACTGACTGTTCTTACTGTCTATGCTTTGAACCATTCCTGTGACACTAGTTATAGATTCCGATGCCTCACTTCAGGTTTGCTGTATCCCTCTGACCTTCTTATTGACGATTAAACACAGAAATTGCATCGGAATTAAATAGAAAAGACACAATGCCGACTTAAGGACAAGAAAACTGACTCTTCTTACTGTCTATGCTTTGAACTATTCCTGTGACACTAGTTATAGATTCGATGCTTCACTTCAGGTTTACCGTATCCCTCTGGCCTTCTTATTGACGATGAAACACAGAAATTGCATCGGAATTATATACAAAAGTCACAATGCCGGTTTAAGTACAAGAAAACTGACTCTTCTTACTGTCTATGTTTTGAACCATTCCTGTGACACTAGTTATAGATTCCGATGCTTCACTTCAGGTTTACTGTATCCCTCTGTCCTTCTTATTGAAGATGAAACACAGAAATTGCACCCTAATTAAATACAAAAGGCACAACGCCGACTTAAGTACAAGAAAACTGACTCTTCTTACTGTCTATGTTTTGATCCACTCCTGTGACACTAGTTATAGATTCCGTTGCTTTACTTCAGGTTTACTGTATCCCTCTGACCTTCTTATCGACGATGAAACACAGAAATTGTATCGGAATTAAATAGAAAAGGAACAATGCCGACTTAAGTACAAGAAAACTGACTCTTCTTACTGTCTATGTTTTGAACCATTCCTGTGACACTAGTTATAGATTCCGATGCTTCACTTCAGGTTTACTGTATCCCTCTGTCCTTCTTATTGAAGACGAAACACAGAAATTGCACCCTAATTAAATACAAAAGGCACAACGTCGACTTAAGTACAAGAAAACTGACTCTTCTTACTGTCTATGTTTTGATCCACTCCTGTGACACTAGTTATAGATTCCGATGCTGCACTTCAGGTTTACTGTATCCCTCTGACCTTCTTATTGACGATGAAACATAGAAATTGCATCGGAATTAAATAGAAAAGGAACAATGCCGCCTTAAGTACAAGAAAACTGACTCTTCTTACTGTCTATGTTTTGAACCATTCCTGTGACACTAGTTATAGATTTCGATGCTTCACTTCATTTTTACTGTATCCCTCTGACTTTCTTATTGACGATTAAACACAGAAATTGCATCGGAATTAAATAGAAAAGGCACAATGCCGACTTAAGTACAAGAAAACTGACTCTTCTTACTGTCTATGCTTTGAACCATTCCTGTGACACTAGTTATAGATTCCGATGCTTCACTTCACGTTTACTGTATCCCTCTGACCTTCATATTGACGATGAAACACAGAAATTTAAGCTGAATTAAATACAAAAGGCACAAAGCCGCCTTAAGTACAAGAAAACTGATTCATCTTACTGTCTATGCTTTGAACCATTCCTGTGACACTAGTTATAGATTCCGATGCTTCACTACAGGTTTACTGTATCCCTCTGACCTTCTTATTGACGATGAAGCACAGACATTGCATCGGAATTAAATAGAAAAGGCACAATGCCGACTTAAGTACAAGAAAACTGACTCTTCTTACTGTCTATGTTCTGAACCATTCCTGTAACACTAGTTATAGATTCCGATAATTCACCTCAGGTTTGCTGTATCCCTCTGACCTTCTTATTGACGATGAAACACTGAAATTGCAACGGAATTAAATACAAAAGGCACAAAGCCGCCTTAAGTACAAGAAAACTGACTCATCTTACTGTCTATGCTTTGAACCATTCCTGTGACACTAGTTATAGATTCCGATGCTTCACTACAGGTTTACTGTATCCCTCTGACCTTCTTATTGACGATGAAACACAGAAATTGCAACGGAATTAAATACAAAAGGCACAATGCCGACTTAAGTACAAGAAAACTGACGCTTCTTACTGCCTATGTTTTGAACCATTCCTGTGACACTAGTTATAGATTCCGATGCTTCACTTCAGGTTTACTGCATACCTCTGACCTTCTTATTGACGATGAAGCACAGACATTGCATCGGAATTAAATAGAAAAGGCACAATGCCGACTTAAGTACAAGAAAACTGACTCTTCTTACTGTCTATGTTCTGAACCATTCCTGTAACACTAGTTATAGATTCCGATAATTCACCTCAGGTTTGCTGTATCCCTCTGACTTTCTTATTGACGATTAAACACAGAAATTGCATCGGAATTAAATAGAAAAGGCACAATGCCGACTTAAGGACAAGAAAACTGACTCTTCTTACTGTCTATGCTTTGAACCATTCCTGTGACACTAGTTATAGATTCGATGCTTCACTTCAGGTTTATCGTATCCCTCTGACCTTCTTATTGACGATGAAACACAGAAATTGCATCGGAATTATACACAAAAGTCACAATGCCGACTTAAGTACAAGAAAACTGACTCTTCTTACTGTCTATGTTTTGAACCACTCCTGTGACACTAGTTATAGTTGCCGATTCTTCACTTCAGGTTTACTGCATACCTCTGACCTTCTTATTGTTGATGAAACACAGAAATTGCACCGGAATTAAACACAATAGGCACAACGCCGACTTAAGTACAAGAAAACTGACTCTTCTTACTGTCTATGTTTTGATCCACTCCTGTGACACTAGTTATTGATTCCGATGCTTCACTTCAGGTTTACTGTATCCCTCTGACCTTCTTATTGACGATGAAACATAGAAATTGCATCGGAATTAAATAGAAATGGAACAATGCCGACTTAAGTACAAGAAAACTGACTCTTCTTACTGTCTATGCTTTGAACCATTCCTGTGACACTAGTTATAGATTCGGTGCTTCACTTCAGGTTTACTGTATCCCTCTGACCTTCATATTGACGATGAAACACAGAAATTTCAGCGGAATTAAATACTAAAGGCACAATGCCGACTTAAGGACATGAAAACTGACTCTTCTTACTGTCTATGTTTTGAACCATTCCTGTGACACTAGTTATAGATTCCGATGCTTCACTTCAGGTTTACTGTATCCCTCTGTCCTTCTTATTGAAGATGAAACACAGAAATTGCACCCTAATTAAATACAAAAGGCACAACGCTGACTTAAGTACAAGAAAACTGACTCTTCTTACTGTCTATGTTTTGATCCACTCCTGTGACACTAGTTATAGATTCCGATGCTTCACTTCAGGTTTACTGTATCCCTCTGACCTTCTTATTGACGATGAAACATAGAAATTGCATCGGAATTAAATAGAAAAGGAACAATGCCGACTTAAGTACAAGAAAACTGACTCTTCTTACTGTCTATGCTTTGAACCATTCCTGTGACACTAGTTATAGATTCGATGCTTCACTTCAGGATTACTGTATCACTCTGGCCTTCATATTGACGATGAAACACAGAAATTTCAGCGGAATTAAATACAAAAGGCACAATGCGGCCTTAAGTACAAGAAAACTGACTCTTCTTACTGTCTATGTTTTGAACCATTCCTGTGACACTAGTTATAGATTTCGATGCTTCACTTCATTTTTACTGTATCCCTCTGACTTTCTTATTGACGATTAAACACAGAAATTGCATCGGAATTAAATATAAAAGGCACAATGCCGACTTAAGTACAAGAAAACTGACTCTTCTTACTGTCTATGCTTTGAACCATTCCTGTGACACTAGTTATAGATTCCGATGCTTCACTTCACGTTTACTGTATCCCTCTGACCTTCATATTGACGATGAAACACAGAAATGTAAGCTGAATTAAATACAAAAGGCACAAAGCCGCCTTAAGTACAAGAAAACTGATTCTTCTTACTGTCTATGCTTTGAACCATTCCTGTGACACTAGTTATAGATTCCGATGCTTCACTTCAGGTTTACTGTATCCCTCTGACCTTCATATTGACGATGAAACACAGAAATTTCAGCGGAATTAAATACAAAAGGCACAATGCCGACTTAAGGACATGAAAACTGACTCTTCTTACTGTCTATGCTTTGAACCATTCCTGTGACACTAGTTATAGATTCGATGCTTCACTTCACGTTTACTGTATCCCTCTGACCTTCATATTGACGATGAAACACAGAAATTTCAGCGGAATTAAATACAAAAGGCACAATGCCGCCTTAAGTACAAGAAAACTGACTGTTCTTACTGTCTATGCTTTGAACCATTCCTGTGACACTAGTTATAGATTCCGATGCCTCACTTCAGGTTTGCTGTATCCCTCTGACCTTCTTATTGACGATTAAACACAGAAATTGCATCGGAATTAAATAGAAAAGACACAATGCCGACTTAAGGACAAGAAAACTGACTCTTCTTACTGTCTATGCTTTGAACTATTCCTGTGACACTAGTTATAGATTCGATGCTTCACTTCAGGTTTACCGTATCCCTCTGACCTTCTTATTGACGATGAAACACAGAAATTGCATCGGAATTATATACAAAAGTCACAATGCCGGTTTAAGTACAAGAAAACTGACTCTTCTTACTGTCTATGTTTTGAACCATTCCTGTGACACTAGTTATAGATTCCGATGCTTCACTTCAGGTTTACTGTATCCCTCTGTCCTTCTTATTGAAGATGAAACACAGAAATTGCACCCTAATTAAATACAAAAGGCACAACGCCGACTTAAGTACAAGAAAACTGACTCTTCTTACTGTCTATGTTTTGATCCACTCCTGTGACACTAGTTATAGATTCCGTTGCTTTACTTCAGGTTTACTGTATCCCTCTGACCTTCTTATCGACGATGAAACACAGAAATTGTATCGGAATTAAATAGAAAAGGAACAATGCCGACTTAAGTACAAGAAAACTGACTCTTCTTACTGTCTATGTTTTGAACCATTCCTGTGACACTAGTTATAGATTCCGATGCTTCACTTCAGGTTTACTGTATCCCTCTGTCCTTCTTATTGAAGACGAAACACAGAAATTGCACCCTAATTAAATACAAAAGGCACAACGTCGACTTAAGTACAAGAAAACTGACTCTTCTTACTGTCTATGTTTTGATCCACTCCTGTGACACTAGTTATAGATTCCGATGCTGCACTTCAGGTTTACTGTATCCCTCTGACCTTCTTATTGACGATGAAACATAGAAATTGCATCGGAATTAAATAGAAAAGGAACAATGCCGCCTTAAGTACAAGAAAACTGACTCTTCTTACTGTCTATGTTTTGAACCATTCCTGTGACACTAGTTATAGATTTCGATGCTTCACTTCATTTTTACTGTATCCCTCTGACTTTCTTATTGACGATTAAACACAGAAATTGCATCGGAATTAAATAGAAAAGGCACAATGCCGACTTAAGTACAAGAAAACTGACTCTTCTTACTGTCTATGCTTTGAACCATTCCTGTGACACTAGTTATAGATTCCGATGCTTCACTTCACGTTTACTGTATCCCTCTGACCTTCATATTGACGATGAAACACAGAAATTTAAGCTGAATTAAATACAAAAGGCACAAAGCCGCCTTAAGTACAAGAAAACTGATTCATCTTACTGTCTATGCTTTGAACCATTCCTGTGACACTAGTTATAGATTCCGATGCTTCACTACAGGTTTACTGTATCCCTCTGACCTTCTTATTGACGATGAAGCACAGACATTGCATGGGAATTAAATAGAAAAGGCACAATGCCGACTTAAGTACAAGAAAACTGACTCTTCTTACTGTCTATGTTCTGAACCATTCCTGTAACACTAGTTATAGATTCCGATAATTCACCTCAGGTTTGCTGTATCCCTCTGACCTTCTTATTGACGATGAAACACTGAAATTGCAACGGAATTAAATACAAAATTCACAAAGCCGCCTTAAGTACAAGAAAACTGACTCATCTTACTGTCTATGCTTTGAACCATTCCTGTGACACTAGTTATAGATTCCGATGCTTCACTACAGGTTTACTGTATCCCTCTGACCTTCTTATTGACGATGAAACACAGAAATTGCAACGGAATTAAATACAAAAGGCACAATGCCGACTTAAGTACAAGAAAACTGACTCTTCTTACTGCCTATGTTTTGAACCATTCCTGTGACACTAGTTATAGATTCCGATGCTTCACTTCAGGTTTACTGCATACCTCTGACCTTCTTATTGACGATGAAGCACAGACATTGCATCGGAATTAAATAGAAAAGGCACAATGCCGACTTAAGTACAAGAAAACTGACTCTTCTTACTGTCTATGTTCTGAACCATTCCTGTAACACTAGTTATAGATTCCGATAATTCACCTCAGGTTTGCTGTATCCCTCTGACTTTCTTATTGACGATTAAACACAGAAATTGCATCGGAATTAAATAGAAAAGGCACAATGCCGACTTAAGGACAAGAAAACTGACTCTTCTTACTGTCTATGCTTTGAACCATTCCTGTGACACTAGTTATAGATTCGATGCTTCACTTCAGGTTTATCGTATCCCTCTGACCTTCTTATTGACGATGAAACACAGAAATTGCATCGGAATTATACACAAAAGTCACAATGCCGACTTAAGTACAAGAAAACTGACTCTTCTTACTGTCTATGTTTTGAACCACTCCTGTGACACTAGTTATAGTTGCCGATTCTTCACTTCAGGTTTACTGCATACCTCTGACCTTCTTATTGTTGATGAAACACAGAAATTGCACCGGAATTAAACACAATAGGCACAACGCCGACTTAAGTACAAGAAAACTGACTCTTCTTACTGTCTATGTTTTGATCCACTCCTGTGACACTAGTTATTGATTCCGATGCTTCACTTCAGGTTTACTGTATCCCTCTGACCTTCTTATTGACGATGAAACATAGAAATTGCATCGGAATTAAATAGAAATGGAACAATGCCGACTTAAGTACAAGAAAACTGACTCTTCTTACTGTCTATGCTTTGAACCATTCCTGTGACACTAGTTATAGATTCGGTGCTTCACTTCAGGTTTACTGTATCCCTCTGACCTTCATATTGACGATGAAACACAGAAATTTCAGCGGAATTAAATACTAAAGGCACAATGCCGACTTAAGGACATGAAAACTGACTCTTCTTACTGTCGATGCTTTGAACCATTCCTGTGACACTAGTTATAGATTCGATGCTTCACTTCACGTTTACTGTATCCCTCTGACCTTCATATTGACGATGAAACACAGAAATTTCAGCGGAATTAAATGCAAAAGGCACAATGCCGCCTTAAGTACAAGAAAACTGACTGTTCTTACTGTCTATGCTTTGAACCATTCCTGTGACACTAGTTATAGATTCCGGTTCCTCACTTCAGGTTTGCTGTATCCCTCTGACCTTCTTATTGACGATTAAACACAGAAATTGCATCGGAATTAAATAGAAAATACACAATGCCGACTTAAGGACAAAAAAACTGACTCTTCTTACTGTCTATGCTTTGAACCATTCCTGTGACACTAGTTATAGATTCGATGCTTCACTTCAGGTTTACCGTATCCCTCTGACCTTCTTATTGACGATGAAACACAGAAATTGCATCGGAATTATATACAAAAGTCACAATGCCGATTTAAGTACAAGAAAACTGACTCTTCTTACTGTCTATGTTTTGAACCATTCCTGTGACACTAGTTATAGATTCCGATGCTTCACTTCAGGTTTACTGTATCCCTCTGTCCTTCTTATTGAAGATGAAACACAGAAATTGCACCCTAATTAAATACAAAAGGCACAACGCTGACTTAAGTACAAGAAAACTGACTCTTCTTACTGTCTATGTTTTGATCCACTCCTGTGACACTAGTTATAGATTCCGATGCTTCACTTCAGGTTTACTGTATCCCTCTGACCTTCTTATTGACGATGAAACGTAGAAATTGCATCGGAATTAAATAGAAAAGGAACAATGCCGACTTAAGTACAAGAAAACTGACTCTTCTTACTGTCTATGCTTTGAACCATTCCTGTGACACTAGTTATAGATTCGATGCTTCACTTCAGGATTACTGTATCACTCTGGCCTTCATATTGACGATGAAACACAGAAATTTCAGCGGAATTAAATACAAAAGGCACAATGCGGCCTTAAGTACAAGAAAACTGACTCTTCTTACTGTCTATGTTTTGAACCATTCCTGTGACACTAGTTATAGATTTCGATGCTTCACTTCATTTTTACTGTATCCCTCTGACTTTCTTATTGACGATTAAACACAGAAATTGCATCGGAATTAAATATAAAAGGCACAATGCCGACTTAAGTACAAGAAAACTGACTCTTCTTACTGTCTATGCTTTGAACCATTCCTGTGACACTAGTTATAGATTCCGATGCTTCACTTCACGTTTACTGTATCCCTCTGACCTTCATATTGACGATGAAACACAGAAATTTAAGCTGAATTAAATACAAAAGGCACAAAGCCGCCTTAAGTACAAGAAAACTGATTCTTCTTACTGTCTATGCTTTGAACCATTCCTGTGACACTAGTTATAGATTCCGATGCTTCACTACAGGTTTACTGTATCCCTCTGACCTTCTTATTGACGATGAAGCGCAGACATTGCATCGGAATTAAATAGAAAAGGCACAATGCCGACTTAAGTACAAGAAAACTGACTCTTCTTACTGTCTATGTTCTGAACCATTCCTGTAACACTAGTTATAGATTCCGATAATTCACCTCAGGTTTGCTGTATCCCTCTGAGTTTCTTATTGACGATGAAACACTGAAATTGCAACGGAATTAAATACAAAAGGCACAGAGCCGCCTTAAGTACAAGAAAACTGACTCTTCTTACTGTCTACGCTTTGAACCATTCCTGTGACACTAGTTATAGATTCCGATGCTTCACTACAGGTTTACTGTATCCCTCTGACCTTCTTATTGACGATGAAACACAGAAATTGCAACGGAATTAAATACAAAAGGCACAATGCCGACTTAAGTACAAGTAAACTGACTCTTCTTACTGCCTATGTTTTGAACCATTCCTGTGACACTAGTTATAGATTCCGATGCTTCACTTCAGGTTTACTGTATCCCTCTGACCTTCTTATTGACGATGAAACACATATATTGCATCGTAGTTAAATACAAAAGGCACAATGCCGACATAAGTGCAAGAAGACTGACTCTTCTTACTGTCTACGTTTTGAACCATTCGTGTGACACTAATTATAGAGTCCGATGCTTCACTTCAGGTTTACTGTATCCCTCTGACCTTCTTATTGACGATGAAACACAGAAATTGCATCGGAATTAAATACAAATGGCACAATGCCGCCTGATGTACAAGAAAACTGATTCTTCTTACTGTTTATGTTTGAACCATTCCTGTGACACTAGTTATAGATTCCGATGTTTCACTTCCGGTTTACTGTATCCTTCAGACCTTCTTATTGACGATGAAACACAGAAATTGCATCGGAATTAAATACAAAAGGCACAATGCCGACTTAAGTACAAGAAAACTGACTCTTCTTACTGTCTATGTTTGAACCATTCCTGTGACACTAGTTATAGATTCGGATGCTTCACTTCAGGTTTACTGTATTCATCTGACCTTTTTATTGACGATGAAACACAGAAATTGCATCGGAATTAAATACAAAAGCCACAATGCCGACTTAAGTACAAGAAAACTGACGCTTCTTATTGTTTATGTTTTGAACCATTCCTGTGACACTAGTTATGGATTCCGATGCTTTACTTCAGGTTTACTGTATCCCTCTGACCTTCTTATTGACGAAGAAACACAGAAATTGCATCGGAGTTAAATAAAAAGGCACAATGCCGACTTAAGTACAAGAAAACTGACTCATCATACTGTCTATGATTTGAACCATTCCTGTGACACTAGTTATAGATTCTGATGCTTCACTTCAGGTTTACTGTATCCCTCTGACCTTCTTATTGACGATGAAACAGAGAAATTGCATCGGAATTAAATACAAAATGCACAATTCCGACTTAAGTACAAGAAAACTGACTCTTCTTACTGTCTATGTTTGAACCATTCATGTGACACTAGTTATAGATTCCGCTGCTTCACTTCAGGTTTACTGTATCCCTCTGACCATCTTATTGTTGATGAAACACAGATATAGCCTCGGAATTAAATACAAAAGCACAGTGCCCACATAAGTACAAGAAAACAGACTCTCCTTACTGACTATGTTTTGAACCATTCATGTGACACTTGTTATAGATTCCGATGCTTCACTTCATTTTTACTGTATCCCTCTGACTTTCTTATTGCCGATTAAACACAGAAATTGCATCGGAATTAAATAGAAAAGGCACAATGTCGACTTAAGTACAAGAAAACTGACTCTTCTTACTGTCTATGCTTTGAACCATTCCTGTGACACTAGTTAGAGATTCCGATGCTTCACTTCATTTTTACTGTATCCCTCTGACTTTGTTATTGACGATTAAACACAGAAATTGCATCGGAATTAAATAGAAAAGGCACAAAGCCGACTTAAGGACAAGAAAACTGACTCTTCTTACTGTCTATGCTTTGAACCATTCCTGTGACACTAGTTATAGATTCGATGCTTCACTTCAGGTTTACCGTATCCCTCTGACCTTCTTATTGACGATGAAACACAGAAATTGCATCGGAATTATATACAAAAGTCACAATGCCGACTTAAGTACAAGAAAACTGACTCTTCTTACTGTCTATGTTTTGAACCACTCCTGTGACACTAGTTATAGTTGCCGATTCTTCACTTCAGGTTTACTGCATACCTCTGACCTTCTTATTGTTGATGAAACACAGAAATTGCACCGGAATTAAACACAAAAGGCACAACGCCGACTTAAGTACAAGAAAACTGACTCTTCTTACTGTCTATGTTTTGATCCACTCCTGTGACACTAGTTATTGATTCCGATGCTTCACTTCAGGTTTACTCTATCCCTCTGACCTTCTTATTGACGATGAAACATAGAAATTGCATCGGAATTAAATAGAAATGGAACAATGCCGACTTAAGTACAAGAAAACTGACTCTTCTTACTGTCTATGCTTTGAACCATTCCTGTGACACTAGTTATAGATTCGATGCTTCACTTCAGGTTTACTGTATCCCTCTGACCTTCATATTGACGATGAAACACAGAAATTTCAGCGGAATTAAATACAAAAGGCACAATGCCGCCTCAAGTACAAGAAAACTGGCTTTTCTTACTGTCTATGATTTGAACCATTCCTGTGACACTAGTTATAGATTTCGATGCTTCACTTCATTTTTACTGTATCCCTCTGACTTTCTTATTGACGATTAAACACAGAAATTGCATCGGAATTAAATAGAAAAAGCACGATGCCGACTTAAGTTCAAGAAAACTGACTCTTCTTACTGTCTATGCTTTGCACCATTCCTGTGACACTAGTTATAGATTCCGATGCTTCACTTCATTTTTACTGTATCCCTCTGACTTTCTTATTGACGATTAAACACAGAAATTGCATCGGAATTAAATAAAAAAGACACAATGCCCACTTAAGGACAAGAAAACTGACTCTTCTTACTGTCTATGCTTTGAACCATTCCTGTGACACTAGTTATAGATTCCGATGCTTCACTTCAGGTTTACTGTATCCCTCTGACCTTCTTATTGAAGATGAAACAGAGAAATTGCATCGGATTTAATACAAAAGGCACAATGCCGACTTAAGTGCAAGAAAACTGACTCCTCTTACTGTCTATGTTTTGAACCATTCCTGTGTCACTAGTTATAGGTTCCGAAGCTTCACTTCAGCTTTACTGTATCCCTCTGACCTTCTTATTGACGATGAAACACATATATTGCATCGTAATTAAATACAAAAGGCACAATGCCGACTTAAGTACAAGAAGACTGACTCTTCTTACTGTCTATGTTTTGAACCATTCATGTGACACTAATTATAGAGTCCGATGCTTCACTTCAGGTTTACTGTATCCCTCTGACCTTCTTATTGACGATGAAACACAGTAATTGCATCGGAATTAAATACAAAAGGCACAATGCCGACTGATGTACAAGAAAACTGATTCTTCTTACTCTCTATGTTTGAACCATTCCTGTGACACCAGTTATAGATTCGGACGCTTCACTTCAGGTTTACTGTATTCCTCTGACCTTTTTATTGACGATGAAACACAGAAATTCCATCGGAATTAAATACAAAAGGCACAATGCCGACTTAAGTACTAGAAAACTGACTCTTCTTATTGTCTATGTTTTGAACCATTCCTGTGACACTAGTTATAGATTCCGATGCTTTACTTCAGGTTTACTGTATCCCTCTGACCTTCCTATTGACGATGAAACACAGATATTGCTTCGGAGTTAAATACAAAAGGCACAATGCCGACTTAAGTACAAGAAAACTGACTCATCATACTGTCTATGTTTTGAACCATTCCTGTGACACTAGTTATAGATACCGATGCTTCACTTCAGGTTTACTGTATCCCTCTGACCTTCTTATTGACGATGATACACAGATATTGCATCGGAATTAAATACAAAATGCACAACGCCGACTTAAGTACAAGAAAACTGACTCATCTTACTGTCTATGTTTTGAACCTTTCCTGTGACACTAGTTATAGATTCCGATGCTTCACTTCAGGTTTACTGTATCCCTCTGACCTTCTCATTCACGATGAAACACAGAAATTGCATCGGAATTAAATACAAAAGGCACAGTGCCGACTTAAGTACAAGAAAACAGACTCTTCTTACTGTCTGTGTTTTAAACCATTCATGTGACACTAGGCATAGCTTCCGATGCTTCACTTCAGGTTTACTGTATCCATCTGACCTTCTTATTATCGAGGAAACACAGAATTTGTATCGGAACTAAATACAAAAGGCACAATGCCGACTTATGTACAAGAAAACTGACTCTTCTTACTGTCTGTGTTTGAACCATTCAAGTGACACTAGTTATAGATTCCGAAACTTCACTTCAGGTTTACTGTATCCCTCTGACCTTCTTATCGACGATGAAACACAGAAATTGCATCGGAATTAAATACAAAAGGCACAATGCCGACTTAAGTACAAGTAAACTTACTCCTCTTTCTGTCTATGATTGAACCATTCCTGTGACACTAGTTATAGATTCCGATGCTTCACTTGAGGTTTACTGTATCCCTCTGACCTTATTATTGACGATGAAACACAGAAATTGCATCGGAATTAAATACAAAAGGCAGAATGTCGACTTAAGTACAAGAAAACTGACTCTTCTTACTGTCTATGTTTTGAACCATTCCTGTGACACTAGTTATAGATTCCGATGCTTCACTTCAGGTTTACTGTATCCCTCTGACCATCTTATTGACGATGAAACACAGACATTGCATCGGAGTTAAATACAAAAGGCACAATGCCGACTTAAGTACAAGAAAACTGACACTTCTTACTGCCTATGTTATGAACCATTCCTGTGACACTAGTTATAGATTCCGATGCTTCACTTCAGGTTTACTGTATCCTTCTGACCTTCTTATTGACGATGAAACATAGAAATTGCATCCGAATTAAATAGAAAAGGAACAATGCCGACTTAAGTTCAAGAATACTGACTCTTCTTACTGTCTATGTTTTGAACCATTCCTGTGACACTAGTTATAGATTCCGATGCTTCACTTCAGGTTTACTGTATCCCTCTGTCCTTCTTATTGAAGACGAAACACAGAAATTGCACCCTAATTAAATACAAAAGGCACAACGTCGACTTAAGTACAAGAAAACTGACTCTTCTTACTGTCTATGTTTTGATCCACTCCTGTGACACTAGTTATAGATTCCGATGCTGCACTTCAGGTTTACTGTATCCCTCTGACCTTCTTATTGACGATGAAACATAGAAATTGCATCGGAATTAAATAGAAAAGGAACAATGCCGCCTTAAGTACAAGAAAACTGACTCTTCTTACTGTCTATGTTTTGAACCATTCCTGTGACACTAGTTATAGATTTCGATGCTTCACTTCATTTTTACTGTATCCCTCCGACTTTCTTATTGACGATTAAACACAGAAATTGCATCGGAATTAAATAGAAAAGGCACAATGCCGACTTAAGTACAAGAAAACTGACTCTTCTTACTGTCTATGCTTTGAACCATTCCTGTGACACTAGTTATAGATTCCGATGCTTCACTTCAGGTTTACTGTATCCCTCTGTCCTTCTTATTGAAGATGAAACACAGAAATTGCACCCTAATTAAATACAAAAGGCACAACGCTGACTTAAGTACAAGAAAACTGACTCTTCTTACTGTCTATGTTTTGATCCACTCCTGTGACACTAGTTATAGATTCCGATGCTTCACTTCAGGTTTACTGTATCCCTCTGACCTTCTTATTGACGATGAAACATAGAAATTGCATCGGAATTAAATAGAAAAGGAACAATGCCGACTTAAGTACAAGAAAACTGACTCTTCTTACTGTCTATGCTTTGAACCATTCCTGTGACACTAGTTATAGATTCGATGCTTCACTTCAGGATTACTGTATCACTCTGGCCTTCATATTGACGATGAAACACAGAAATTTCAGCGGACTTAAATACAAAAGGCACAATGCGGCCTTAAGTACAAGAAAACTGACTCTTCTTACTGTCTATGTTTTGAACCATTCCTGTGACACTAGTTATAGATTTCGATGCTTCACTTCATTTTTACTGTATCCCTCTGACTTTCTTATTGACGATTAAACACAGAAATTGCATCGGAATTAAATATAAAAGGCACAATGCCGACTTAAGTACAAGAAAACTGACTCTTCTTACTGTCTATGCTTTGAACCATTCCTGTGACACTAGTTATAGATTCCGATGCTTCACTTCACGTTTACTGTATCCCTCTGACCTTCATATTGACGATGAAACACAGAAATGTAAGCTGAATTAAATACAAAAGGCACAAAGCCGCCTTAAGTACAAGAAAACTGATTCTTCTTACTGTCTATGCTTTGAACCATTCCTGTGACACTAGTTATAGATTCCGATGCTTCACTTCAGGTTTACTGTATCCCTCTGACCTTCATATTGACGATGAAACACAGAAATTTCAGCGGAATTAAATACAAAAGGCACAATGCCGACTTAAGGACATGAAAACTGACTCTTCTTACTGTCTATGCTTTGAACCATTCCTGTGACACTAGTTATAGATTCGATGCTTCACTTCACGTTTACTGTATCCCTCTGACCTTCATATTGACGATGAAACACAGAAATTTCAGCGGAATTAAATACAAAAGGCACAATGCCGCCTTAAGTACAAGAAAACTGACTGTTCTTACTGTCTATGCTTTGAACCATTCCTGTGACACTAGTTATAGATTCCGATGCCTCACTTCAGGTTTGCTGTATCCCTCTGACCTTCTTATTGACGATTAAACACAGAAATTGCATCGGAATTAAATAGAAAAGACACAATGCCGACTTAAGGACAAGAAAACTGACTCTTCTTACTGTCTATGCTTTGAACTATTCCTGTGACACTAGTTATAGATTCGATGCTTCACTTCAGGTTTACCGTATCCCTCTGACCTTCTTATTGACGATGAAACACAGAAATTGCATCGGAATTATATACAAAAGTCACAATGCCGGTTTAAGTACAAGAAAACTGACTCTTCTTACTGTCTATGTTTTGAACCATTCCTGTGACACTAGTTATAGATTCCGATGCTTCACTTCAGGTTTACTGTATCCCTCTGTCCTTCTTATTGAAGATGAAACACAGAAATTGCACCCTAATTAAATACAAAAGGCACAACGCCGACTTAAGTACAAGAAAACTGACTCTTCTTACTGTCTATGTTTTGATCCACTCCTGTGACACTAGTTATAGATTCCGTTGCTTTACTTCAGGTTTACTGTATCCCTCTGACCTTCTTATCGACGATGAAACACAGAAATTGTATCGGAATTAAATAGAAAAGGAACAATGCCGACTTAAGTACAAGAAAACTGACTCTTCTTACTGTCTATGTTTTGAACCATTCCTGTGACACTAGTTATAGATTCCGATGCTTCACTTCAGGTTTACTGTATCCCTCTGTCCTTCTTATTGAAGACGAAACACAGAAATTGCACCCTAATTAAATACAAAAGGCACAACGTCGACTTAAGTACAAGAAAACTGACTCTTCTTACTGTCTATGTTTTGATCCACTCCTGTGACACTAGTTATAGATTCCGATGCTGCACTTCAGGTTTACTGTATCCCTCTGACCTTCTTATTGACGATGAAACATAGAAATTGCATCGGAATTAAATAGAAAAGGAACAATGCCGCCTTAAGTACAAGAAAACTGACTCTTCTTACTGTCTATGTTTTGAACCATTCCTGTGACACTAGTTATAGATTTCGATGCTTCACTTCATTTTTACTGTATCCCTCTGACTTTCTTATTGACGATTAAACACAGAAATTGCATCGGAATTAAATAGAAAAGGCACAATGCCGACTTAAGTACAAGAAAACTGACTCTTCTTACTGTCTATGCTTTGAACCATTCCTGTGACACTAGTTATAGATTCCGATGCTTCACTTCACGTTTACTGTATCCCTCTGACCTTCATATTGACGATGAAACACAGAAATTTAAGCTGAATTAAATACAAAAGGCACAAAGCCGCCTTAAGTACAAGAAAACTGATTCATCTTACTGTCTATGCTTTGAACCATTCCTGTGACACTAGTTATAGATTCCGATGCTTCACTACAGGTTTACTGTATCCCTCTGACCTTCTTATTGACGATGAAGCACAGACATTGCATGGGAATTAAATAGAAAAGGCACAATGCCGACTTAAGTACAAGAAAACTGACTCTTCTTACTGTCTATGTTCTGAACCATTCCTGTAACACTAGTTATAGATTCCGATAATTCACCTCAGGTTTGCTGTATCCCTCTGACCTTCTTATTGACGATGAAACACTGAAATTGCAACGGAATTAAATACAAAAGGCACAAAGCCGCCTTAAGTACAAGAAAACTGACTCATCTTACTGTCTATGCTTTGAACCATTCCTGTGACACTAGTTATAGATTCCGATGCTTCACTACAGGTTTACTGTATCCCTCTGACCTTCTTATTGACGATGAAACACAGAAATTGCAACGGAATTAAATACAAAAGGCACAATGCCGACTTAAGTACAAGAAAACTGACTCTTCTTACTGCCTATGTTTTGAACCATTCCTGTGACACTAGTTATAGATTCCGATGCTTCACTTCAGGTTTACTGCATACCTCTGACCTTCTTATTGACGATGAAGCACAGACATTGCATCGGAATTAAATAGAAAAGGCACAATGCCGACTTAAGTACAAGAAAACTGACTCTTCTTACTGTCTATGTTCTGAACCATTCCTGTAACACTAGTTATAGATTCCGATAATTCACCTCAGGTTTGCTGTATCCCTCTGACTTTCTTATTGACGATTAAACACAGAAATTGCATCGGAATTAAATAGAAAAGGCACAATGCCGACTTAAGGACAAGAAAACTGACTCTTCTTACTGTCTATGCTTTGAACCATTCCTGTGACACTAGTTATAGATTCGATGCTTCACTTCAGGTTTATCGTATCCCTCTGACCTTCTTATTGACGATGAAACACAGAAATTGCATCGGAATTATACACAAAAGTCACAATGCCGACTTAAGTACAAGAAAACTGACTCTTCTTACTGTCTATGTTTTGAACCACTCCTGTGACACTAGTTATAGTTGCCGATTCTTCACTTCAGGTTTACTGCATACCTCTGACCTTGTTATTGTTGATGAAACACAGAAATTGCACCGGAATTAAACACAATAGGCACAACGCCGACTTAAGTACAAGAAAACTGACTCTTCTTACTGTCTATGTTTTGATCCACTCCTGTGACACTAGTTATTGATTCCGATGCTTCACTTCAGGTTTACTGTATCCCTCTGACCTTCTTATTGACGATGAAACATAGAAATTGCATCGGAATTAAATAGAAATGGAACAATGCCGACTTAAGTACAAGAAAACTGACTCTTCTTACTGTCTATGCTTTGAACCATTCCTGTGACACTAGTTATAGATTCGGTGCTTCACTTCAGGTTTACTGTATCCCTCTGACCTTCATATTGACGATGAAACACAGAAATTTCAGCGGAATTAAATACTAAAGGCACAATGCCGACTTAAGGACATGAAAACTGACTCTTCTTACTGTCTATGCTTTGAACCATTCCTGTGACACTAGTTATAGATTCGATGCTTCACTTCACGTTTACTGTATCCCTCTGACCTTCATATTGACGATGAAACACAGAAATTTCAGCGGAATTAAATGCAAAAGGCACAATGCCGCCTTAAGTACAAGAAAACTGACTGTTCTTACTGTCTATGCTTTGAACCATTCCTGTGACACTAGTTATAGATTCCGGTTCCTCACTTCAGGTTTGCTGTATCCCTCTGACCTTCTTATTGACGATTAAACACAGAAATTGCATCGGAATTAAATAGAAAATACACAATGCCGACTTAAGGACAAAAAAACTGACTCTTCTTACTGTCTATGCTTTGAACCATTCCTGTGACACTAGTTATAGATTCGATGCTTCACTTCAGGTTTACCGTATCCCTCTGACCTTCTTATTGACGATGAAACACAGAAATTGCATCGGAATTATATACAAAAGTCACAATGCCGATTTAAGTACAAGAAAACTGACTCTTCTTACTGTCTATGTTTTGAACCATTCCTGTGACACTAGTTATAGATTCCGATGCTTCACTTCAGGTTTACTGTATCCCTCTGTCCTTCTTATTGAAGATGAAACACAGAAATTGCACCCTAATTAAATACAAAAGGCACAACGCTGACTTAAGTACAAGAAAACTGACTCTTCTTACTGTCTATGTTTTGATCCACTCCTGTGACACTAGTTATAGATTCCGATGCTTCACTTCAGGTTTACTGTATCCCTCTGACCTTCTTATTGACGATGAAACGTAGAAATTGCATCGGAATTAAATAGAAAAGGAACAATGCCGACTTAAGTACAAGAAAACTGACTCTTCTTACTGTCTATGCTTTGAACCATTCCTGTGACACTAGTTATAGATTCGATGCTTCACTTCAGGATTACTGTATCACTCTGGCCTTCATATTGACGATGAAACACAGAAATTTCAGCGGAATTAAATACAAAAGGCACAATGCGGCCTTAAGTACAAGAAAACTGACTCTTCTTACTGTCTATGTTTTGAACCATTCCTGTGACACTAGTTATAGATTTCGATGCTTCACTTCATTTTTACTGTATCCCTCTGACTTTCTTATTGACGATTAAACACAGAAATTGCATCGGAATTAAATATAAAAGGCACAATGCCGACTTAAGTACAAGAAAACTGACTCTTCTTACTGTCTATGCTTTGAACCATTCCTGTGACACTAGTTATAGATTCCGATGCTTCACTTCACGTTTACTGTATCCCTCTGACCTTCATATTGACGATGAAACACAGAAATTTAAGCTGAATTAAATACAAAAGGCACAAAGCCGCCTTAAGTACAAGAAAACTGATTCTTCTTACTGTCTATGCTTTGAACCATTCCTGTGACACTAGTTATAGATTCCGATGCTTCACTACAGGTTTACTGTATCCCTCTGACCTTCTTATTGACGATGAAGCGCAGACATTGCATCGGAATTAAATAGAAAAGGCACAATGCCGACTTAAGTACAAGAAAACTGACTCTTCTTACTGTCTATGTTCTGAACCATTCCTGTAACACCAGTTATAGATTCCGATAATTCACCTCAGGTTTGCTGTATCCCTCTGAGTTTCTTATTGACGATGAAACACTGAAATTGCAACGGAATTAAATACAAAAGGCACAGAGCCGCCTTAAGTACAAGAAAACTGACTCTTCTTACTGTCTACGCTTTGAACCATTCCTGTGACACTAGTTATAGATTCCGATGCTTCACTACAGGTTTACTGTATCCCTCTGACCTTCTTATTGACGATGAAACACAGAAATTGCAACGGAATTAAATACAAAAGGCACAATGCCGACTTAAGTACAAGAAAACTGACTCTTCTTACTGCCTATGTTTTGAACCATTCCTGTGACACTAGTTATAGATTCCGATGCTTCACTTCAGGTTTACTGTATCCCTCTGACCTTCTTATTGACGATGAAACACATATATTGCATCGTAGTTAAATACAAAAGGCACAATGCCGACATAAGTGCAAGAAGACTGACTCTTCTTACTGTCTACGTTTTGAACCATTCGTGTGACACTAATTATAGAGTCCGATGCTTCACTTCAGGTTTACTGTATCCCTCTGACCTTCTTATTGACGATGAAACACAGAAATTGCATCGGAATTAAATACAAATGGCACAATGCCGCCTGATGTACAAGAAAACTGATTCTTCTTACTGTTTATGTTTGAACCATTCCTGTGACACTAGTTATAGATTCCGATGTTTCACTTCCGGTTTACTGTATCCTTCAGACCTTCTTATTGACGATGAAACACAGAAATTGCATCGGAATCAAATACAAAAGGCACAATGCCGACTTAAGTACAAGAAAACTGACTCTTCTTACTGTCTATGTTTGAACCATTCCTGTGACACTAGTTATAGATTCGGATGCTTCACTTCAGGTTTACTGTATTCATCTGACCTTTTTATTGACGATGAAACACAGAAATTGCATCGGAATTAAATACAAAAGCCACAATGCCGACTTAAGTACAAGAAAACTGACGCTTCTTATTGTTTATGTTTTGAACCATTCCTGTGACACTAGTTATGGATTCCGATGCTTTACTTCAGGTTTACTGTATCCCTCTGACCTTCTTATTGACGAAGAAACACAGAAATTGCATCGGAGTTAAATAAAAAGGCACAATGCCGACTTAAGTACAAGAAAACTGACTCATCATACTGTCTATGATTTGAACCATTCCTGTGACACTAGTTATAGATTCTGATGCTTCACTTCAGGTTTACTGTATCCCTCTGACCTTCTTATTGACGATGAAACAGAGAAATTGCATCGGAATTAAATACAAAATGCACAATTCCGACTTAAGTACAAGAAAACTGACTCTTCTTACTGTCTATGTTTGAACCATTCATGTGACACTAGTTATAGATTCCGCTGCTTCACTTCAGGTTTACTGTATCCCTCTGACCATCTTATTGTTGATGAAACACAGATATAGCCTCGGAATTAAATACAAAAGCACAGTGCCCACATAAGTACAAGAAAACAGACTCTCCTTACTGACTATGTTTTGAACCATTCATGTGACACTTGTTATAGATTCCGATGCTTCACTTCATTTTTACTGTATCCCTCTGACTTTCTTATTGCCGATTAAACACAGAAATTGCATCGGAATTAAATAGAAAAGGCACAATGTAAACTTAAGTACAAGAAAACTGACTCTTCTTACTGTCTATGCTTTGAACCATTCCTGTGACACTAGTTAGAGATTCCGATGCTTCACTTCATTTTTACTGTATCCCTCTGACTTTGTTATTGACGATTAAACACAGAAATTGCATCGGAATTAAATAGAAAAGGCACAAAGCCGACTTAAGGACAAGAAAACTGACTCTTCTTACTGTCTATGCTTTGAACCATTCCTGTGACACTAGTTATAGATTCGATGCTTCACTTCAGGTTTACCGTATCCCTCTGACCTTCTTATTGACGATGAAACACAGAAATTGCATCGGAATTATATACAAAAGTCACAATGCCGACTTAAGTACAAGAAAACTGACTCTTCTTACTGTCTATGTTTTGAACCACTCCTGTGACACTAGTTATAGTTGCCGATTCTTCACTTCAGGTTTACTGCATACCTCTGACCTTCTTATTGTTGATGAAACACAGAAATTGCACCGGAATTAAACACAAAAGGCACAACGCCGACTTAAGTACAAGAAAACTGACTCTTCTTACTGTCTATGTTTTGATCCACTCCTGTGACACTAGTTATTGATTCCGATGCTTCACTTCAGGTTTACTCTATCCCTCTGACCTTCTTATTGACGATGAAACATAGAAATTGCATCGGAATTAAATAGAAATGGAACAATGCCGACTTAAGTACAAGAAAACTGACTCTTCTTACTGTCTATGCTTTGAACCATTCCTGTGACACTAGTTATAGATTCGATGCTTCACTTCAGGTTTACTGTATCCCTCTGACCTTCATATTGACGATGAAACACAGAAATTTCAGCGGAATTAAATACAAAAGGCACAATGCCGCCTCAAGTACAAGAAAACTGGCTTTTCTTACTGTCTATGATTTGAACCATTCCTGTGACACTAGTTATAGATTTCGATGCTTCACTTCATTTTTACTGTATCCCTCTGACTTTCTTATTGACGATTAAACACAGAAATTGCATCGGAATTAAATAGAAAAAGCACGATGCCGACTTAAGTTCAAGAAAACTGACTCTTCTTACTGTCTATGCTTTGCACCATTCCTGTGACACTAGTTATAGATTCCGATGCTTCACTTCATTTTTACTGTATCCCTCTGACTTTCTTATTGACGATTAAACACAGAAATTGCATCGGAATTAAATAAAAAAGACACAATGCCCACTTAAGGACAAGAAAACTGACTCTTCTTACTGTCTATGCTTTGAACCATTCCTGTGACACTAGTTATAGATTCCGATGCTTCACTTCAGGTTTACTGTATCCCTCTGACCTTCTTATTGAAGATGAAACAGAGAAATTGCATCGGATTTAATACAAAAGGCACAATGCCGACTTAAGTGCAAGAAAACTGACTCCTCTTACTGTCTATGTTTTGAACCATTCCTGTGTCACTAGTTATAGGTTCCGAAGCTTCACTTCAGCTTTACTGTATCCCTCTGACCTTCTTATTGACGATGAAACACATATATTGCATCGTAATTAAATACAAAAGGCACAATGCCGACTTAAGTACAAGAAGACTGACTCTTCTTACTGTCTATGTTTTGAACCATTCATGTGACACTAATTATAGAGTCCGATGCTTCACTTCAGGTTTACTGTGTCCCTCTGACCTTCTTATTGACGATGAAACACAGAAATTGCATCGGAATTAAATACAAAAGGCACAATGCCGACTGATGTACAAGAAAACTGATTCTTCTTACTCTCTATGTTTGAACCATTCCTGTGACACCAGTTATAGATTCGGACGCTTCACTTCAGGTTTACTGTATTCCTCTGACCTTTTTATTGACGATGAAACACAGAAATTCCATCGGAATTAAATACAAAAGGCACAATGCCGACTTAAGTACTAGAAAACTGACTCTTCTTATTGTCTATGTTTTGAACCATTCCTGTGACACTAGTTATAGATTCCGATGCTTTACTTCAGGTTTACTGTATCCCTCTGACCTTCCTATTGACGATGAAACACAGATATTGCTTCGGAGTTAAATACAAAAGGCACAATGCCGACTTAAGTACAAGAAAACTGACTCATCATACTGTCTATGTTTTGAACCATTCCTGTGACACTAGTTATAGATACCGATGCTACACTTCAGGTTTACTGTATCCCTCTGACCTTCTTATTGACGATGATACACAGATATTGCATCGGAATTAAATACAAAATGCACAACGCCGACTTAAGTACAAGAAAACTGACTCATCTTACTGTCTATGTTTTGAACCTTTCCTGTGACACTAGTTATAGATTCCGATGCTTCACTTCAGGTTTACTGTATCCCTCTGACCTTCTCATTCACGATGAAACACAGAAATTGCATCGGAATTAAATACAAAAGGTACAGTGCCGACTTAAGTACAAGAAAACAGACTCTTCTTACTGTCTGTGTTTTAAACCATTCATGTGACACTAGGCATAGCTTCCGATGCTTCACTTCAGGTTTACTGTATCCATCTGACCTTCTTATTATCGAGGAAACACAGAATTTGTATCGGAACTAAATACAAAAGGCACAATGCCGACTTATGTACAAGAAAACTGACTCTTCTTACTGTCTGTGTTTGAACCATTCAAGTGACACTAGTTATAGATTCCGAAACTTCACTTCAGGTTTACTGTATCCCTCTGACCTTCTTATCGACGATGAAACACAGAAATTGCATCGGAATTAAATACAAAAGGCACAATGCCGACTTAAGTACAAGTAAACTTACTCCTCTTTCTGTCTATGATTGAACCATTCCTGTGACACTAGTTATAGATTCCGATGCTTCACTTGAGGTTTACTGTATCCCTCTGACCTTATTATTGACGATGAAACACAGAAATTGCATCGGAATTAAATACAAAAGGCAGAATGTCGACTTAAGTACAAGAAAACTGACTCTTCTTACTGTCTATGTTTTGAACCATTCCTGTGACACTAGTTATAGATTCCGATGCTTCACTTCAGGTTTACTGTATCCCTCTGACCATCTTATTGACGATGAAACACAGACATTGCATCGGAGTTAAATACAAAAGGCACAATGCCGACTTAAGTACAAGAAAACTGACACTTCTTACTGCCTATGTTATGAACCATTCCTGTGACACTAGTTATAGATTCCGATGCTTCACTTCAGGTTTACTGTATCCTTCTGACCTTCTTATTGACGATGAAACATAGAAATTGCATCCGAATTAAATAGAAAAGGAACAATGCCGACTTAAGTTCAAGAATACTGACTCTTCTTACTGTCTATGATTTGAACCATTCCTGTGACACTAGTTATTGATTCCGATGCTTCACTTCAGGGTTACTGTATCCCTCTGTCCTTCTTATTGAAGATGAAACACAGATATTGCATCGGAATTAAATACAAAGGGCACAATGCCGACTTAAGTACAAGAAAACTGACTCTTCTTACTGTCTATGTTTGAACCATTCATGTGACACTAGTTATAGATTCCGATGCTTCACTTCAGGTTTACTGTATCCCTCTGACCATCTTATTGTTGATGAAACACAGATATAGCATCGGAATTAAATACAAAAGACACAATGCCTACATAAGTACAAGAAAACTGACTCTTCTTACTGTCTATGATTTGAACCATTCCTGTGACACTAGTTATAGATTCCGATGCTTCTCTTCAGTTTTACTGTATCCCTCTGACCTTCTTATTGACGATGAACCACAGAAATTGCATCGGAATTAAATACAAAAGGCACAACGCCGACTTAAGTACAAGAAAACTGACTCATCTTACTGTCTATGTTTTGAAATTTTCCTGTGACACTAGTTATAGGTTCCGATGCTTTACTTCAAGTTTACTGTATCCCTCTGACCTTTTTATTGAAGATGAAACACAGATATTGCATCGGAATTAAATACAAAGGGCACAATGCCGACTTAAGTACAAGAAAACTGACTGTTCTTACTGTCTATGATTTGAACCATTCATGTGACACTAGTTATAGATTGCGATGCTTCACTTCATTTTTACTGTATCCCTCTGAATTTCTTATTGACGATTAAACACAGAAATTGCATCGGAATTAAATAGAAAAGGCACAATGCCGACTTAAGTACAAGAAAACTGACTCTTCTTACTGTCTATGCTTTGAACCATTCCTGTGATACTAGTTATAGATTCCGATGCTTCACTTCATTTTTACTGTATCCCTCTGACTTTCTAACTGACGATTAAACACAGAAATTGCATCGTAATTAAATAGAAAAGGCACAATGCCGACTTAAGGACAAGAAAACTGACTCTTCTTACTGTCTATGATTTGAACCATTCCTGTGACACTAGATATAGATTCCGATGCTTCACTTCATTTTTACTGTATCCCTCTGACTTTCTTATTGACGATTAAACACAGAAATTGCATCGGAATTAAATAGAAAAGGCACAATGCCGACTTAAGGACAAGAAAACTGACTCTTCTTACTGTCTATGCCTTGAAACATTCCTGTGACACTAGTTATAGATTCGATGCTTCACTTCAGGTTTACTGTATCCCTCTGACCTTCATATTGGCGAAGAAACACAGAAATTTCAGCGGAATTAAATACAAAAGGCACAATGCCGCCTTCAGTACAAGAAAACTGATTCTTCTTACTGTCTATGTTTTGAACCATTCCTGTGACACTAGTTATAAATTCCGATACTTCACTTCAGGTTTTTCTGTATCCCTCTGACCTCCTTATTGACGAGTAAACACAGAAATTGCATCGGAATTAAATAGAAAATGCACAATGCCGACTTAAGAACAAGAAAACTGACTCTTCTTACTGTCTATGATTTGAACCATTCCTGTGGCACTAGATATAGATTCCGATGCTTCACTTCATTTTTACTGTATCCCTCTGACTTTCTTATTGACGATTAAACACAGAAATTGCATCGGAATTAAATAGAAAAGGCACAATGCCGACTTAAGGACAAGAAAACTGACTCTTCTTACTGTCTATGCCTTGAAACATTCCTGTGACACTAGTTATAGATTCGATGCTTCACTTCAGGTTTACTGTATCCCTCTGACCTTCATATTGACGATGAAACACAGAAATTTCAGCGGAATTAAATACAAAAGGCACAATGCCGCCTTAAGTACAAGAAAACTGACTCTTCTTACTGTCTATGTTTTGAACCATTCCTGTGACACTACTTATAGATTCCGATGGTTCACTTCAAGTTTACTGTATCCCTCTGACCTTCTTATTGACGATGAAACACTAAAATTGCAACGGAATTAAATACAAAAGGCACATTGTCGACTTAGGTACAAGAAAATTGACTCTTTTTGCTGTCTATGTTTTGAACCATTCCTGAGACACTAGTTATAGATTCTGATGCTTCACTTCAGGTTTACTGTATCCCTCTGACCTTCTTATTGACGATGAAACACAGAAATTACATCGGATTTAGTACAAAAGGCACAATGCCGACTTAAGTACAAGAAAACAGACTCTTCTTACTGTCTATGTTTTGACCCATTCCTGTGATACTAGTTATAGATTCCGAAGCTTCACTTTAGCATTACTGTATCCCTCTGTCCTTCTTATTGACGATGAAACACAGAAATTGCATCGGAATTAAATACAAAAGGCACAATGCCGACTTAACTACAAGAAAACTGACTCTTCTTACTCTCTATGTTTTGAACCATTCCTGTGACACTAGTTCTAGATTCCAATGCTTCACTTCAGGTTTACTGTATCCCTCTGACCTTCTTATTGACGATGAAACACAGATATTGCATCGTATTAAAATACAAAACGCACAATGCCGACTTAAGTACAAGAAAACTGACACTTCTTACTATCTATGTTTTGAACCATTCATGTGACACTAATTATAGAGACCGATGCTTCACTTCAGGTTTACTGTATCCCTCTGAGCTTCTTATTGACGATGAAACACAGAAATTGCATCGGAATTAAATACAAAAGGCACAATGCCGACTGATGTACAAGAAAACTGATTCTTCTTACTGTTTATGTTTGAACCATTCCTGTGACACTAGTTATAGATTCCGATTCTTCACTTCTGGTTTACTGTATCCCTCTGACTTTTTTATTGACGATGAAACACAGAAATTGCATCGGAATTAAATATAAAAGGCACAATGCCGACTTAAGTACAAAAAAACTGACTCTTCTTACTGTCTATGTTTGAACCATTCCTGTGACACTAGTTATAGATTCGGATGCTTCACTTCAGGTTTACTGTATCCCTCTGACCTTCTTATTGACGATGAAACACAGAAATTGCATCGGAATTAAATACAAAAGGCACAATTCCGACTGATGTACAAGAAAACTGATTCTTCTTACTGTCTATGTTTGAACCATTCCTGTGACACTAGTTATAGATTCGGATGCTTCACATCAGGTTTACTGTATCCCTCTGACCTTCTTATTGACGATGAAACACAGAAATTGCATCGGAATTAAATATAAAAGGCACAATGCCGACTTAAGTACAAGAAAACTGACTCTTCTTATTGTCTATGATTTGAACCATTCCTGTGACACTAGTTATAGATTCCGATGCCTTACTTCAGGTTTACTGTATCCCTCTGACCTTCTTATTGACGATGAAACACAGAAATTGCATCGGAGTTAAATACGAAAGGCACAATGCCGACTTAAGTACAAGAAAACTGACTCATCACACTGTCTATGTTTTGAACCATTCCTGTGGCACTAGTTATAGATTCCGATGCTTCACTTCAGGTTTACTGTATCCCTCTGACCTTCTCATTGCCGATGAAACACAGAAATTGCATCGGAATTAAATACAAAAGGCACAACGCTGACTTAAGTACAAGAAAACTGACTCATGTTACTGTCTATGTTTTAATCTTTCCTGTGACACTAGTTATAGATTCCGATGCTTCACTTCGGGTTTACTGTATCCCTCTGACCTTCTTATTGAAGATGAAACACAGATATTGTATCGGAATTAAATACAAAGGGCACAATGCCGACTTAAGTACAAGAAAACTGACTCCTCTTACTGTCTATGTTTGAACCATTCATGTGACACTAGTTATAGATTCCGATGCTTCACTTCAGGTTTACTGTATCCCTCTGAACATCTTATTGTTGATGGAACACAGATATAGCATCGGAATTAAATACAAAAGGCACAATGCGTTCATAAGTACAAGAAAACTGACTCTTCTTACTGTCTATGATTTGAACCATTCCTGTTACACTAGTTATAGATTCCGATGCTTCTCTTCAGGTTTACTGTATCCCTCTGACCTTCTTATTGACGATGAAACACAGAAATTGCATCGGAATTAAATACAATAGGCACAATGCCGACTTAAGTACAAGAAATTAGACTCTTCTTTCTGTCTGTGTTTTGAACCATTCATGTGACACTAGGCATAGCTTCCGGTGCTTCACTTCAGGTTTACTGTATCCATTTGACGTTCTTATTATCGATGAAACACAGAATTTGCATCGGAATTAAATACAAAAGGCACAATGCCGACTTATGTACAAGAAAACTGACTCTTCTTACTGTCTGTGTTTTGAACCATTCATGTGACACTAGGCATAGCTTCCGATGCTTCACTTCAGGTTTACTGTATCCCTCTGACCTTCTTATTGACGATGAAACACAGAAATTGCATCGGATTTAATACAAAAGGCACAATGCCGACTTAAGTACAAGAAAACTGACTCCTCTTACTGTCTATGTTTTGAACCATTCCTGTGATACTAGTTATAGATTCCGAAGCTTCACTTCAGCTTTACTGTATCCCTCTGACCTTCTTATTGACGATGAAACACAGAAATTGCATCGGAATTAAATATAAAAGGCACAATGCCGACTTAAGTACAAGAAAACTGACTCTTCTTACTGTCTATGTTTTGAACCATTCCTGTGACACTAGTTATAGATTCCGATGCTTCACTTCAGGTTTACTGTATCCCTCTGACCTTCTTATTGACGATGAAACACAGATATTGCATCGTAATAAAATACAATAGGCACAATGCCGACTTAAGTACAAGAAAACTGACTCTTCTTACTGTCTATGTTTTGAACCATACATGTGACACTAGTTATAGAGTCCGATGCTTCACTTCAGGTTTACTGTATCCCTCTGACCTTCTTATTGACGATGAAACACAGATATTGCATCGTAATAAAATACAAAAGGCACAATGCCGACTTAAGTACAAGAAAACTGACTCTTCTTACTGTCTATGTTTTGAACCATACATGTGACACTAGTTATAGAGTCCGATGCTTCACTTCAGGTTTACTGTATCCCTCTGACCTTCTTATTGACGATGAAACACAGAAATTGCATCGCAATTAAATACAATAGGCACAATGCCGACTTAAGTACAAGAAAACTGACTCTTCTTACTGTCTGTGTTTGAACCATTCAAGTGACACTAGTTATAGATTCCGAAACTTCACTTCAGGTTTACTGTATCCCTCTGACCCTCTTATCGACGATGAAACACAGAAATTGCATCGGAATTAAATACAAAAGGCACAATGCCGACTTAAGTACAAGTAAACTTACTCCTCTTTCTGTCTATGATTGAACCATTCCTGTGACACTAGTTATAGATTCCGATGATTCACTTGAGGTTTACTGTATCCCTCTGACCTTATTATTGACGATGAAACACAGAAATTGCATCGGAATTAAATACAAAAGGCACAATGTCGACTTAAGTACAAGAAAACTGACTCTTCTTACTGTCTATGTTTTGAACCATTCCTGTGACACTAGTTATAGATTCCGATTTTTCTCTTCAGGTTTACTGTATCCCTCTGACCATCTTATTGACGATGAAACACAGACATTGCATCTGAGTTAAATACAAAAGGCACAATGCCGACTTAAGTACAAGAAAACTGACACTTCTTACTGCCTATGTTATGAACCATTCCTGTGACACTAGTTATAGATTCCGATGCTTCACTTCACGTTTACTGTATCCTTCTGACCTTCTTATTGACGATGAAACATAGAAATTGCATCCGAATTAAATAGAAAAGGAACAATGCCGACTTAAGTTCAAGAATACTGACTCTTCTTACTGTCTATGATTTGAACCATTCCTGTGACACTAGTTATTGATTCCGATGCTTCACTTCAGGGTTACTGTATCCCTCTGTCCTTCTTATTGAAGATGAAACACAGATATTGGATCGGAATTAAATACAAAGGGCACAATGCCGACTTAAGTACAAGAAAACTGACTCTTCTTACTGTCTATGTTTGAACCATTCATGTGACACTAGTTATAGATTCCGATGCTTCACTTCAGGTTTACTGTATCCCTCTGACCATCTTATTGTTGATGAAACACAGATATAGCATCGGAATTAAATACAAAAGACACAATGCCTACATAAGTACAAGAAAACTGACTCTTCTTACTGTCTATGATTTGAACCATTCCTGTGACACTAGTTATAGATTCCGATGCTTCTCTTCAGTTTTACTGTATCCCTCTGACCTTCTTATTGACGATGAACCACAGAAATTGCATCGGAATTAAATACAAAAGGCACAACGCCGACTTAAGTACAAGAAAACTGACTCATCTTACTGTCTATGTTTTGAAATTTTCCTGTGACACTAGTTATAGGTTCCGATGCTTTACTTCAAGTTTACTGTATCCCTCTGACCTTTTTATTGAGGATGAAACACAGATATTGCATCGGAATTAAATACAAAGTGCACAATGCCGACTTAAGTACAAGAAAACTGACTGTTCTTACTGTCTATGATTTGAACCATTCATGTGACACTAGTTATAGATTGCGATGCTTCACTTCATTTTTACTGTATCCCTCTGAATTTCTTATTGACGATTAAACACAGAAATTGAATCGGAATTAAATAGAAAAGGCACAATGCCGACTTAAGTACAAGAGAACTGACTCTTCTTACTGTCTATGCTTTGAACCATTCCTGTGATACTAGTTATAGATTCCGATGCTTCACTTCATTTTTACTGTATCCCTCTGACTTTCTAACTGACGATTAAACACAGAAATTGCATCGGAATTAAATAGAAAAGGCACAATGCCGACTTAAGGACAAGAAAACTGACTCTTCTTACTGTCTATGCTTTGAACCATTCCTGTGACACTAGTTATAGATTCGATGCTTCACTTCAGGTTTACTGTATCCCTCTGACCTTCATATTGGCGATGAAACACAGAAATTTCAGCGGAATTAAATACAAAAGGCACAATGCCGCCTTCAGTACAAGAAAACTGATTCTTCTTACTGTCTATGTTTTGAACCATTCCTGTGACACTAGTTATAGATTCCGATACTTCACTTCAGGTTTTTCTGTATCCCTCTGACCTTCTTATTGACGAGTAAACACAGAAATTGCATCGGAATTAAATAGAAAATGCACAATGCCGACTTAAGTACAAGAAAACTGACTCTTCTTACTGTCTATGATTTGAACCATTCCTGTGAAACTAGATATAGATTCCGATGCTTCACTTCATTTTTACTGTATCCCTCTGACTTTCTTATTGCCGATTAAACACAGAAATTGCATCGGAATTAAATAGAAAAGGCACAATGCCGACTTAAGGACAAGAAAACTGACTCTTCTTACTGTCTATGCCTTGACACATTCCTGTGACACTAGTTATAGATTCGATGCTTCACTTCAGGTTTACTGTATCCCTCTGACCTTCATATTGACGATGAAACACAGAAATTTCAGCGGAATTAAATACAAAAGGCACAATGCCGCCTTAAGTACAAGAAAACTGACTCTTCTTACTGTCTATGTTTTGAACCATTCCTGTGACACTAGTTATAGATTCCGATGGTTCACTTCAAGTTTACTGTATCCCTCTGACCTTCTTATTGACGATGAAACACTAAAATTGCATCGGAATTAAATACAAAAGGCACAATGTCGACTTAGGTACAAGAAAATTGACTCTTTTTACTGTCTATGTTTTGAACCATTCCTGAGACACTAGTTATAGATTCTGATGCTTCACTTCAGGTTTACTGTATCCCTCTGACCTTCTTATTGATGATGAAACACAGAAATTACATCGGATTTAGTACAAAAGGCACAATGCCGACTTAAGTACAATAAAACTGACTCCGCTTACTGTCTATGTTTTGACCCATTCCTGTGATACTAGTTATAGATTCCGAAGCTTCACTTTAGCATTACTGTATCCCTCTGTCCTTCTTATTGACGATGAAACACAGAAATTGCATCGGAATTAAATACAAAAGGCACAATGCCGACTTAACTACAAGAAAACTGGCTCTTCTTCCTCTCTATGTTTTGAACCATTCCTGTGACACTAGTTCTAGATTCCAATGCTTCACTTCAGGTTTACTGTATCCCTCTGACCTTCTTATTGACGATGAAACACAGATATTGCATCGTATTAAAATACAAAACGCACAATGCCGTTTTAAGTACAAGAAAACTGGCACTTCTTACTATCTATGTTTTGAACCATTCATGTGACACTAATTATAGAGACCGATGCTTCACTTCAGGTTTACTGTATCCCTCTGAGCTTCTTATTGACGATGAAACACAGAAATTGCATCGGAATTAAATACAAAAGGCACAATGCCGACTGATGTACAAGAAAACTGATTCTTCTTACTGTTTATGTTTGAACCATTCCTGTGACACTAGTTATAGATTCCGATTCTTCACTTCTGGTTTACTGTATCCCTCTGACTTTTTTATTGACGATGAAACACAGAAATTGCATCGGAATTAAATATAAAAGGCACAATGCCGACTTAAGTACAAGAAAACTGACTCTTCTTACTGTCTATGTTTGAACCATTCCTGTGATACTAGTTATAGATTCCGAAGCTTCACTTTAGCATTACTGCATCCCTCTGTCCTTCTTATTGACGATGAAACACAGAAATTGCATCGGAATTAAATACAACAGGCACAATGCCGACTTAAGTACAAGAAAACTGACTCATCACACTGTCTATGTTTTGAACCATTCCTGTGGCACTAGTTATAGATTCCGATGCTTCACTTCAGGTTTACTGTATCCCTCTGACCTTCTCATTGCCGATGAAACACAGAAATTGCATCGGAATTAAATACAAAAGGCACAACGCCGACTTAAGTACAAGAAAACTGACTCATGTTACTGTCTATGTTTTAATCTTTCCTGTGACACTAGTTATAGATTCCGATGCTTCACTTCAGGTTTACTGTATCCCTCTGACCTTCTTATTGAAGATGAAACACAGATATTGTATCGGAATTAAATACAAGGGGCACAATGCCGACTTAAGTACAAGAAAACTGACTCCTCTTACTGTCTATGTTTGAACCATTCATGTGACACTAGTTATAGATTCCGATGCTTCACTTCAGGTTTACTGTATCCCTCTGAACATCTTATTGTTGATGGAACACAGATATAGCATCGGAATTAAATACAAAAGGCACAATGCGTTCATAAGTACAAGAAAACTGACTCTTCTTACTGTCTATGATTTGAACCATTCCTGTTACACTAGTTATAGATTCCGATGCTTCTCTTCAGGTTTACTGTATCCCTCTGACCTTCTTATTGACGATGAAACACAGAAATTGCATCGGAATTAAATACAATAGGCACAATGCCGACTTAAGTACACGAAATTAGACTCTTCTTTCTGTCTGTGTTTTGAACCATTCATGTGACACTAGGCATAGCTTCCGGTGCTTCACTTCAGGTTTACTGTATCCATTTGACGTTCTTATTATCGATGAAACACAGAATTTGCATCGGAATTAAATACAAAAGGCACAATGCCGACTTATGTACAAGAAAACTGACTCTTCTTACTGTCTGTGTTTTGAACCATTCATGTGACACTAGGCATAGCTTCCGATGCTTCACTTCAGGTTTACTGTATCCCTCTGACCTTCTTATTGACGATGAAACACAGAAATTGCATCGGATTTAATACAAAAGGCACAATGCCGACTTAAGTACAAGAAAACTAACTCCTCTTACTGTCTATGTTTTGAACCATTCCTGTGATACTAGTTATAGATTCCGAAGCTTCACTTCAGCTTTACTGTATCCCTCTGACCTTCTTATTGTCGATGAAACACAGAAATTGCATCGGAATTAAATACAAAAGGCACAATGCCGACTTAAGTACAAGAAAACTGACTCTTCTTACTGTCTATGTTTTGAACCATTCCTGTGACACTAGTTATAGATTCCGATGCTTCACTTCAGGTTTACTGTATCCCTCTGACCTTCTTATTGACGATGAAACACAGATATTGCATCGTAATAAAATACAAAAGGCACAATGCCGACTTAAGTACAAGAAAACTGACTCTTCCTACTGTCTATGTTTTGAACCATACATGTGACACTAATTATAGAGTCCGATGCTTCACTTCAGGTTTACTGTATCCCTCTCACCTTCTTATTGACGATGAAACACAGAAATTGCATCGGAATTAAATACAAAAGGCACAATGCCGACTGATGTACAAGAAAACTGATTCTTCTTACAGTTTATGTTTGAACCATTCCTGTGACACTAGTTATAGATTCCGATGCTTCACTTCAGGTTTACTGTATCCCTCTGACCTTCTTATTGACGATGAAACACAGAAGTTGCATCGGAATTGAATACAAAAGGCACAATGCCGACTTAAGTACAAGAAAACTGACTCTTCTTACTGTCTACGTTTTGAACCATTCCTGTGACACTAGTTATAGATTCCGATGCTTTACTTCAGGTTTACTGTATCCCTCTGACCTTCTTATTGACGATGAAACACAGAAATTGCATCGGAGTTAAATGCAAAAGGCACAATGCCGACTTAAGTACAAGAAAACTGACTCATCATACTGTCCATGTTTTGAACCATTCCTGTGACACTAGTTATAGATTCCGATGCTTCACTTCAGGTTTATTGTATCCCTCTGACATTCTTATTGACGATGAAGCACAGAAATTGCATCGGAATTAAATACAAAAGGCACAACGCCGACTTAAGTACAAGAAAACTGACTCATCTTACTGTCTGTGTTTTCAACCATTCATGTGACACTAGGCATAGCTTCCGATGCTTCACTTCAGGTTTACTGTATCCCTCTGACCATCTTATTGTTGATGAAACACAGATATAGCATCGGAATTAAATACAAAAGGCACAATGCCTACATAAGTACAAGAAAACTGACTCTTCTTACTGTCTATGATTTGAACCATTCCCGTGACACTAGTTATAGATTCCGATGCTTCACTTCAGGTTTACTGTATCCCTCTGACCTTCTTATTGACGATGAAACACAGATATTGCATCGTAATAAAATACAAAAGGCACAATGCCGACTTAACTACAAGAAAACTGACTCTTCTTACTGTCTATGTTTTGAGCAATATATGTGATACTAATTATAGAGTCCGATGCTTCACTTCAGGTTTACTGTATCCCTCTGACCTTCTTATTGACGATGAAGCACAGAAATTGCATCGGAGTTAAATGCAAAAGGCACAATGCCGACTTAAGTACAAGAAAACTGACTCATCATACTGTCTATGTTTGAACCATTCCTGTGACACTGGTTACAGATTCGGATGCTTCACTTCAGGTTTACTGTATCCCTCTGACCTTCTTATTGACGATGAAACACAGAAAATGCATCGGAATTAAATACAAAAGGCACAATGCCGACTTAAGTACAAGAAAACTGACTCTTCTTACTGTCTATGTTTTGAACCATTCCTGTGACACTAGTTATAGATTCCGATGCTTTTCTTCGGGTTTACTGTATCCCTCTGACCTTCTTCTTGACGATGAAACACAGAAATTGCTACGGAGTTAAATGCAAAAGGCACAATGCCGACTTAAGTACAAGAAAACTGACTCATCATACTGTCTATGTTTTGAACCATTCCTGTGACACTAGTTATAGATTCCGATGCTTCACTTCAGGTTTACTGTATCCCTCTGACATTCTTATTGACGATGAAACACAGAAATTGCATCGGAATTAAATGCAATAGGCACAACGCCGACTTAAGTACAAGAAAACTGACTCATCTTACTGTCTATGTTTTGAACCATTCATGTGACACTAGGCATAGCTTCCGATGCTTCACTTCCGGTTTACTGTATCCCTCTGACCATGTTATTGTTGATGAAACACAGATATAGCATCGGAATTAAATACAAAAGGCACAATGCCTATATAAGTACAAGAAAACTGACTCTTCTTACTGTCTATGATTTGAACCACTCCTGTTACACTAGTTATAGATTCCGATGCTTCACTTCAGGTTTACTGTATCCCTCTGACCTTCTTATTGACGATGAAACACGGAAGTTGCATCGGAATTGAATACAAAAGGCACAATGCCGACTTAAGTACAAGAAAACTGACTCTTCTTACTGTCTACGTTTTGAACCATTCCTGTGACACTAGTTATAGATTCCGATGCTTTACTTCAGTTTTACTGTATCCCTCTGACCTTCTTATTGACGATGAAACACAGAAATTGCATCGGAGTTAAATGCAAAAGGCACAATGCCGACTTAAATACAAGAAAACTGACTCATCATACTGTCTATGTTTTGAACCATTCCTGTGACACTAGTTATAGATTCCGATGCTTCACTTCAGGTTTACTGTATCCCTCTGACCTTCTTATTGACGATGAAGCACAGAAATTGCATCGGAATTAAATACAAAAGGCACAACGCCGACTTAAGGACAAGAAAATTGACTCATCTTACTGTCTATGTTTTGAACCATTCATGTGACACTAGGCATAGCTTCCGATGCTTCACTTCAGGTTTACTGTATCCCTCTGACCATCTTATTGTTGATGAAACACAGATATAGCATCGGAATTAAATACAAAAGGCACAATGCCTACATAAGTACAAGAAAACTGACTCCTCTTACTGTCTATGTTTTGAACCATTCCTGTGACACTAGTTATAGATTCCGAAGCTTCACTTCAGCTTTACTGTATCCCTCTGACCTTCTTATTGACGATGAAGCGCAGAAATTGCATCGGAATTAAATAGAAAAGGCACAATGCCGACTTAAGTACAAGAAAACTGACTCTTCTTACTGTCTATGTTTTGAACCATTCCTGTGACACTATTTATAGATTCCGATGCTTCACTTCAGGTTTACTGTATCCCTCTGACCTTCTTATTGACGATGAAACACAGATTTTGCATCGTAATAAAATACAAAATGCACAATGCCGACTTAAGTACAAGAAAACTGACTCTTCTTATTGTCTATGTTTTGAACCATACATGTGACACTAATTATAGAGTCCAATGCTTCACTTCAGGTTTACTGTATCCCTCTGACCTTCTTATTGACGATGAAACACGGAAATTGCATCGGAATTAAATACAAAAGGCACAATGCCGACTGATGTATAAGAAAACTGATTCTTCTTACTGTTTGTGTTTGAACCATTCCTGTGACACTGGTTACAGATTCGGATGCTTCACTTCAGGTTTACAGTATCCCTCTGACTTTCTTATTGGCGATGAAACACAGAAGTTGCATCGGAATTAAATACAAAAGGCACAATGCCGACTTAAGTACAAGAAAACTGACTCTTCTTACTGTCTACGTTTTGAACCATTCCTGTGACACTAGTTATAGATTCCGTTGCTTTACTTCAGGTTTACTGTATCCCTCTGACCTTCTTATTGACGATGAAACACAGAAATTGCATCGGAGTTAAATGCAAATGGCACAATGCCGACTTAAGTACAATAAAACTGACTCATCATACTGTCTATGTTTTGAACCATTCCTGTGACACTAGTTATAGATTCCGATGCTTCACTTCAGGTTTACTGTATCCCTCTGACATGCTTATTGACGATGAAACACAGAAATTGCATCGGAATTAAATACAAAAGGCACAACGCCGACTTAAGTACAAGAAAACTGACTCATCTTACTGTCTATGTTTTGAAACTTTCCTGTGGCACTAGTTATAGATTCCGATGCTTCACTTCCGGTTTACTGTATCCCTCTGACCTTCTTATTATCGATGGAACACAGAATTTGCATCGGAATTAAATACAAAAGGCACAATGCCGAATTATGTACAACAAAACTGACTCTTCTTACTGTCTATGTTTGAACCATTCACGTGACACTAGTTATAGATTCCGATGCTTCACTTGAGGTTTACTGTTTCCCTCTGACCTTCTTATTGACGATGAAACACGGAAATTGCATCGGAATTAAATACAAAAGGCACAATGCCGACTGATGTATAAGAAAACTGATTCTTCTTACTGTTTATGTTTAAACCATTCCTGTGACACTGGTTACAGATTCGGATGCTTCACTTCAGGTTTACAGTATCCGTCTGACTTTCTTATTGGCGATGAAACACAGAAGTTGCATCGGAATTAAATACAAAAGGCACAATGCCGACTTAAGTACAAGAAAACTGACTCTTCTTACTGTCTACGTTTTGAACCATTCCTGTGACACTAGTTATAGATTCCGTTGCTTTACTTCAGGTTTACTGTATCCCTCTGACCTTCTTATCGACGATGAAACACAGAAATTGTATCGGAATTAACTACAAAAATTCACAATGCCGACTTAAGTACAAGAAAACTTACTCCTCTTACTGTCTATGATTGCACCATTCCTGTGACACTAGTTATAGATTCCGATGCTTCAATTGAGGTTTACTGTATCCCTCTGACCTTCTTATTGACGATGAAACACAGAAATTGCATCGGAATTAAATACAAAAGGCACAATGCCGACTTAAGTACAAGAAAACTGACTCTTCTTACTGTCTATGTTTTGAACCATTCCTGTGACACTAGTTATAGATTCCTGGGAGACCAGTATTTGATTCCTAAGCAGCTGTGCAGGTTTACTGCATCCCTTGGACCTTCACATTGACCATGAAACACAGAACTTCCATCGGGATATAAATCAAAAGGGGCAATGACGACTTGAGTACAAGAGGAGTGAATCTTCTGAGAAGTCGTGCTTTGAGCGTATCCTGGCATACCAGTATTAGATTCCGATGCACCAGTGTAGGTTTCACTTATCCCCTGGACCTTCACATCGACCATGAAACATAGAGATTGCATCGGGATTGAATACAAAAAGCTTTATGCCGACTTAATTACAAGAAGAGTGAATTTTCTAAGAGTTTGTGGTTTGAGCGGCTCCTGGGAGACCAGTATTAGATTCCGATGTACCAATGCAGGTTTACTGTATCCCTTGGACCATCTCATTGACCATGAAACACAGAAATCGCATCGGGATTAAATAGAAAAGGCACAATGCCGACTTATGTACAAGAAGTGTGAATCTTGTAAGAGTTTGTGCTTTGAGCGGGACATGGGAGACTAGTATTAGATTCTGATGCACCAGTGCAGGTTTACTGTATCCCTTGCACCTTCACATTGACCATGAAACACAGATATTGCATCGGGATTGAATACAAAACGCACAATGCCGACTTAAGTACAAGAAGAGTGAGTCTTCTACGAGTTTGTGCTTTGAGCGGCTCCTGGGAGACGAGTATTAGATTCCGATGCACCAGTGCAGGTTTGCTGTATCCCTTGGACCTTCACATTGAGCATAAAAAAAAGAAATTGCTTCGGAATTTGAATACAAAAAGCACATTGCCCACTTATTTAAGAGAAGAGTGATTCTTGTAAGAGTTTGTGCTTTGAGCGGCTCCTGGGAGATCAGTATTAGATTCCGATGCACGATTGCATGTTTACTGTATCCCATGGACCTTCACATTGACAATGAAACACAGAAATTACATCAGGATTGAATACAAATGGCACAATGACGACCTAAGTACAAGATGAGTGAATCTTCCGGCCGGCCGCGTTGGTCTAGCGGTTCTGGCGCTGCAGTCCGGAACCGCGGGACTGCTACGGTCGCAGGTTCGAATCCTGCCTCGGGCATGGGTGTGTGTGATGTCCTTAGGTTAGTTAGGTTTAAGTAGTTCTAAGTTCTAGGGGACTTATGACCTAAGATGTTGAGTCCCATAGTGCTCAGAGCCATTTGAGTGAATCTCCCAAGATTTTGTTTTTTGAGCGGGTCCAGGGAGACCAGTATTAGATTCCAGTGCACCAGTGCAGGTTTACTGTAACCCTTGGACCATCACATTGACCATGAGACACAGATATTGCATTCGGATTGAATACAAAATGCACAATGCCGACTGATGTACAAGAAGAGTGAATCTTCTAAGAGATTGTGCTTTGAGCGGCTCCTGGGAGACCAGTATTTGATTCCGATGCAGCAGTGCAGGTTTACAGTATCCCTTGGACTTTCACATTGACCATGAAAGACAGATATTGCATCGGGATTGAAATCAAAAGGGACAATGCCGACTTAAGTACAAGAAGAGTGAATCTTCTGAGAATTTGTGCTTTGAGAGGCTTTTGGGATACCAGTATTAGATTCCGATGCACCAGTGCATATTTAACGTATCCCTTGGACCTTCACATCGACCATGAAACATAGAAATTGCAACGGGATTGAATACAAAAGGCACAATGGCGACTTAAGTACAAGAAGAGTGAATCTTCTAAGATTTTGTGTTTTGAGCGGCTCCTTGGGAGACCAGTATTAGATTCCGATGCACCAGTGCAAGTTTACTGTATCCCTTGGACTTTCACATTGACCATGAAGCACAGAAATCGCATTGGGGTTGAATACAAAAGGCACAAATCTGGCTTAATTACAAGAAGAGTGAATCTTCTAAGAGTTTGTGCTTTGAGCGGCTCCTGGGAGACCAGTATTAGATTCCGATGCACCAGTGCAGGTTTACTGTATCCCTTGGACCTTCACATTGACCATGATACAAAGAAACTGCATTGGGGTTGAATACAAAAGGCACAAGGCCGACTTAAGTACAAGAAGAGTGAATCATCTGAACGTTTGTGCTTCTAGCGGCTCCTGGGAGACCAGTATATGATTCCGATGCAGCTGTGCAGGTTTACTGCATCCCTTGAACCTTCACATTGACCATGAAAGACAGAACTTGCATCGGGATATAAATCAAAAGGGACAATGCCGACTTGAGTACAAGAAGAGTGAATCTTCTGAGGGTTTGTGCTTTGAGCGGCTCCTGGGATACCAGTATTAGATTCCGATGCACCAGTGCAGGTTTCACTTATCCCCTGGACCTTCACATCGACCATGAAACATAGAAATTGCATCGGGATTGAATACAAAAGGCACAATGGCGAATTAAGTACAAGAAGAGTGAATCTTCTAAGAGTTTTTGCTTTGAGCGGATAATTGTGCGACCAGTATTAGATTCCGATGCACCAGTGCAGGTTTACTGTGTCCCTTCGGCTTTCACATGACCATGGAGCACAGAAATTGCATCGGGTTAGAATACAAAAAGCACAAAGCCGACTTAATAACAAGAAGAGTGAATTTTCTAAGATGTTGTGGTTTGAGCGGCTCCTGGGAGACCAGTATTAGATTCCGATGCACCAGTGCAGGTTTACTGTATCCCTTGGACCTTCACATTGGCAATGAAACACAGATATCGCATCAGGATTGAATACAAAATGCACAATGCGGACTTAGGTACAAGAAGAGTGAATCTTCTAAGAATTTGTGCTTTGAGCGGCTCATGAGAGACCAGTATTAGATTCCGACGCACCAGTGCAGGTTTTCTGTATCCGTTTGACCTTCACTTTGAACGTGAAACACAGAAATCGCATCAGGATTAAATAGAAAAGGCACAATGCCGACTTAAGTACAAGAAGAGTGAATTTTCTAAGATGTTGTGGTTTGAGCGGCTCCTGGGAGACCAGTATTAGATTCCGATGCACCAGTGCAGGTTTACTGTATCCCTTGCACCTTCACATTGACCATGAAACACACATATTGCAGCGGAATTGAATACAAAACGCACAATGCCGACTTAAGTACAAGAAGAGTGGGTCTTCTACGAGTTTGTGCTTTGAGCGGCTCCTGGGAGACGAGTATTAGATTCCGATGCACCAGTGCAGGTTTGCTATATCTTTTGGACCTTCACATTGACCATGAAAGAAAGAAATTGCTTCGGAATTTGAATACAAAAAGCACATTGCCGACTTAGTTAAGAGAAGCGTGATTCTTCTAAGAGTTTGTGCTTTGAGCGGCTTCTGAGAGATCAGTATTAGATTCCGATGCACCAGTGCATGTTTACTGCATCTCATGGACCTTCACAATGACAATGAAACACAGAAATTGCATCTGGATTGAACACAAGAGGCACAATGACGACCTAAATACAAGATGAGTGAATCTCTCAAGATTTTGTGCTTTGAGCGGGTCCAGGGAGACCAGTATTAGATTCCGATGCACCAGTGTAGGTTTACTGTAACCCTTGGACCATCACATTTACCATGAAACACAGAAATTGCATTCGGATTGAATATAAAATGCACAATGCTGACTGAAGTACAAGAAGAGTGAATCTTCTAACAGATTGTGCTTTTAGCGGCTCCTGGGAGACCAGTATTTGATTCCGATGCAGCAGTGCAGGTTTACAGTATCCCTTGGACTTTCACATTGACCATGAAAGACAGATATTGCATCGGGATTGTAATCAAAAGGGACAATGCCGACTTAAGTACAAGAAGGATGAATCTTCTGAGAATTTGTGCTTTGAGCGGCTTTTGGGATACCAGTATTAGATTCCGATGCACCAGTGCATATTTAACGTATCCCTTGGACCTTCACATCGACCACGAAACATAGAAATTGCATCGGGATTGAATACAAAAGGCACAACAGCGACTCAAGTACAAGAAGAGTGAATCTTCTGAGAGTTTTTGCTTTGAGCGTCTCCTTCTGAGACCAGTATTAGATTCCGATGCGCCAGTGCAGGTTTACTGTAACCCTTGAACTACAACATTGACCATGAAGCACAGAGATTGCTTTGGGGTTGAATACAAAAGGCACAAATCCGGCTTACTTACAAGAAGAGTGAATCTTCTAAGAGTTTGTGCTTTGAGCGGCTCCTGGGAGACCAGAATTTGATTCCTATGCAGCTGTGCAGGTTTACTGCATCCCTTGGACCTTCACATTCACCATGAAAGACAGAACTTGCATCGGGATATAAATCAAAAGGGACAATGCCGACTTGAGTACAAGCAGAGTGAGTCTTCTGAGGGTTTGTGCTTTGAGCGGCTCCTGGGATACCAGTATTAGATTCCGAAGCACCAGTGCAGGTTTCCCTTATCCCCTGGACCTTCACATAGACCATGAAACATAAAAATTGCATGGGGATTGAATACAAAAGGCACAATGGCGACTTAAGTACAAGAAGAGTGAGTCTTCTAAGATTTTTTGCTTTGAGCGGCTAATTTCGGGACCAGTATTAGATTCCGATGCACCAGTGCAGGTTTACTGTATCCCTTGGACCATCACATTGACCATGAAACACAGAAATCGCATCGGGATTAAACAGAAAAGGCACAATGCCTACTTAAGTACAAGAAGAGTGAATCTTCTAAGAGTTTGTGCTTTGAGCGGCTCATGGGAGACGAGTATTAGATTTCGATGCACCAGTGCAGGTTTACTGTATCCCTTGCACCTTCACATTGACCATGAAACACAGATATTGCATCGGGATTGAATACAAAACGCACAATGCCGACTTAAGTATAAGAAGAGTGAGTGTTCTACGAGTTTGTGCTTTGAGCGGCTCCTGAGAGATCAGTATTAGATTCCGATGCACCAGTGCACGTTTACTGTATCCCATGGACCATCACATTGACAATGAAACACATAAATTGCATCAGGATTGAACACAAAAGGCACAATGACGACCTAAGTACAAGATGAGTGAATCTCATAAGATTTTGTGTTTCGAGCGGGTCCAGGGAGACCAGTATTAGATCCCGATGCACCAGTGCAGGTTTACTGTAACCCTTGGACCATCACATTGACCATGAAACACAGAAATTGCATCGGGATTGAATAATAAAGGCACAATGAAGACTTAAGTACAAGAAGACTGAACCTTCTAAGAGGTCATGCATTCAGCGGCTCATGGGAGACCAGTATTAGATTCCGGTGGAGCAGTGCATTGTTTCTGTATCCCTATCACCTTCACATTGACCATGAAACACAGATATTGCATCGGGATTGAATACAAAAGGCACAATGCCGACTTAAGTACTAGAAGAGAGAGTCTTCTACGACTTTGAGCTTAGAGCGGCTCCTGGGAGACGAGTATTTGATTCTGATGCACCAGTGCACGTTTACTGTATCCCTTGGACCTTCACTTTGAGCATGAAAAAAAGATATTGGATCGGGATTGAATATTAAAGGCAAAATGACGACTTAAGTACAAGAAGAGGGAATCTTGTAAGAGTTTGTGCTTTGAGCGGCTCATGGGAGACCAGTATTAGATTCAGATGCATCAGTGCAGGTTTTCTGTATATGTTTGTCCTTCACATTGACCATGAAACATAGAAATTGCATCGGGATTGATTACGAAAAGGACAACGCCGACTTCAGTACAAGAAGAGTGAATCTTCCAAGAGTTTGTGCATTGAGCGGCTCCTGGGAGTTCAGTATTAGATTCCGATGCACCAGTGCAGGTTTACTGTATCCCTTGGACCTTCACATTGACCATGAAACACAGAAATTGCATCGGGATGGAATAGGAAAGGGACATTGCCGCCTTATGTACTAGAAAAATGAATCTTCTGAGAGTTATTGCTTTGAGCAGGTCCAGGGAGACCAGTATTAGATTCCGATGCACCAGTGCAGGTTTTCTGTATCCCTTGAACCGTCACATTGACGATGAAACACAGATATTGCATCGGGATTGAATACAAAATGCACAATGCCGACAAAAGTACAAGAAGTGTGAATCTTCTAAGAGTTTGTGCTTCGAGCGGCTCCTGGGAGACCAGTATTAGATTCCGATGCACCAGTGCAGGTTTACTGTATCCCTTGGACCTTCACATTGATCGTGAAAGACGGAAATTGCATCGGGATTGCAACCAAAAGGGACAAATCCGACTTAAGTACAAGAAGAGTGAATCTTCTGATAGTTTGTGCTTTGAGCGGCTCCTGGGATACCAGTATTAGATTCCGACGCACCAGTGCTGGTTTAACGTATCCCTTGGACCTTCACATTGACCATGAAAAATAGAAATTGCATCAGGATGGAATACAAAAGGCACAACGGCGACTTAAGTACAAGAAGAGTGAATCTTCTAAGAGTTCGTGCTTTGAGCGGCTGCTTGGGAGACCAGAATTAGATTCCGATGAATCAGTGCAGGTTTACCGTATCTCTTGGACCTTCACATGAACCATGAAACACAGAAATTGAATCGGGATTGAATACGTAAGGGACAATGCCGACATAAGTACAAGAAGGGTGAATCTTCTATGAGTTTGTGCTTTGAGCGGCTCCTGGGAGACCAGTATTAGATTCCGATGCACCAGTGCAGGTCTACTGTATCCCTTGGACCTTCACATTGACCATGATACAAAGAAATTGAATCGGGATTGAATACAAAAGGCACAATGCCGACTTAAGTACAAGAAGAGTGAATCTTCTAAGAGTTTGTGCTTCGAGTGGCTCCTGGGAGACCAGTATTTGATTCCGATGCACCAGTGCAGATTTACTGTATCCCTTGGACCTTCACATTGATCGTGAAAGACGGAAATTGCATCGGGATTGCAACCAAAAGAGACAAATCCGACTTAAGTACAAGAAGAGTGAATCTTCTGATAGTTTGTGCTTTGAGCGGCTCCTGGGAGACCAGTATTAGTTTCCGATGCACCAATGCAGGTTTATTGTATCCCTTGGACATTCACATTGACAATGAAGCACAGAAATTGCATCGCGGTTGAATACAAAAGGCACAAAGCCGACTTAAGTACAAGAAGAGTGAATCTTCTAAGGGTTTGTGCATTGAGAGGCTCCAGGGAGACCAGTATTAGATTCCGATGCACCAGTGCAGGTTTACTGTATCCCTTGGACCTTCACATTTACCATGAAACACGGAAATTGCATCGGGATGGAATTCAAAAGGGACAATGTCGCCTTAAGTACAAGAAGAGTGAATCTTGTGAGAGGTTGTGCTCTGAGCGGCTCCAGGGAGACCAGTAATAGATTCCGATGTACCAGTGCAGGTTTTCTGTACCCCTTGGACCGTCACATTGATGATGAAACACAGAAATTGCATCGGGATTGAATACAAAATGCACAATGCCGACTGAAGTACAAGAGGAGTGAATCTTCTAAGAGTTTGTGCTTCGAGCGTGTCCTGGGAGACCAGTATTTGATTCCGATGCACCAGTGCAGGTTTACTGTATCCCTTGGACCTTCACATTGATCGTGAAAAACGGAAATTGCATCGGGATTGCAACCAAAAGGGACAAATCCGACTTAAGTACAAGAAGAGTGAATCTTCTGATAGTTTGTGCTTTGAGCGGCTCCTGGGAGACCAGTATTAGATTCCGATGCACCAGTGCAGGTTTACTGTATCCCTTGGACCTTCACATTGACCATGATACAAAGAAATTGCATCGGGATTGAATACAAAAGGCACAATGCCGACTTAAGTACAAGAAGAGTGAACCTTCTTAGAATTTGTGCTTTGAGCGGCTCATGGGTGACCAGTATTAGATTCAAAAGCACCAGTTTAGGTTTACTATATCCCTTGGACCTTCATATTGACCATGAAACACAGATATTGCATCTGGATTGCATACAATTGGCACAATGCCGACTTAAGTACAAGAAGAGGGAGTCTTCTAAGAGTTTGTGATTTGAGCGGCTCCTGGCAGACGAGTATTAGATTCCGATGCACCAGTGCATTTTTACTGTATCCCTTGGACTTTCGTATTGACCATGAAACAAAGAAATTGCATCGGGATTAAATACTAAGAGCACGATGACGACTTGAGTACATGATGAGTGAACCTCCCAAGAGTTTGAGCTTTCAGCGGCTCCCGGGATACCACTATCAGATTCCGATGCACCAGCGCAGGTTTACCGTTTCCCTTGGACCTTCACATTGCCCATGAAACACAGAAAATGCGTCGGGATTGCATACGAAAGGGACAATGCCGACTTAAGTGCAAGAAGAGTGAATCTTCTACGAGATTGTGCTTTGAGCGGCTCCTGGGTGACCAGTATAAAATTCCGATGCACCAGTGCAGGTTTACTGTATCCCTTGGACCTACACATTGACCATGAAACACAGATATTGCATCGGGATTGAATACAAAACGCACAATGCCGACTTAAGTATAAGAAGAGTGAGTGTTCTACGAGTTTGCGCTTTGAGCGGCTCCTGAGAGATCAGTATTAGATTCCGATGCACCAGTGCACGTTTACTGTATCCCATGGACCATCACATTGTCAATGAAACACAGAAATTGCATCGGGATTGAACACAAAAGGCACAATGACGACCTAAGTACAAGATGAGTGAATCTCATAAGATTTTGTGTTTTGAGCGGGTCCAGGGAGACCAGTATTAGATCCCGATGCACCAGTGCAGGTTTACTGTAACCCTTGGACCATCACATTGACCATGAAACACAGAAATTGCATTCGGATTGAATACAAAATGCGCAATGCCGTCTGAAGTACTAGAAGAGTGAATCTTCTAAGAGATTGTGCTTTGAGCGGCTCCTGGGAGACTAGTATTTGATTCCAATGCAGCAGTGCAGGTTTACAGTATCCCTTGGTCTTTCACATTGATCATGAAAGACAGATATTGCATCGGGTTTCAAATCAAAAGGGACAATGCCGGCTTAAGTACAAGAAGAGTGAATCTTCTGAGAATTTGTGCTTTGAGCGGCTTTTGGGATACCAGTAATAGATTTCGATGCAACAGTGCATATTTAACGTATCCCTTGGACCTTCACATCGACCATGAAACATAGAAATCGCATCGTAATTGAATACAAAAGGCACAATGGCGACATAAGTTCAAGAAGAGTGAATCTTCTAAGATTTTGCGTTTTGAGCGGCTCCTTGGGAGACCAGTATTAGATTCCGATGCCCCAGTGCAGGTTTATTGTATCCCTTGGACTTTCACATTGACCATGAAGCACAGAAATTGCATTGGGGTTGAATACAAAAGGCACAAATCCGGCTTAATTACAAGAAGAGTGAATCTTCTAAGGGTTTGTGCTTTGAGCGGCTCCTGGGACACCATTATTTGATTACGATGCAGCAGTGCAGGTTTTCAGTATCCGTTGGACCCTCACATTGACCATGAAACACAGAAATTGCATCGGGATTGAATAATAAAGGCACAATGCCGACTTAAGTACAAGAAGACTGAACCTTCTAAGAGGTTATGCATTCAGCGGCTCATGGGAGACCAGTATTAGATTCCGATGGAGCAGTGCATTGTTTCTGCATCCCTATCACCTTCACTTTGACCATGAAACACAGATATTGCATCGGGATTGAATACAAAAGGCACAATGCCGACTTAAGTACCAGAAGAGAGAGTCTTCTACGACTTTGAGCTTAGAGCTGCTCCTGGGAGACGAGTATTTGATTCTGATGCACCAGTGCACGTTTACTGTATCCCTTGGACCTTCACATTGACCATGAAACACAGAAATTGCATCGGGATGGAATAGGAAAGGGACATTGCCGCCTTATGTACTAGAAAAATGAATCTTCTGAGAGTTATTGCTTTGAGCAGTTCCAGGGAGACCAGTATTAGATTCCGATGCACCAGTGCAGGTTTTCTGTATCCCTTGAACCGTCACATTGACGATGAAACACAGAAATTGCATCGGGATTGAATACAAAATGCACAATGCCGACAAAAGTACAAGAAGTGTGAATCTTCTAAGAGTTTGTGCTTCGAGCGGCTCCTGGGAGACCAGTATTAGATTCCGATGCACCAGTGCAGGTTTACTGTATCCCTTGGACCTTCACATTGATCATGAAAGACAGAAATTGCATCGGGATTGCAACCAAAAGGGACAAATCCTACTTAAGTACAAGAAGAGTGAATCTTCTGATAGTTTGTGCTTTGAGCGGCTCCTGGGAGACCAATATTAGATTCCGATGCACCAGTGCAGGTCTACTGTATCCCTTGGACCTTCACATTGACCATGATACAAAGAAATTGCATCGGGATTGAATACAAAAGGCACAATGCCGACTTAAGTACAAGAAGAGTGAATCTTCTAAGAGTTTGTGCTTCGAGTGGCTCCTGGGAGACCAGTATTTGATTCCGATGCAGCTGTGCAGGTTTACTGCATCCCTTGGTGACCATGAAAGACAGATCGTGCATCGGGACATATATTAAAAGGGACAATGCCGCCTTAAGTACAAGAAGAGTGAATCTTCTAAAAATTTGTGCTTTGAGAGGCTCCTAGGATTCCAGTAATAGATTCCGATGCACCAGTGCAGGTTTACTGTATCCCCTGGACCTTCACATTGACCATGATACAAAGAAATTGCATCGGGATTGAATACAAAAGGATCAATGCCGACTTAAGTAAGAGTAGAGTGAATCTTCTAAGAGTTTGTGCTTCGAGCGGCTACTTGGGAGACCAGTATTAGTTTCCGATGCACCAATGCAGGTTTATTGTATCCCTTGGACTTTCACATTGACCATGAAGCACAGAAATTGCATCGCGGTTGAATACAAAAGGCATAAAGCCGACTTAAGTACAAGAAGAGTGAATCTTCTAAGGGTTTGTGCATTGAGAGGCTCCTGGGAGACCAGTATTAGATTCCGATGCACCAGTGCAGGTTTACTGTATCCCTTGGACCTTCACATTTACCATGAAACACGGAAATTGCATCGGGATGGAATTCAAAAGGGACAATGTCGCCTTAAGCACAAGAAGAGTGAATCTTGTGAGAGGTTGTGCTCTGAGCGGCTCCAGGGAGACCAGTATTAGATTCCGATGTACCAGTGCAGGTTTTCTGTATCCCTTGGACCGTCACATTGATGATGAAACACAGAAATTGCATCGGGATTGAATACAAAATGCACAATGCCGACTGAAGTACAAGAGGAGTGAATCTTCTAAGAGTTTGTGCTTCGAGCGTCTCCTGGGAGACCAGTATTAGATTCCGATGCACCAGTGCAGGTCTACTGTATCCCTTGGACCTTCACATTGACCATGATACAAAGAAATTGCATCGGGATTGAATACAAAAGGCACAATGCCGACTTAAGTACAAGAAGAGTGAATCTTCTAAGAGTTTGTGCTTCGAGTGGCTCCTGGGAGACCAGTATTTGATTCCGATGCAGCTGTGCAGGTTTACTGCATCCCTTGGTGACCATGAAAGACAGAACGTGCATCGCGATATATATTAAAAGGGACAATGCCGCCTTAAGTACAAGACGAGTGAATCTTCTAAAAATTTGTGCTTTGAGCGGCTCCTAGGATTCCAGTAATAGATTCCGATGCACCAGTGCAGGTTTACTGTATCCCCTGGACCTTCACATTGACCATGATACAAAGAAATTGCATCGGGATTGAATACAAAAGGATCAATGCCGACTTAAGTAAGAGAAGAGTGAATCTTCTAAGAGTTTGTGCTTCGAGCGGCTACTTGGGAGACCAGTATTAGTTTCCAATGCACCAATGCAGGTTTATTGTATCCCTTGGACTTTCACATTGACCATGATACAAAGAAATTGCATCGGGATTGAGTACAAAAGGCACAATGCCGACTTAAGTACAAGAAGAGTGAACCTTCTTAGAATTTGTGCTTTGAGCGGCTCATGGGTGACCAGTATTAGATTCAAAAGCACCAGTTTAGGTTTACTGTATCCCTTGGACCTTCATAGTGACCATGAAACACAGATATTGCATCTGGATTGCACACAATTGGCACAATGCCGACTTAAGTACAAGAAGAGGGAGTTTTCTAAGAGTTTGTGATTTGAGCGGCTCCTGGCAGACGAGTATTAGATTCCGATGCACCAGTCCATTTTTACTGTATCCCTTGGACTTTCGTATTGACCATGAAACAAAGAAATTGCATCGGGATTAAATACTAAGAGCACGATGACGACTTGAGTACATGATGAGTGAACCTCCCAAGAGTTTGAGCTTTCAGCGGCTCCTGGGATACCACTATCAGATTCCGACGCACCAGTGCAGGTTTACCGTTTCCCTTGGACCTTCACATTGACCATGAAACACAGATATTGCATCGGGATCGTATAGAAAAGCACAATGCCGACTTAAGTACAAGAAGAGTGAGTCTTCTATGAGTTTGTGCTTTGAGCGGCTCATGGGAGACCAGTATTAGATTCCGATGCACCAGTGCAGGTTTACTGTATCCCTTGGACCTTCACATTGACCATGAAACACAGATATTGCATCGGGATCGTATAGAAAAGCACAATGCCGACTTAAGTACAAGAAGAGTGAGTCTTCTATGAGTTTGTGCTTTGAGCGGCTCCTGGGAGACCAGTATTAGATTCCGAGGAACCAGAGCAGGTTTACTGTATCCCTTGAACCTTCACATTGACCATGATACAAAGACATTGCATCGGGATTGAATAGAAAAGGCACAATGCCGACTTAAGTACAAGAAGAGTGAATGTTCTAAGAGTTTGTGCTTTGAGTGGCTCATGGGAGACCAGTATTAGATTCCGATGCACCAGTGCAGGTTTACTGTATCCCTTGGACCTTCAAATTGACCATGAAACACAGATATTGCATCGGGATCGTATAGAGAAGCACAATGCCGACTTAAGTACAAGAAGAGTGAGTCTTCCATGAGTTTGTGCTTTGAGCGGCTCCTGGGAGACCAGTATCAGATTCCGAGGAACCAGTGCTGGTTTACTGTATCCCTTCGACCCTCATTTTGACCATGAAACACAGAAATCGCATCGGGATTGAATACACAAGCACAATGCCGACTTAAGTACAAGAAGAGTGAATCCTCTAAGAATTTTTGCCTTGAGCGGCTCATGGGAGACCAGTATTAGATTCAGATGCACCAGAGCAGGTTTTCTGAATTCGTTTTACCTTCACATTGACCATGAAACCACAGAAATTGCATCGGGATGGAATACAAAACGGACAATGCCGCCTTAAGTACTACAAAAGTGAATTTTCTGAGAGTTTGTGCTTTGTGCGGCTCCAGGGAGATTAGTATTAGATTCCGATGCACCAGTGCAGGTTTACTGTATACGTTTGTCCTTCACATTGACCATGAAACACATAAATTGCATCGGGATTGATTACAAAAGGGACAATGCCGACTTAAGCACAAGAAGAGTGAATCTTCTAAGAGTTTATGCTTCGAGCGGCTCCTGGGAGACCAGTATTTGATTCCGATGCAGCTGTGCAGGTTTACAGTATCCCTTGGACCTTCACATTGACCATGATACAAAGATATTGCATCGGGATTGAATACAAAAGGCACAATGCCGACTTAAGTGCAGGAAATGTGAATCCTCTAAGAGTTTGTCCTTCGAGCGGCTCCTGGGAGACCAGTATTTGATTCCTATGCAGCTGTGCAGGTTTACTGCATCCCTTGGACCTTCACATTGACCATGAAAGACAGAACTTGCATCGGGATATAAATCAAAAGGGACAATGCAGACTTAAGTACAAGAAGAGTGAATCTTCTGAGAGTTTGTGGTTTGAACGGCTACTCGGATACCAGTATTAGATTCCGATGCACCAGTGCAGGTTTACTGTATCCCTAGGACCGTCACATTGACGATGAAACACAGAGTTTGCATCGAGAATGAATACAAAATGCACAATGCCGACTGAAGTACAAGAAGAGAGAATCTTCTAAGTGTTTGTGTTTCGAGCGGCTCCTAGGAGACCAGTATTTGATTACGATGCAGCTGTTCATTTTTACTGCATACCTTGGACCTTTACATTGACCATGAAAGACAGAAATTGCATCGAGATTGAAACCAAAAGGGACAATGCCGACTTAAGTACTATAATTGTGAATCTTCTGAGAGTTTGTGCTTTGAGCGGCTCCAGGGATTCTAGTATTAGATTCAGATGCACCAGTGCTGGTTTAACGTATCCCTAGGACCTTCACATTGACCATGAAACATAGAAATTGCATCAGGATTGAATACAAAAGGCACAACGGCGACTTAAATACAAGAAGAGTGAATCTTCTAAGAGTTCGTGTTTTGAGCTGCTACTTGGGAGACCAGTATTAGATTCCGATGCACCAATGCAGGTTTACTGTATCCCTTGGACTTTCTCATTGACCATGAAGCACAGAAATTGCATCGGGGTTGAATACAAAAGGCACAAAGCCGACTTAAGTACAAGAAGAGTGAATCTAATAAGAATTTGTGCTTTGAGCGGCTCATGGGAATCCAGTATTAGATTCAGATGCACCAGTGCAGGTTTTCTGTATCCGTTTGACCTTCACTTTGACCATTAAACACGGAAATTGCATCGGGATTGAAAACAAAAGTGACAATGCCGACTGAAGTACAAGAAGAGTGAATTTTCTAAGAGTTTGTGGTTTGAGCGGCTCCTTTGAGACCTGTATCAGATTACGATGCACCAGTGGAGGTTTACTGTATCCCTCGGACCTTCACATTGACCATGACACACAGATATCGCATCGGGATTGAATACAAAAGGCACAATGCCGACTTCAGTACAAGAAGAGTGAACCTTCTTAGAATTTGTGCTTTGAGCGGCTCCTGGCAGACAAGTATTAGATTCCGATGCACCAGATCATTTTTACTGTATCCCTTGGACTTTCACATTGACCATGAAGGAAAGAAATTGCATCGGGATCAAATACTAAGAGCACGATGAGGACTTAAGTACAAGATGAGTGAATCACCTAAGAATTTGTGTTTTCAGCGGCTCCCGGGATACCACTATCAGATTCCGATGCGCCAATGCAGGTTTACCGTTTCCCTTGGACCTTCACATTGACCATGAAACACAGAAAATGCATCGGGATTGAATACGAAAGGGACAATGTCGACTTAAGTGCAAGAAGAGTGAATCTTCTACAAGTTTGTGCTATGAGCGGCTCCAGGGAGACCAGTATTAGATTCCGATGCACCAGTGCAGGTTTACTGTATCCCTTGGTCCTTCACATTGACCACTATACAAAGAAATTGCTTCGGGATTGAATACAGAAGGCACAATGCCGACTTCAGTACAAGAAGAGTGATTCCTCTAAGAGTTTGTGCTTTGAGAAGCTCCTGGGAGACCGGTATTAGATTCCGATGCACCAGTGCAGGTTTAAAGTATCCCTTGGACCTTCACATTGACCATGATACAAAGAAATTGCATCGGTATTGAATACAAAAGGCACAATGCCCACTTAAGTACAGGAAAAGTGAATCTTCTAAGAGTTTGTGCTTCGAGCGGCTCCTGGGAGACCAGTATTTGATTCCTATGCAGCTGTGCAGGTTTACTGCATCCCTTAGACCTTCACATTTACCATGAAAGACAGAACTTGCATCGGGATATAAATCTAAAGGGACAATGCAGTCTTAAGTACAAGAAGAGTGAATCTTCTGAGAGTTTGTGGTTTGAGCGGCTACTCGGATACCAGTATTAGATTCCGATGCACCAGTGCAGGTTTACTGTATCCCTTGGACCGTCACATTGACGATGAAACACAGAGATTGCTTCGAGAATGAATACAAAATGCACAATGCCGACTGAAGTACAAGAAGAGAGAATCTTCTAAGTGTTTGTGTTTCGAGTGGCTCCTAGGAGACCAGTATTTGATTACGATGCAGCTGTTCATTTTTACTGTATACCTTGGACCTTTACATTGACCATGAAAGACAGAAATTGCATCGAGATTGAAACCAAAAGGGACAATGCCGACTTAAGTACTATAATTGTGAATCTTCTGAGAGTTTGTGCTTTGAGCGGCTCCAGGGATTCTAGTATTAGATTCAGATGCACCAGTGCTGGTTTAACGTATCCCTAGGACCTTCACATTGACCATGAAACATAGAAATTGCATCAGGATTGAATACAAAAGGCACAACGGCGACTTAAAGACAAGAAGAGTGAATCTTCTAAGAGTTCGTGTTTTGAGCTGCTACTTGGGAGACCAGTATTAGATTCCGATGCACCAATGCAGGTTTACTGTATCCCTTGGACTTTCTCATTGACCATGAAGCACAGAAATTGCATCGGGGTTGAATACAAAAGGCACAAAGCCGACTTAAGTACAAGAAGAGTGAATCTAATAAGAATTTGTGCTTTGAGCGGCTCATGGGAATCCAGTATTAGATTCAGATGCACCAGTGCAGGTTTTCTGTATCTGTTTGACCTTCACTTTGACCATTAAACACGGAAATTGCATCGGGATTGAAAACAAAAGTGACAATGCCGACTGAAGTACAAGAAGAGTGAATTTTCTAAGAGTTTGTGGTTTGAGCGGCTCCTTTGAGACCTGTATCAGATTACGATGCACCAGTGGAGGTTTACTGTATCCCTCGGACCTTCACATTGACCATGACACACAGATATCGCATCGGGATTGAATACAAAAGGCACAATGCCGACTTCAGTACAAGAAGAGTGAACCTTCTTAGAATTTGTGCTTTGAGCGGCTCCTGGCAGACGAGTATTAGATTCCGATGCACCAGTTCATTTTTACTGTATCCCTTGGACTTTCACATTGACCATGAAGGAAAGAAATTGCATCGGGATCAAATACTAAGAGCACGATGAGGACTTAAGTACAAGATGAGTGAATCACCTAAGAGTTTGTGTTTTCAGCGGCTCCCGGGATACCACTATCAGATTCCGATGCGCCAATGCAGGTTTACCGTTTCCCTTGGACCTTCACATTGCCCATGAAACACAGAAAATGCATCGGGATTGAATACGAAAGGGACAATGTCGACTTAAGTGCAAGAAGAGTGAATCTTCTACAAGTTTGTGCTATGAGCGGCTCCAGGGAGACCAGTATTAGATTCCGATGCACCAGTGCAGGTTTACTGTATCCCTTGGTCCTTCACATTGACCACGATACAAAGAAATTGCTTCGGGATTGAATACAGAAGGCACAATGCCGACTTCAGTACAAGAAGAGTGATTCCTCTAAGAGTTTGTGCTTTGAGAAGCTCCTGGGAGACCGGTATTAGATTCCGATGCACCAGTGCAGGTTTAAAGTATCCCTTGGACCTTCACATTGACCATGGGACAAAGACATTGCATCGGTATTGAATACAAAAGGCACAATGCCCACTTAAGTACAGGAAAAGTGAATCTTCTAAGAGTTTGTGCTTCGAGCGGCTCCTGGGAGACCAGTATTTGATTCCTATGCAGCTGTGCAGGTTTACTGCATCCCTTAGACCTTCACATTTACCATGAAAGACAGAACTTGCATCGGGATATAAATCTAAAGGGACAATGCAGACTTAAGTACAAGAAGAGTGAATCTTCTGAGAGTTTGTGGTTTGAGCGGCTACTCGGATACCAGTATTAGATTCCGATGCACCAGTGCAGGTTTACTGTATCCCTTGGACCGTCACATTGACGATGAAACACAGAGATTGCTTCGAGAATGAATACAAAATGCACAATTCCGACTGAAGTACAAGAAGAGAGAATCTTCTAAGAGTTTGTGTTTCGAGCGGCTCCTGGGAGACCAGTATTTGATTCCGATGCAGCTGTTCAGGTTTACTGTATACCTTGGGCCTTCACATTGACCATGAAAGACAGAAATTGCATCGAGATTGAAACCAAAAGGGACAATGCCGACTTAGGTACTATAATTGTGAATCTTCTGAGAGTTTGTGCTTTGAGCGGCTCCAGGGATTCTAGTATTAGATTCAGATGCACCAGTGCTGGTTTAACGTATCCCTAGGACATTCACATTGACCATGAAACATAGAAATTGCATCAGTATTGAATACAAAAGGCACAACGGCGACTTAAATACAAGAAGAGTGAATCTTCTAAGAGTTCGTGCTTTGAGCTGCAACCTGGGAGACCAGTATTAGATTCCGATGCACCAATGCAGGTTTACTGTATCCCTTGGACTTTCTCATTGACCATGAAGCACAGAAATTGCATCTGGGTTGAATACAAAAGGCACAAAGCCGACTTATGTACAAGAAGAGTGAATCTAATAAGAAATTGTGCTTTGAGCGGCTCATGGGAGACCAGTATTAGATTCAGATGCACCAGTGCAGATTTTCTGTATCCGTTTGACCTTCTCTTTGACCATGAAACACGGAAATTGCATCGGGATTGAAAACAAAAAGGACAATGCCGACTGAAGTACAAGAAGAGTGAATTTTCTAAGAGTTTGTGGTTTGAGCGGCTGCTGGGAGACCTGTATTAGATTCCGATGCACCAGTGGAGGTTTACTGTATCCCTCGGACCTTCACATTGACCATGAAACACAGATATCGCATCGGGATTGAATACAAAAGGCACAATGCCGACTTCAGTACAAGAGAGTGAACCTTCTTAGAATTTGTGCTTTGAGCGGCTCATGGGAGACCAGTATTAGATTCCGATGCACCAGTGCAGGTTTACTGTATACGTTTGTCCTTCACATTGACCATGAAACACATAAAGTGCATCGGGATTGACTACAAAAGGGACAATGCCGACTTAAGTACAAGATGAGTGAATCTTCTAAGAGTTTATGCTTCGAGCGGCTCCTGGGAGACCAGTATTTCATTCCGATGCAGCTGTGCAGGATTACTGTATCCCTTGGACTTTTACATTGACCATGAGAGACAGAAATTGCATCGGGATTGAAACCAAAAGGGACAATGCCGACTTAACTACAAGATGAGTGATTCTTCTATGAGTTTGTGCTTTGAGCGGCTCCTGGGAGACCAATATTAGATTCCGATGCACCAGTGCAGGTTTATAGTATCCCTTGGACCTTCACATTGACCATGATACAAAGATATTGCATCGGGATTGAATACAAAAGGCACAATGCCGACTTAAGTGCAGGAAAAGTGAATCCTCTAAGAGTTTGTCCTTCGAGCGGCTCCTGGGAGACCAGTATTTGATTCCGATGCAGCTGTGCAGGTTTACTGTATTTGTTGGACCTTCACATTGACCATGAAAGACAGATATTCCATCGGGCTTGAAACCAAAAGAACAATGCCGACTTAAGTACAAGAAGAGTGAATCTTCTATGAGTTTGTGCTTTGAGCGCCTCCTGGGGGACCAGTATTACATTCCGATGCACCAGTGCAGGTTTACTGCATCCCTTGGACCTTCACATTGACCATGATACAAATAAATTGCATCGGGATTGAATACAAAAGGCACTATGCCGACATAAGTACAAGAAGAGTGAACCTTCTAAGAATTTGTGCTTTGAGCGGCTCATGGGTGACCAGTATTAGATTCAAAAGCACCAGTTTAGGTTCACTGTATCCCTTGGACCTTCATATTGACCATGAAACACAGATATTGCATCTGGATTGCACACAATTGGCACAATGCCGACTTAAGTACAAGAAGAGGGAGTCTTCTAAGAGTTTGTGATTTGAGCGGTTCCTGGCAGACGAGTATTAGATTCCGATGCACCAGTGCATTTTTACTGTATCCCTTGGACTTTCGTATTGACCATGAAACAAAGAAATTGCATCGGGATTAAATACTAAGAGCACGATGACGACTTGAGTACATGATGAGTGAACCTCCCAAGAGTTTGAGCTTTCAGCGGCTCCTGGGATACCACTATCAGATTCCGATGCACCAGTGCAGGTTTACCGTTTCCCTTGGACCTTCACATTGACCATGAAAGACAGAAAATGCATCGGGATTGAATACAAAAGGGACAATGCCGACTTAAGTGCAAGAAGAATGAATCTTCTACGAGATTGTGCTCTGAGCGGCTCCTGGGAGACCAGTTTTAAATTCCGATGCACCAGTGCAGGTTTACTGTATCCCTTGGACCTTCACATTGACCATGATACAAAGATACTGCATCGGGATTGAATACAAAAGGCACAATGCCGACTTAATTGCATGAAAAGTGAATCCTCTAAGAGTTTGTCCTTCGAGCGGCTCCTGGGAGACCAGTATTTGATTCCTATGCAGCTGTGCAGGTTTACTGCATCCCTTGGACCTTCACATTGACCATGAAAGACAGAATTGCATCGGGATATAAATCAAAAGGGACAATGCAGACTTAAGTACAAGAACAGTGAATCTTCTGAGAGTTTGTGGTTTGAACGGCTACTCGGATACCAGTATTAGATTCCGATGCACCAGTGCAGGTTTACTGTATCCCTTGGACCGTCACATTGACGATGAAACACAGAGTTTGCATCGAGAATGAATACAAAATGCACAATGCCGACTGAAGTACAAGAGGAGAGAATCTTCTAAGAGTTTGTGTTTCGAGCGGCTCCTGGGAGACCAGTATTTGTTTCCGATGCAGCTGTTCATTTTTACTGTATACCTTGGCCCTTCACATTGACCATGAAAGACAGAAATTGCATCGAGATTGAAACCAAAAGGGACAATGCCGACTTAAGTACTAGAATTGTGAATCTTTTGAGAGTTTGTGCTTTGAGCGGCTCCAGGGATTCTAGTATTAGATTCAGATGCACCAGTGCTGGTTTAACGTATCCCTAGGACCTTCACATTGACCATGAAACATAGAAATTGCATCAGGATTGAATACAAAAGGCACAACGGCGACTTAAATACAAGAAGAGTGAATCTTCTAAGAGTTCGTGCTTTGAGCTGCTACTTGGGAGACCAGTATTAGATTCCGATGCACCAATGCAGGTTTACTGTATCCCTTGGACTTTCTCATTGACCATGAAGCACAGAAATTGCATCGGGGTTGAATACAAAAGGCACAAAGCCGACTTAAGTACAAGAAGAGTGAATCTAATAAGAATTTGTGATTTGAGCGGCTCATGGGAGACCAGTATTAGATTCAGATGCACCAGTGAAGGTTTTCTGTATCCGTTTGACCTTCACTTTGACCATGAAACACGGAAATTGCATCGGGATTAAAAACAAAAGTGACAATGCTGACTGAAGTACAAGAAGAGTGAATTTTCTAAGAGTTTGTGGTTTGAGCGGCTCCTTTGAGACCTGTATCAGAATACGATGCACCAGTGGAGGTTTACTGTATCCCTCGGACCTTCCCATTGACCATGACACACAGATATCACATCGGGATTGAATACAAAAGCACAATGCCGACTTAAGTACAAGAAGAGTGAATCTTCTAAGAATTTCTGCCGTGAGCGGCTCATGGGAGACCAGTATTGGATTCAGATGCACCAGTGCAGGTTTTCAGTATCCCTTTGACCTTCACATTGACCATGAAACACAGAAATTGCATCGGTATTGATTGCAAAATGCACAATGCCAACTGACGTACAAGAAGAGTGAATCTTCTAAGAGTATGTGCATTGAGAGGCTCCTGGGAGACCAGTATTAGATTCCGATGCACTATTGCAGGTTTACTGTATCCCTTGGACTTTCACATTGACCATGAAACACACAAATTGCATCGGGATGGAATACAAAAGGGACAATGAAGCCTTAAGTACTAGAAAAGTGAATCTTCTGAGATTTTGTGCTTTGAGCGGCTCCAGGGAGACCAGTATTAGATTCCGATGCACCAGTGCAGGTTTACTGTATCCCTTGGACCGTCACATTGACGATGAAACACAGACATTGCATCGGAATTGAATACAAAATGCACAATGCTGACTGAAGTACAAGAAGAGTGATTCTTCTAAGAATTTGTGCTTCGAGCGGCTCCTGGGAGACCAGTATTTTATTGCAATGCAGCTGTGCAGGTTTACTGTGTACCTTGGACCTTCACGTTGACCATGAAAGATAGAAATTGCATCGGGATTGAAACCAAAAGGGACAATGCCGACTTAAGTACTAGAAGAGTGAATCTTCTGAGAGTTTGTGCTATGAGCGGCTCCTGGGATACTAGTATTAGATTCTGATGCCCCAGTGCTGGTTTAAAGTATCCCTTGGACCTTCACATTGACCAAGAAACATAGAAATTGCATCGGGATTGAATACAAAAGGCACAACAGCGACTTAAATCCAAGAAGAGTGAATTCTCTAAGAGTTCGTTCTTTGAGCGGCTACTTGGGAGACCAGTATTAGATTCCGATGCACCAATGCAGGTTTACTGTATTCCTTGGACCTTCAAATTGACCATGAAACACAGGTATCGCATCGGGATTGAATACGATAAGCACAATGACGACTTAAGTACAAGAAGAGTGAAACTTCTTAGAATTTGTGATTTGAGCGGCTCATGGAAGACCAGTATTAGATTCCGATGCACCAGTGCAGGTGTACTGTATCCCTTGGACCTTCATATTGACCATGAAACACAGATATTCCATCTGGATTGCATACAAAAGGCACAATGCCGACTTAAGTACAAGAAGAGGGAGTCTTCTAAGAGTTTGTGATTTGAGCGGCTCCTGGCAGACGAGTATTACATTCCGATGCACCAGTGCATTTTTATTGTATCCCTTGGACTTTCACATTGACCATGAAACACAGAAATTGCATCGGGATTGATTACTAAGAGCACAATGAAGACTTAAGTACAAGATTAGTGAATCTCCCAAGAGTTTGTTCTTTTAGCGGCTCCTGGGATACCAGTATTAGTTTCCGATGCACCAGTGCTGGTTTACTGTATCCCTTGGACCTTCACATTGACCATGATACAAAGAAATTGCTTCGGGATTCAATACAGAAGGCAAAATGCCGACTTAAGTACAAGAAGAGTGAATCTTCTAAGAGTTTGTGCTTCGAGCGGCTCCTGGGAGACCAGTATTTGACTCCGATGCAGCTGTGCAGGTTTACTGCATCCCTTGGACTTTCTCATTGGCCATGAAAGACAGAACTTGCATCGAGATATAAATCAAAAGGGACAATGCAGACTTTAGTACTAGAAGAGTGAATCTTCTGAGAGTTTGTGCTTTGAGCGGCTCCTGGGATACTAGTATTAGATTCCGATGCACCAGTGCTGGTTTAACGTGTCCTTTGGACCTTCACATTGACCATGAAACATAGAAATTGCATCGGGATTGAATACAAAAGGCACAAAGGAGACTTAAACACAAAAAGAGTGAATCTTCTAAGAGTTCGTGATTTGAGCTGCTACTTGTGAGACCAGTATTAGATTCCGATGCACCAATGCAGGTTTACTGTATTCCTTGGACTTTCTCATTGACCATGAAGCACAGAAATTGCATCGGGGTTGAATACATAAGGCACAAAGCTAACTTAATTACAAGAAGAGTGAATTTTCTAAGAGTTTGTGGATTGAGCGGCTCCTGGGAGACCAGTATGAGACTCCGATGCACCAGCGTACGTTTACTATATCCCTTGGACCTTCAAATTGACCATGAAACACAGATATCGCGTAGGGATTGAATACGATAGGCACAATGACGACTTAAGTACAAGAAGAGTGAATCTTCTAAGAATTTAAGCTTTGAGCGGCTCATGGGAGAACAGTATCAGACTCAGATGCACCAGTGCAGGTTTTCTGTATGCGTTTGACCTTTACTTTGACCATGAAACACGGAAATTGCATTGGGATTGAATACGAAAGGGACAATGCCGACTTAAATACAAGAAGAGTGAATCTTCTGTGAGTTTGTGCTTTGAGCGGCTCCTGGCAGACGAGTATTAGATTCCGATGCACCAGTGCATTTTTACTGTAACCCTTGGACATTCACATTGGCCATGAAACAAAGAAATTGCATCGGGATTGAATACTAAGAGCACAATGATCACTTAAGTTCAAGATGAGTGATTCTCCCAAGAGTTTGTGCTTTCAGCGGCTCCTGGGTTACCAGTATCGGATTCCGATGCACCAGTGCAGGTTTACCGTCCCCCTTGGACCTTCACATTGACCATGAAACACAGAAAATGCATCGGGATTGAATACGAAAGGGACAATGCTGACTTAAGTACAAGAAGAGTGAATCATCTATGAGTTTGTGCTTTGAGCGGCTCCTGGGGAACCAGTATTAGTTTCCGATGCACCACTGCAGGTTTACTGTATCCCTTGGACCTTCACATTGAGCATAATACAAAGAAATTGCTTCGGGATGAATACAGAAGGCACAATGCCGACTTAAGTACAAGAAGAGTGAATCTTCTAAGAGTTTGTGTTTTGAGCGGCTCATGGGAGACCAGTATTAGATTCTGTAGCACTAGTGCTGGTTTAACGTATCCCTTGGACCTTCACATCGACCATGACACATAGAAATTGCATCGGGATTGAATACAAAAGGCACAAGGGCGACTTAAATACAAGAAGAGTGAATCTGCAAAGAGTTCGTGCTTTGAGCGGCCACTTGTGAGACCAGTATTAAATTCCGATGCACCAATGCAGGTTTACTGTATTCCTTGGACTTTCTCATTGACCATGAAGCACAGAAATTGCATCGGGATTGAATACAAAAGGCACAATGACGACTTAGGTACAAGATGAGTGAATCTTCTAAGAATTTGAGATTTGAGCGGCTCATGGGAGAACAGTATCAGACTCAGATGCACCAGTGCAGGTTTTCTAAATGCGTTTGACCTTCAATTTGACCATGAAACGCGGAAATTGCATCGGTAACGAGTACAAAAGGGACAATGCCGACATAAGTACAAGGAGAGTGAATTTTCTAAGAGTTTGTGGTTTGAGCGGCTCCTGGGAGTCCTGTATTAGATTCTGATGCACCAGAGCAGGTTTACCGTATCCCTTGGGCCTTCACATTGACCATGAAACACAGAAATTGCATCGGGATTGAACACGAAAGGGACAATGCCGACTTAAGTACAAGAAGAGTGAATCTTCTATGAGTTTGTCCTTTGAGCGTCTCCTGGGTGACCAGTAATAAATTCCGATGCACCAGTGCAGGTTTACTGTATCCCTTGGACCTTCACATTGACCATGATACAAAGAAATTGCATCGGGATTGAATACAAAAGGCACAATGCCAACTAAAGTACAAGAAGAGTGAATCTTCTAAGAGTTTGTGATTTGAGCGGCTCCTGGCAGACGAGTATTAAATTCCGATGCACCAGTGCATTTTTACTTTATCCCTTGGACTTTCACATTGTCCATGAAACAACTAAATTGCATCGGCATTGTATACTAAGAGCACAATGACGACTTAAGTACAAGATGAGTGAATCTCCCAAGAGTTTGTGCTTTCAGCGGCTCCTGGGATACCAGTATCAGATTCCGATGCACCAGTGCATGTTTACCGTTTCCCTTGGACCTTCACATTGACCATGAAACACAGAAAATGCTTCGGGATTGAATACGAAAGGCACAATGCCGACTTAAGTACAAGAAGAGTGAATCTTCTAAGAGTTTGTGCTTTGAGCGGCTCATGGGAGACCAGTATTAGATTCCGATGCACCAGTGCAGGTTTACTGTATCCCTTGGACCTTCACATTGACCATGAAACACAGATATTGCATCGGGATTGTATAGAAAAGCACAATGCCGACTTAAATACAAGAAGAGTGAGTCTTCTATGAGTTTGTGCTTTGAGCGGCTCCTGAGAGACCAGTATTATATTCCGAGGCACCAGTGCAGGTTTACTGTATCCCTTGGACCCTCATATTGACCATGCAAAACAGAAATCGCATCGGGATTGAATACAAAAGGCACAATGCCAACTTAAGTACAAGAAGAGTGAATCTTTCAAGAATTTTTGCCTTGAGCGGCTCATGGGAGACCAGTATTAGATTCAGATGCACGTGTGCTGGTTTTCTGTATCCCTTTGACCTTCACATTGACCATAAAACACAGAAATTGCATCGGGATTGATTACAAAATGCACAATGCCTACCGACGTACAAGAAGAGTGAGTCATCTAAGAGTTTGTGCTTCGAGCGGCTCCTGAGCAACCAGTATTTGAATGCGATGCAGCTGTGCAGGTTTACTGTATCCCTTGGCCCTACACATCGACCATGAAACATAGAAATTGCATCGGGATTGAATACAAAAGGCACAATGACGACCTAAGTACAAGATGAGTGAATCTTCTGAGAATTTGAGATTTGAGCGGCTCATGGGAGAACAGTATCAGAATCATATGCACCAGTGCGGGTTTTCTGTATGCGTTTGACCTTCACTTTGACCATGAAATGCGGAAATTGCATCGGTAACGAATACAAAAGGGACAATGCCGACTTAAGTACAAGGAGAGTGAATTTTCTCAGAGTTTGTGGATTGAGCGGCTCCTGGGAGACCAGTATTAGACTTCGATGCACCAGTGCACATTGACTGTATCCCTTCGACCTTCAAATTGACCATGAAACACAGATATCGCATCGGGATTGAATACGATAGGCACAATGACGACTTATGTACAAGCAGAGTGAACCTTCTGAGAATTTGAGCTTTGAGCGGCACATGGGAGAACAGTATCAGACTCAGATGCACCAGTGCAGGTTTTCTGTATGCGTTTGACCTTCACTTTGACCATGAAACACGGAAATTGCATCGGGATCGAATACGAAAGGGACTATGCCGACTTAAGTACAAGAAGAGTGAATTTTCTAAGAGTTTGTGGTTTGAGCGGCTCCTGGGAGTACTGTCTTAGATTCTGATGCACCAGCGAAGGTTTACTGTATCCCTTGGACCTTCACATTGACCATGAAACACAGAAATTGCACCGGGATTGAATACGAAAGGGACAATGCCGACTTAAGTACAAGAGGAGTGAATTTTCTATGAGTTTGTGCTATGAGCGGCTCCTGGGAGACCAGTATTAAATTCCGATGCACCAGTGCAGGTTTACTGTATCCCTTGAACCTTCACATTGACCATGATACAAAGAAATTGCATCGGGATTGAATACAAAAGGCACAATGCCGACTAAAGTACAAGAAGAGTGAATCTTCTAAGAGTTTGTGATTTGAGCGGCTCCTGGCAGACGAGTATTAGATTCCGATGCACCAGTGCATTTTTACTGTATCCCTTGGACTTTCTCATTGACCATGAAACAAACACATTGCATCTAGATTGAATACTAAGAGCACAATGACGACTTAAGTACAAGATGAGTGAGTCTTCCAAGAGTTTGTGCTTTCAGCGGCTCCTGGGATACCAGTATCAGATTGCGATGCACCAGCGCAGGTTTACCGTTTCCCTTGGACCTTCACATTGACCATGAAACACAGAAAATGCATCAAGATTGAATACGAAAGGGACAATGCCGACTTCAGTACAAGAAGAGTGAATCTTCTGCGAGTTTGTGCTTTGAGCGGCTCCTGGGATACCAGTATTAGATTCCATAGCACCAGTGCTGCTTTAACGTATATCTTGGACCTTCACATCGACCATGAAACATAGAAATTTCATCGGGATTGAATACAAAAGGCACAATAGCGACTTAAGTACAAGAAGAGTGAATCTTCTAAGAGTTTGTGCTTTGAGCGCCTGCTTGGGAGACCAGTATTAGATTCCGATGTACCAATGCAGGTTTACTGTATCGCTTGGACTTTCACATTGACCATGAAGCGCAGAAATTGCATCGCGGTTGAATACAAAAGGCACAAAGCCGACTTAATTACTTAAGTACAAGAAGGGTGAACCCACTAAGAATTTGTGGTTTGAGCGGCTGCTGGGAGACCAGTATTAGATTCCGATGCACCAGTGCAGGTTTACTGTATCCCTTGGTCCTTCACATTGACCATGGAGCTCAGAAATTGCATCGGGATTGAATCCAAATGTCACAATCGCGACTGAAGTACAAGAAGAGTTAATGTTCTAAGAGTTTCTACTTTGAGCGGCTCCTTGGGGACCAGTATTAGATTCCGGTGCACCAGTGCAGGTTTACTGTAACTTTTGGACCTTCACGTTCACCATGAAACACAGAAATTGCATCGGCATTGATTACAAAAGGGACAATGCAAACTTAAGTAATAGAAGAGTGAATCTTCTACGAGTTTGTGGCTTGAGCGGCTCCTGGGAGACCTGTTCTAGATTCCGATACGCGAGTGCAAGTTTATTGTATCCCTTTGACCTTCACATTGACCATGAACACAGAAATTGCAGCGGGTTTGGATACAAAAGGGACCATGCCCACTTAAGTACAAGGGGAGTGAATTTTCTAAGAATTTGTGGTTTGAGCGGCTCCTGGGAGACCAGTGTTAGATTCCGATGCACCAGTGAAGCTTTACCGTATCCCTTGGACCTTCAAATTGACCATGAAAAACAGAATTCGCATCGTGATTGAATACAAGAGGGACAATGCCGACTTAAGTACAAGAAGAGTGAATCTTCTAAGAGTTAGTGCTTTGAGCCGCTCTTGGGAGACCAGTATCAAATTCCAATGCAGGAGTGCGGGTTTACTGTATCCCTTGGATCTTCACATTACCATGAAACACAAAAATTGCACCGGGATTGAATACAAAAGGGACTGCCGACTTAAGTACAAGAAGAGTTAATCATCTAAGAGTTTGTGTTCTGGGTGGCCCCTGGGAGACCAGTATTAGATTCCGATGCTCCAGTGCAGGTTTACTGCATCCCTTGGACCTTCACATTGACCATGAAACGCCGAAATTGCAACGGGATTGAATACAAAATGCACAATGCCGACTTAAGTACATGAAAAGTGATCGTCTAAGAGTTTGTGCTTTGAGCGGCTCCTGGGAGGCCGGTATTACATTCCGATGCACCAGTGCAGGTTCACTGTATCATTTGGATCTTCACATTGACCTTGAAACACAGTAATTGCATCGGGATTGAATACAACATGGACAATGCCAATTTAAGTACAAGAAGAATGAATCTTCTAGGAATTTGTGCTTTCAGCGGCTCCTGGGAGAATGGTATTAGATTCCGATGCACCAGTGCAAGTTTACTGTATCTCTTGGATCTTCACATTGACCATGAAACACAGAAATTGCATCGGGATTGTGTACAAAAGGCACAATGCCAACTTAAGTACAAGGAGAGTGAATCTTCTAAGAGTTTGTGGTTTGAGCGGCTCCTGGGAGACCAGTATTAGATTCTGATGCACCAGTGCACGTTAAATGTATCCCTTTGACCTTCACATTGACCATGAAACACAGAAATTGCATCGGGATTGAATACAAAAGGAACAATGCCGACTTAAGTACAAGAAGAGTGAATTTTCTAAGAGTTTGTGGTTTGAGCGGCTCCTGGGAGACCAGTATTAGTTTCCGATGCACCAGTGCAGGTTTGCTGTATCCCTTGGTCCTTCACATTGACCATGATACATAGAAATTGCATCGGGATTGAATACAAAAGGCACAGTGCCAATTAAGTAAAAGAAGAGTGAATCTTCTAAGCGTTTGTGGTTTGAGCGGCTCCTGGGAGACCAGTATTAGATTCCGATGCACCAGTGCACGTAAAATGTATCCCTTTGACCTTCACATTGACCATGAAACACAGAAATTGCATCGGGATTGAATACTTAATGCACAATGCTGACTTACGTACAAGAAGATTGAATCTTCTAAGAGTTTGTGCTTTGAGCGGCTCCTGGGAGACCAGTATTAGATTCCGATGCACCAGTGCTGGTTTACTGTATTACTTGGACCTTCACATTGACCATGAAACACAGTAATTGCATCGGGATTGAATACAAATGAGACAATGCCGCCTTAAGTACAAGAAGAGTGAATCTTCTTATAGTTTGTGCTTTCAGTGGCTCCTGGGAGACCAGTATTGGATTCTGATGCACCAGTGCAGGTTTTCTGTATCCCTTGGACCTTCACATTGACTATGAAACACAGAAATTGCATCGGGATTGAATACAAAAGTGACAATGCTCACTTAAGTACAAGAAGAGTGAATCTTCCAAGAGTTTGTGGTTTGAGAGGCTCCTGGGAGCTAACTCGTTACAATACACCCAGGAAGTGGAGAGGAACCCGCACTGGACACCTCAAAAGGCAGAACATTGGGAATAATTGTAGATGTAGCTAAATGGAATATCTGAAGGGAAGTAACAAAATAATGTGTACTAGGGTATGGCAAACCTGCCCAAGTCCTCTACAAAGGATACCAAGTGTCTAAATAATTTTTTGATAACATTTTGTATTTAAAAATATTTGTGTGTATAAATTGTTCATGTTGATGTAAATTTGACAATTTAAGAAATGGTCATGCTTAGGAACAATATAAGAAATAGGCGTTATGTAAAAGCCAGTGTGCTTTTGTTTGAAACGAAAATGGCTATGGAGAGTGGAAGAGGTTCGAAAGGCGAATTGGCGTGCTACCTTGAACAAGTGCGGGAAGTAAGTCACACAGTCTGTAGGCAGCAGTGATTGAGGTAACTCCTTTGTGGAGCAGAAGCTTTGCCTGCAAATTTTCATAAAAATGCCTCGGTTGAAGACTGCAAACAGCTTGCAGCATAGCTGCGAGTTGTTGAGCTACTGTATGTAAAACTGAATGAAGCCAAGTAGAGAAATTGAGCCCATACAGCAAGAAACTTGCAGGCTGTAGTGTGGGTAGTTTAGCCATCATAACTGTTCGCCACACCCGAGCCTACAGCCCACAGATAAGATTTTTTTTCTATTTTTACCTTTGTAGGGCATGAACCATTAATTTAAACTGTGTTTTAATAATCATTCTTGAACTTTACGGAAACTGGCTCACCGTGTTATTTCATCCTAATCATACATCTGTATAGGGTTCTTTCCTGGTGTTTGATTAATCCGAGTGTCCTGTTTTACAGACTTATCAAGTTCCAAGTTAATATAAAGAGGCACCATTTAAATTGCTTTAGTGTAAATAATAAAAATGTTTTCTTAACTATTGCAAAGTGTTGTAGTTTGGTTACATAAAATTCAATCAGAGTGAAGCCAAGTTACTAAAACCTGTTAGATGGCTATACAGAATTAGTTCAAAGAATAATAGCTTTTGAAAGTTAATTCCACCAAGAAAGAGGTTTTCTTTAAGTGAAATGTTCAGTTAAAAAGTGTGTGCTTTAGTGTCTAAGTATTTAAGTTTCTTGATTATGGAAAGTGCTTTTCTAAAGGTTGTCCCCCCCCCCCCGGGCTAATTTTTTTTACCTTCCTCGAAGTTATCTACTGGGCTTTTTCTTTTTTAAAAACATAATGCATAAAGATGTAGCCCAAAATTGTTTAAGTGGGGTAATTTATTTGAAGAGCCAAACTAAACAGTAGCAAGAAAGTAGGCAAAATTCACATTTCTGCTTCTCCAATACTTCACTATTTCATTGCCAGGATAGGTTGGTGACCATTAAGTACATGTTTCATACCACTAAATGAACTTGGAAATGAGTTGTCCTAGCTTCAGTATATTATTATTCATACTGTGTTTCTATCTAGCCACTGGGTAAGATCTTAGGAAAAGAAGTGAATAGTCAAATTTTCTTATCCATTAGATGCAACACATGGTAAATCCTGTAAGAAGGATAACTCTATTGATTATCTTTTCCTATAAACAGGACTATCCTTCCATAGTGTATTTTATTTGGAAACTAAATTAAATTTTAGTAAGAGGGTTATACGTGGCAACATAGAGACAGGGTTTCTGTTATTTACGTAAAAGCATACTAATATCATAATGGTAGTGTTATAAGGTCCTATTAATGTGTGGTCATGACATTTGTTAAATGTCTCACCACATTCCTATTGAAACTATTTACTCTTCTTGTAAATAACACCTATGACAATTTTATACAAATGTCCACTAAGACTTTGCTCGTCAACTTTCATTTAGGTAACAGTGATCTTTAGATGTATTTAAATCAGTACTGTTAAGAAATACTGACTAGCTTTATTTTCAAGAATCTCAAGTTTAAGTTATACATACTGTTATCCTCCAATAAGAATCATTGGCCGATTCTTCATCTTTGACAGGTTCAGCATGCCTGCAATGCAAAACATTATCTTTTGTATTAACAGATGAAATCCAACTTTTTAAATTTAATAAATGCTTATACAAACATAAAGTTTCTTCAAAAAATGTATTTCTGACAACTTCCTGTCACAGATAATTTTCACTGAATGTTGCAACCCAGTTATATTGCTGATGAGAAGCAAATGTTGATCTTTTCCCTCTCTTCCTTCACCATCTCCTGTTTTCAGAATGAGATTTTCACTCTGCAGCGGAAACGAGGTACTGGCAGAAGTAAAGCTGTGAGTACCAGACGTGAGTCGTGCTTTGGTAGAGCACTTGCCTGCGAAAGGCAAAGGTCCCGAGTTCGAGTCTCGGTCGGGCACACAGTTTTAATCTGCCAGGAAGTTTCATCTCCTGTTTTGTTCACCTTGACATATTTCTATCAAAAAGACTACCCCAATCGATCCACTGCTTATATTTAACACACAGTAAATTCAGTTCAAATATTTCCTTAACAGAGGATGTGCATTGACGAGCTTGAATTAATCAGAAAAATATAAACAGATACTAACCATTCCACAGCTCTTACAAAATACTTGCATTAAGTAATCATCAAAGCTACTTTTTGTACAGCAAGAGGACTAACAGTCAAAATGGTGCTACATGCTACAGGCAGTGCAATACAATTTATTTTACTCATTGCTACAGCAATAAATGTACTTATAAAAATATTCAGACTTAGACTATAATCAAATACAGAGAGAGAAAATATTCTAACTAAAGAGATATAGCAGCCATAGGCAGAAACAAATAAAAAAACTGATACTAATCTTAGCATTGAGGACCAAAAGTTTCTTCATCTGGAAAATGTAAAAAGAGAAATGAGACTGTTCAAGAATTAAGGATGAAAATTCAGGATCTTGAGTCAAGGAAGATGGATGGTTAAATGAATGAAAAAACTAGACTGGACATGATGAAATTGAGTTGCGAAAGAGCAGCAGATGATGTAATTTTAAATGCTGAGAAATAAGATCTCTTCAAGAGGAGCCACCAAAAGGTCAAATAAGTGAAAAACAAGCTGAAAATACCAGTAAATGGGCTAAAATGGCGGCAAATAGATAAACGAAAGATAGTGCTGAAGAACAGGCAACCAAACAACCACAACAACAACAACAATAATAATAACAGCACATTGTAGCAATATATAATAGCAGTCCCACAACATCTGGAGGAAGATTTTCCACTAACAGAACAATAAATTCACGAAGCCATCAAATCATTCCAACACTTCAAAGCAACAAATGAAGACTCCACTACAGCAAAATTATTGAAATAGTCAGAACACACAAATGATCTACAACTGCTGTTTGAGAACATTTGGAAAGCTGAAGAGATTATGGAAAGCATTAATCCACAGCTATGAAAGAAAGGGACACACAAAATGTCAACAATTGCAGAGATGCCTCACTTCTGCCAGTGGTATACAAAATATTATCAAAAATTCTCTGGACAGAGTTGTAGAAACTTTAGACATATAACTGGGAGAATCTCAAGGAGCTCTAGAAAGGGAATACCCTGCACAGAACAGATGTTTATTAGAAAATCGATAATTCTCCACATACTGTTAATCACCAAACCTATAATAGTATCATGTATTGGTTTCAAGAAAACATTTGATTTGGTAGGCAGAGAAATTATAGGTAAAATCATCAAAGAATTTTGTGTTAAAGCAAACATAATCCTCAAAACACTAGCAAATAGGATGGCAGAAGCTAAATTTATGGGAGAAGTATCTCAACCATTTGAAATAAAAACTGATGTTAGACAAGGGGACAGTTTATCACCTTTACTGTACACTGCATTCTAGAAAAAATAGAGAGTATCTGGAATTTGGAGAAAAAAAAATCACAAAATTGAACCAATAATTTTAGGATGAAAAACAAATGGAATTAAGGTAAACTGCCTGGCTTCTGCAGATGATTCTGATATACTTTCAAAAAATCTGGCAGACAGTTATTGAAAGAAATCTTTTGGAAGAAATAGCAAAGGAAGCTGGTCCCAAAATTTCAGCCAAAAAAACAACATTGATGACAATTTCAAACAATGCATCAACACTCTTAGAAAAACAAAAATGTAAAATAGCATTAGGAAGTAGATTTAAATATATTGGACAAACTGTACAACAAAATGGACTAGAAGAATTAACAGTAGATGCAAGAGTCAGCAAACTGGAGAGAGCAAATCGTTTGACAAAGGATATTTACAACAAGAAATGTACAACTAAAAAAACAAAACTAAGACACTATCCCACAGTGGTATGACCAGGATGTTTATATGGATGAGGATGCCTAATGATGAACTATAAGCTGGACAGAACAGAGGTTCCTCAAAGGAGCATTATTAGAAAATAATGGTTGCAATACAAGCTACAGACGGCTGGAAAATGAGAAGTAATGAGGAGATCTACAAAAATTTTGAGAAAATATCAGAAGTAATGGCTAAAAGAAGATTAATCTTTTTTAGAGACCTCTACTGAATGAGTAGTTCTGGAAGAAGGAATCAATGATAGCATGGATTACAGAAATAAGAAAGAAACAACATCAAACAATCAGAAATAATAGAAAGAAACCTTTTTACAGATAAAATACTGAATTTAAAAGGATCATCACCTCTCCAAGATCAAAATTAATTTCATCCCTCTCAATAAGACCGTGAAAACCGGAAATAAAATTCATAAATATGATATTGCGAAGCTCAAAATCAATCAAAACATATTGGAACAATGCCACCAGTAACTGACAGTTGAATCCCATAAATGGGCAGACATTGACTCCATGATCCAACAAGCAGCTAATACTAAAATCCTGACAGCTAAAAAGAGGAATCATACATGGTGGAATGAGGTTTGTGGTGAGGTGGTGGCCCAAACAGCAAGTGCATGGAAAAAGTGGAACTCTACCAGGAGACCTGATGATTTTGATGTATTCCATGAAGTTCGAAAATATGCAGCCAGAACTCTACGAAGGGCTAAGCAGTTGCATGAGAAACAGCAGTTATAACAGATCGATCAGCGTTTCCAGATAAACAATGTCAGAGACTTCTATCAGACGTTCAAATCGAATTTGAAAGGATACCAAGCTCCTAGTTTTTGTTTTAGAGACGAAAATGGAAAGCTCAGTGTTGTGTACATAGTTCCGCGTATTCAGCGCGTACACAAATTTCCCACTAGAGTGAGCCCCGCTAAGCACAACAGCGCAGGCGCAGCACTCGTCCATCTCCGCACTACAAGATGGCGCTGCCATAGAGACGGACCAAATTCTGCTTCCGCTGATCCGCGTATTAATATGTAACACAGCCAATGAGATTGCTGCTAAGATAGAACACTTTCTCCTCGCGCATCACACTCGCGCAGTGATACATGAACGTGCGAGGTATTATAACGAGTGTAAAGACCTTCGACCAGTCAGTCTGCATTTGTCTGCACCAGTCTGCATTAGTCTGTACCAGTCTGCATAGTCTGTACCAGTCTGTACGAGTTCTACAATTGTCTGTACCAGTCCATAGTCAAGATTCAGTCTGCGCCTAATAAGATTACCATATTCCTGTACATTACCATGAAGATAAATGTATAGACACTTTCGTCAAGTACCCGAGATATATGTGAGAATAAGATTAATGTATCAATACCAAAGGAACTTCAGATTGTCAATTGTAAATAGCATCCAGAACCAAGTTAAGTAATTTTTATATTTGTTATTATTTTAATAAATGTATGTGAAAATTAATCAAGTTCTGTTTAAAGTTGGTCACCGTCAATCTGCTACTCTCAGCGTGCAAGTGGCATTTCTATCGTCTGACCTAATGGCAGAAGATAAATACGCCATGATAAGACCACGAGACATATTGCTGACACTCGCTTACTTTGTTAGAGCAACAAGTCAAATAATCTGATGGTGTGTGCACTGAAGGTCTTACAGTACGCACACCACACTCGGCCTGACCAACAAAAAAACTGCAAGATAATGTCTCGTTACTTTGAAAACCTACTTAATTGTGATGAACCGAAAGAAAGATTCCCTGTATGTGCCCCAATCCACAAACTACCCCTCATCTCCATCTAGTAAAGAGGAGACCAAAGAGATCATCAACAACTTTAAGAATAATAAGGCAGCTGGAGAGGATTCAATAGTGGTGGAACTACTGAAGCTGGCAAATAATGAAACTCTAGATATACTAGTCCAACTTTTTGAGGAGATCTGGAGAGCTACGATGATACCAACTGAATGGCAGTCAGCTTTAATCCATCGTCTACACAAAAAAGGTGATAAATAGAATGTCAATAACTATAGGGGTACCTCATTAGTATCTGTTCCATATAAGATTCTCTCAAAAGTGATACAGAATAGAATAGAAGATCATTGTAACCAACTGATTGGGGACTATCAAGCTGGTTTCCAAAAGGGTGATTCTTGCGCAGAACAGATCTTTAACCTGAAGAACATCATGAGGTACAAAAAAAAATTGGAAGAAATAACTATGTGGTCATGTTTGTTGATTTTCAGAAAGTATATGACTCCATCGACTGACATGCATTAATTAACAGTGGAAAAGTTTGGGGTGGATAATACATCAAGAAAGCTGATCAAACAAACTCTTGCTAACACAGTGTCGAAAATTAAACTTATGGGTGAGGTATCTGAACCCTTTACAATCAGAACGGACATAAGACGAGGAGATGGACTATCCCTCTCCTTTTCAATTGTGTCTTGGAAAAGGTCATTCGAGAGTGGAGAAAGTTATTAGCCCAAGAAGAAACAAATGAAGAGTGGTTCAGACTTGGTCCTAAGAACAAAGGGGTGTGCATTGACTGCTTAGATTTTGAGGCTGACCTGGCCATTTTTGCTAACAACATAGAGTCAGCAATCAACAAGATAAATAGGCTGTCAGAAATTGATGAAAAAAGTTAGACTCCAGATCTCTATTCAAAAGACAAAATATATGACGAACATCTGTGACGGACCTGAATGGAAGATAACCAACCTGGGAAAAAATCGGATGAGTTAAGAATTTCAGGTATCTCGGTGAAGTCATCCACCAGGAGAATGGATTAAAAGAAGAAGCAATTGTCGGGATGAGGAAGTTAGACCAAGCATACCAACTGACAAAGAATACTTATAACAAAAAGTCTATGAGTATATGGGCCAAGTTCCAACATTATAATACAGTTGTACAACCTGAGGGCTTATAAGCATCCAAAACTTTGACCACGAATAGACAAGGTCAAGCTGAGTGGCTGGAAAAGCGTGAGTGTAGGATATTAAGGAAAATCCTAAGGTAATAGATGGGTCGATGGACAATGACGAATGAGAGCAAATGAGGACACGTGCAGTGAGACAGAACCTATCACAGCATCCATTACAAAGAAATGATTGTTATTTTATGGTCATCTCATGAAAATGGACGGTGATTGACTAACAAAAAGAATACGGAGTTTCATCCTATCTAAGAAAACGAGGCCGAGATGGTTCAAAGAATGTGAAAAAGATCTTAAGCAGATTGGTATCTCAGAGAGAAATTCCTGAAAGGAACAAATTTAGAAGACTGGTGACCAACTACCAAGGTTTTAACATGGCATCAACATCCGAAAGACAGTGAGGACCATTATCTGAAGAGCATAAAAAGGCACTTCTTGGAGGGGCTCAGAAGATACTGGCAGGAAGTCAAAGCTGGAGCAAGAACAAGACCTGGACACTAGAGTGAAGTCGGTTGTTACCACGCAGTCCGTAGAGACTCACCTCAATAAAAAAAATAAGTAAATAAAAATAAAAGGCTTTCAATGCAGAAGAAATAGGGGATTGAGAACAACACGAATAGAATAAAGGGGGAAAAACATGAGGAGGAGATGGACGAGTACTGGAAAAACAGGAGACGACAAGGGCAGAAGAAGAAGTGAAGTTATTACATGACGAGAGATGGTGATTGGATTTGATTTGATTCAGTTTTTGTTACATACACCGAAAAAATGAGATGATTCTCGAGGGTGTGGAACATGTCAGAATGTATAACACAAAACAATTTAATATAATGAATACTTCCCTGATCATTTGTCACGAGATTGTCAAAATAGGTGAATACAATACAGTAAACTGGAAAAGCTAATATTTACAGAATTAATACGCTGTCAGAATGAAACATTGTTATGCACTATTAATAAATTTATCATACACAAAATACTTAATACTGACTGTTGCAACCAAGTGCTGTCAAAACTTAAATCTAACATATTTTTACTTAAGCTGGCTTTTCAGTCTCTGTTAGGATATTCATCTATAGAGTAGAAGGCATTGCCTATCAAAAAGTCATTCAAACTCTGTTTAAACTGTGCTTTATCTGAAACCAAGTTTTTAATGGGTGCTGGTAATTTATTGAAAATGTGTGTTCCTGAATATTGGACCCCCTTTTGGACCAACATAAGTGATTTTAGGTCTTTATGTAGATTGTTCTTATTCCTAGTATTGATAATATGTATTGAGCTATTTGTTGGAAATATAGATATGTAACTTGCAACAAATTTCATTAAGGAGTAAGTATACTGAGAAGCAATGGTCGGAATTCAAAGTTCCTCGAATAGGTTCTACACAATGTTCTTCAAAGACTGGTCCCAGATACTCCATTGCACCATTCACCGAACCTGATAACCCCGAGCCGTCAGTAACAAAAATTAAGTCTTGCTTAAGAGATTTACAACACTACATGCACTTGTTACCAAAGCCTCATTTACTTTTAGAGCTATCTGTTCCACTTCCTTTTTGGCCCCACTTCTCTCTGTCTTCACTATATCCCATACAGTTCTTATTTTGTTGATACAATTATCTTTTTCTCTTAATAAAGCTACTTCAATTTCTGGATTACTTGATTCAATATTTTGCAGTATTCTTTGTAATGCATTACAATGCTAATATCAGAAATGTTCCTAGATAGTAGATACAGTCTCCTTTTTCCCCACATGATATCTTTATTCCTTGTGTAATCCACGGTTTATCTTTTGACTTCTGTGTGATTTGAGTTACCTTTAGGGGAAAACAATTTTCAAAAGAGGAGGTAACTTTATTAATAAATGCTTTGTATTTTCCATTTGAGTCAGGTAAACATCTCTCCAGTTCATGTCTTTGAGCAATTTCCTGAATTCCTCAATTTCTGGCTTATTTATTATCCTCCTGTACTCAGATTTAATATTTTTTTTATCCTGACAAGTTTCAACATTTAACACAGGATGCTGCACGTTGTGATCAGATAGTCTATTTACTATTGGTTTTGTGATATGACATTTTTCCCCTAGATTTGTTCATAAAGATATTATCAATAGCAGTCTCAGAGCATTTACATATCCTAGCTGCAAAGTTCACAATAGGAACTAAATTGAATGATAGTGTTAAAAACACCAGCAACCACTATTTCCTCTTCTTCTTTTTTTTTTTTTTACACAAGCCATTCCTTTCGCTTTGTGAAATGAAGCACTGCCTAGTTCCAAAACACAGGACTACTATGACAAGGTGAAATGTTCTCAGAGTGCTACATGTATGATAGTAAATGTAATCAGCAATATAGTTGTTTTCTGAGTAGTTATGCTGTGTGTGTTTCATTCAATCAGATGAAATGGAATAAAATCATCTATTTATTTATTTGGGCTCTTTATCACCAAGATACATTCAATGTTGGTTGAGGTTTGTCTTTTGAATTCACTCCAGTGTAGATTGTCAAAATTTTATCAGTTGTCAAAGTACTTGTAACACAGTTTTCGAATTTACTGCCATCCAGGAAAGTCACGCACTCAAATTATTCTCAGAGACTGAGAGCTGGCTGAAACCCAGAGTAGAAAGCTCTGACATATTTAGTGATTAATGGAATATATATCGGAAAGGCAGGTTAGACACTGTAGGAGAGGGAGTGTCCATTGTCTCTATTGAGGTCAAAGCTGATTGTGACAGTGAAGTTATCTGGTTGCATATAACAAGTCTACGTGAAATCACGTTAATTAATGAATGTTTTAATCAGCCACCCGGTTCTGCTATGACAGTTTTGGAGCCATTCACAGAAAGTCTACAGACAGTAGCACGTCAATACCTAGATCATGCAATACTAGTTGGAGGTTAATTTAGCCTACTGAGTATAGATGGTAGCCTGTGGCTTCATTGCAGGGGGTGCAGTCAATCTTGTGAAGCACTTTTGAATGTGGTTTTCAAAAATTGTCTTGAGCACCTTGTTTGGCATGCCACATGCAATGGAAATATCTTAGACCTTGTAGTTACGAACAGGCCAGATATCATCAATGACTTCAGCATAGAGATGGGGATTAATAATCATGATAACATCATAATAACTAAGGTTACAAAAATTAATAAATCAGTCAAGAAGGCTAGGAAAACGTTCATGCCAGAAAGAGCAGATAAGCAGATGTTAGCATCTCACTTAGACAGAACTGACATCACTTAGTTCCATTAAGATGGACGTAGAGAGATTATGGTCAAAGCTTAAACATATCGTGAATTGCACTCTCAACAAGTCTGTACCTAGTAAACGAATTAAGGATGCAAAAGAGCCACTGTGGTTTAACAATGAAATTCGGAAAATACTGAGGAAGGAAAAGCTACTGCACTCTTGGTTCAAAAGAGAATGCCAAATGGCAACAAGGAAAGGTTACTACCACTGTCATACCTCAGCAAAAGATCTGGCTGAGAAGCAGGGGAAATTATTGTCCTATGTAAAATCACTAAGTGAGTCAAAGGTTTCCATCATGTCACTTGACCAGTCTGGTGTGGCAGTAGGAGATAAATGTTTTAAATTTTACATTTAAGAAATAATTCATGCAAGAGAATCATATAAACATACTGTCATTTGACAATAGCACAAAGACACCTAACAACAATCACCTGTAAACATGTGCCATGTCAGTGCTCTTGGAATAGAGCTGTGGCAGTGACACGGCTCTGTTGTTGTTCCTGTGTAGTGATCTGCAAAGACGGGGGGGGGGGGGGGGGGGGGGGGGGGGACGGGTAGAGATTCAAGCAGTGATGAAGTACTTCATAAAGATAGGTATGAAAGCGAAGGACATTCATGCCGATTCCCAGAATACACCAGGGGCTCTGCTCCTTTGTCTTCAACTGTTGCCAAGTGGATAAATGAATTTAAATTTGGTCAGGAGAGCTTAGATGATGATCATCCATGAATAGGTCAGCCAAGATGTGTCACTACTCTAGAAATCATTGCAAAAGTGCACATAATGATCAAGGAGGATCACCAATTTAGAGTGCATGAAATTGCTCATGCTTGCCAGATGTCATCTGAAAGGTATTCACAAGATGGGTGCCGCGACTCTTGATGCTGGGTCAAAAACACATGAGAATGGACATATCACAACAATGTTTGGCCTGTTTTAGGAGAAACAAACAAGAACTTTTGTGCTGGTTTGTGACCACGAGGAAACTTTGGTTTACTACTATACCCCAGAAACAAAGCAACAATCAAAGCATTGGAAACATGCTGAATCTCCGCCGCCAAACTCCTTCAGCGGGGAAGGACATGGCGTCAGTGTTCTGGGATGCGCCACCAAATTCCTTCAGCGGGGAAGATCATGGCATCAGTGTTCTGGGATGAGAAGGGGATTCTGTTTGTACTTTATCTCCCCACTGGGCAAACAATACTGGAGAATACTATGCTAACCTTCTGGACAAATTGCAACAAAAGATATGAGAAAAAGGCCAGGTTTAATAAGGAAGAAAGTCATCTAGCATCAAGCCAATGCACGCTCACACGCATGTGCCATCGCCATGGTAAAATTACACAAACTAAGGTATGAATTGTTGCCACACGTGCCTCTTCCCTAAACTGAAAATTTTTCTTTGTGGATGAAGATTCACTTAAATTAAGAATTGATAGCCTGAGTTGACAACTATTTTGTAGGCCTGGAGGAAAATCATTGTCGAGATGGGATCAAGGTATTGCAACACTGTTGGACCAAGTGAATTAATCTACAAGCAGGGTACATTGAAAAACAAAAAAGTTTCAGTGACATAAGTACTTTTTTTCTATTCTGTTTCAAGAACTTTTCAAACCACCCTCGTAAGCATCCCTGACACCTGAAATAATTAAAAACAAATAAGTCACCAGTTGCAGATGGAATCTCAATTTGGTTTCACAAAGAGTGCTATATGGCACTGGACCCTTACTTAGCTTGTATTTATTGTGAATCTCTCACCCAGCAGAAAGACCTAAGCAACTGGGGAAAAAATACAGAGGCGTCTCCTGTATATACGAAGGGCGAAAGAACAGACCCGCGAAATTACAGACCAATACCCGTAACATCAGTTTGCTGCAGAATTCTTGAACATATTCTGGGTTTGAATCTAATCAGTTTCATAGAGACCAATAAGTTTATGTCCACAAATCAGTACAAAGCATCACTCATGGGCAACTCAGCATGCCCTTTTGTCATACAATGTCTGTTCAAAAAATTCCAGAACTTTGTCCACAAAATTTTCTATGCTTATCTTTTAGTTACTATAGATTGTCTCCTTCAAAATACTCTACTCCAAAATTGATACACTGCTCCCAATATCATTTCCACTTCCAGGAGCAGTCTTGACACACATCTTGCTGGGTCGCATAAAGTGCCGTCTGCGAATTTTCTTCTATCTCATCTACCATTGCAAAACTTCATCCTTTTCACCTTTGGAAATAAAAAGAAGTCTGCAGGGGTCATACTATTCTCACAAGGAACATCTCAGTCTCATTTGTAAGATCCAAAAAGTTTTTTTGGTCTTGACTCATGAGCGTGGAATGAACTTGACGGCAACACAATGCATTCCAAGATGCTGTGTCATTTCATAACATGATCCAATTGAAATGTTACATTCTTCTACAATCTCTCGGACAGTGAATCTTCGACTGGCACACACAATTTCGTTGACGTTCCTGACACAAGCATCATCAGTGGACATCTAAGAGCGTCCTGAACAAGGATCATGTTTGACTTTTGTAAAGCCATTTTTAAAACGTGTGAATAATATGTAACACCGAGTATGGCTTAAGTACTCATCGCTATAGGCTCCCAGCATAATTTGGTGTGTCTCTGTAAAGGTTTTCTTGAGTTTCACACAAAATTTAATGCAGATGCATTGCTCCTCTAACTTTGCCATCACAAAATTCACAAACCCAGAATCCATATTTCTTGATTTCCAAGAAGCATTTGACATAATGCCTCACTGCAGACTTTTAACAAAGGTACAAGCACATGGAATACATTCCCAGACATGTGAGTGGCTCAAAGACTTCTGAAGTAATAGAACCCACTACATTATCCCAACGGTGAGTGTCCATCAGTGACTGGGGTATCATTAGGATCGTTCCAGGGATGTGTGATAGGACCGCTATTACTCATATTTTCTATGTGCATAACTGATTTGATGGACAAAGTGGACAGTAATCTGTGGTTGTTTGCTGATGATGTTGTGGTGTATGGAAGGTGTCATCGTTGAGTGATTTAGGAGGATAAAAGATGACCTGGACAAAGTTCCCAGTTGGTGTGATAAATGACAGCTAACCCCAAATGTAGAAAAATATAAGTTACTGCAGATGAGTTGGAAAAACAAATCCATAATGCCAGAATCCAGCATTAGTAGTGTCATGAACGAAGAAGTCACATTGTTTCAGTATCTGGACGTAACATTGCAATGTGATATGAAATGGAACAAACGTGTGAGGGTCATGGTAGGGAAGGCGAATAATCATCTTTTGTTTGTTGGGTGGATTTTACTACAGTGTGGCTCAGCTGTGATGGACATCACATATAGGATGCTAGTGTGATCTCTTCTTGAGTACAGTTTGAGTGTCTGGTATCCGCAAGAGGTCGAATTAAAGCAGACATTGAGGTAATTCAGAGGCAGGATACTAGATTTGTTAACAGTAGGTTGAAACAACAACATACAAGTATTATGGAGATGTTTCTGGAACTCAAATGGGAATCCCTGGAGGGATTTTGAGGAACACTGTGCTGACTGCAGAACAATTCTGCTTGCACCAACATACATTATGCGTAAGGACCACAAAGATAAGAGACAACAAATTAGGACTCATAGAGAGGCATATAGACATTCACTTTTTCCTCACTCAATTGGCAGATGGAACGGGAAAGGAACTGACTACAGTTGAAATAAAATTTCTTGATAGTTGGCACTTCAAACGCCAATAAGAGTAGTCAGCGTCACACTTGAACTGTCTGCTGTTGCCAAACTCCACCAAAATTGGCCAGTCACTTCCAATTCCTGGTTCAGCATTCTTTCTTGATGTATTTGTATCCCGAATTACGAGCCCGACACTTTTATTATGTATTTCATGACACGCGATAGCTACACCAAAAACAACACACATTAACAATGCTAATGAAAGACACACATTTCATTCATAGCACTAACCAAACACTACTGAATAACTCAGCACAAGGTGTAATTCAGTATCATACATATAGTTATCATATTCACAGAGATCATCTTACATTAGATAAGCTTTTCACTACACTGCGTGAAACTGAAATTTTTAAGGTTGCAATTCATAGTTGCAACTGGGTCACTACATTCACATATATAAATACTTCATGCAGTGCTGTGGCATAGCACAATGGTTGGCAGATTAATCTAATATGTAGCATGTTGTAGGTTTGAATTTCATCAATGTAGCAAAATTTTTATTTTTAAATCTAACCAAAAGAGTGTGATTACTATTTTCATTCAATTTATTGGTTTAAATATATTTTTTTTTTATTTTTAATAATTTGCTGCATCATTTTTCATCATTGTTTTGACTGTTCTATTTGGTCTTATTTTTCTTCCTGTCATTATTTCTTCATTTGGAATCTGCCTCAGTCATCTATAATCCACGACCAAGTGCCCACATGGACTGTTCACTGGTTTCTAACATGGCAGCATGTGCAGCTAGTGTAAGGATAGTTACAGGTAACAAATGACATGGAGAAATTTCAATTTGCTTTCAGCCCTGAAATTGAGTTTTTGTTGTCGTGAGTTTACCCTTAAGGGTTAGCTTTAATTGCCATGAACAAAGCGATCATGATATTAGTACTGCTGCAGACTGTTGACCACAATTTTCTCGGCTGGGTTAGGACACAAGTTTACAGTCAGGGATACAAAACGGGTCCTCTGCCCCAGTTCAGTCACTGGTCACTTTAAATCAATAGTCGACAGAGTATCCAACATTTCTGACATACCTTGCACCAGCCACTAGAAAAATTGCTCTGTGTTAAACGTTTAACATAATTTGTGAAGTGAGCCGCTTGTTTGTTGTCACCTGTAACCAAACGGTAGCTGGTAGCCAATGTGGCAACATTGTTGCAGCAAGTGATTGATGTCAACTATCAAGTAATTTTATTCAGACTATTGTAGTGAGACAGGGTACCTTCTGCCATGCACCATATGGTGGCTAGTGGAGTATGTATGTAGATGTGGAATCAGTCTTTCCTTCTCATCCCATCTGGAAAGTCTCCCCTGATCTGCAGTTCTGGGTAACTTTCTCAAAATCTACCCTTTTTCCTAGACCTATCCTTCACCCCTCTTCCTTCCACTTCAACCCTTCTGCCTGAAGAATGAGCTACTGGCTCTGAAGCTCGCCTAATTATAATCTTCTTTTATGTGTGTGTTCTGCCGCCACTTAGCAAGTAGGTTGTTTATCTATCCAATTCAATTATCATGTAATCAAAAGCTGCATTTAACACACCAAGTCTCTTTTACCAATCACTTTTAATATGTCCTACAGAATGTACTGTCTATCCTGTCCTTTTTTGAGATTACTGTTTTGTTGTACTTTTCTACAGGCATCATCTTACTTATTAGGAGTCAGTTCCTTCATGTTGTTGTTGTTGTTGTGGTCTTCAGTCCTGAGACTGGTTTGATGCAGCTCTCCATGCTACTCTATCCTGTGCAAGCTTCTTCATCTCCCAGTACTTACTGCAACCTACATCCTTCTGAATCTGCTTAGTGTATTCATCTCTTGGTCTCCCTCTACGATTTTTACCCTCCACGCTGCCCTCCAATGCTAAATTTGTGATCCCTTGATGCCTCAAAACATGTCCAACCAACCGATCTCTTCTTCTAGTCAAGTTGAAGAGCTGCATGTCCTCGGGAAAAATTATGGCTGTAGTTTCCCCTTGCTTTCAGCCGTTCGCAGTACCAGCACAGCAAGGTGTTTTGGTTAATGTTACATGGCCAGATCAGTCAATCATCCAGACTGTTGCCCCTGCAACTACTGAAAAGGCTGCTGCCCCTCTTCAGGAACCACATGTTTATCTGGCCTCTCAACAGAAACCCCTCCGTTGTGGTTGCACCTACGGTACGGCCATCTGTATCGCTGAGGCACGCAAGCCTCCCCACCAACGGTAAGGTCCATGGTTCATGGGGGGAGTTCCTTCATAGTCAACAGTTAAGGAATGGGTGGCTGAATTCATATGTGGCATATGTCTCTGTAAGATGACTCATGAACTACTTCCTAGAATTACAATCAAATATGAAAATGCTGAGAAAGAACACAGTGTGATATTGCAAGATCAGTAATTAAAAAGATGTGCAAAACAGTTGATGCCGTGGCCATACCAGAAAATGAGTGGCATGTCTGTTGAAGCCTGACTACAACCTAATGTGAAAAACAATTTGGGACAATCTGACACACAACTGATTCTATGCACCAATCTGTTCCCGTGGATGAAATGAAACAGCAGTTGCACAAAAATAGCCAAGGTGACTTAATCGGAGAGAAAGAGTGGTCATTGTTTTCTAGGATGCAAAAGGGATTGTATTTTAGATTAGCTTGCAAGACTGAAACAATACCTCACAAATACTATGCAAGTATTCTGACTCAACTGGATGAAAAAATATGGAGCCAAGACCCAGGGGGAAAAAAAAGTTTATCATCAGTGAAATGCATATGGTCACAAAGGCACTTTCACAATAGGAAAACTGGGAGTTTCAAGTGTGAAGTCTTCAAATATCTATTCCATTCTCCAATTTTTTCACATTCTGACTTAAGCTTCCTCTTCTTTTCTTTTTGTATGAATGATTCACTTAAGACTACATGCGTCACAGCTCAAAACCGTTTTGTGAGTCAACAACTGGATATGTTTTCACTGCTGTGTCTCTTGTAACTCCGTTGGACATGGAGGTAGCAAATGAGGATGTAGGATGTCCATGACATACTGCTGTGCTGTCAGAGTGACCTGAAGTCATATCCGATGCTGCCCCAAATGCCCTCTCCCTATGCCGTTGTCATACTCACTGACAACTGTCATCGCGGGTCTTGCAGAATGTGACTCACTGCTGATCACATGACAGGTGCAGGTGTGAAAGGGTTACAATGTGCTCGGCGTACTTGCAGCAATTCTCCCATGGGCTCGTCAGACACGGTCAACCGGAAGCTTGCTGAAAAGCAAGCCGCCCTTACGTACCCAAGCAGTCCAACATGGGGACACTACCACATCTGAATGTCTCACAAATCTGCATACTGCATAATTCAATCAGCCTGGCAAATGGAGACACACAATTAGGCCCCTTCAAATTTTGTTACGTGCTGATAATGCTGACTCACAGAAGTACAGGGCATCTGTGTCCTTAACAGGGATCACTCAACATCTTACGCTCTTCACATCTCTTATAGCTCCTACCATTCACGGTAACAATCCGAGACACAAACAAAGCTAATGCAATCTGGTGACCTTTTTATCCATTTCAGAGAGTTCCGACTCTCATAATTTACCACTGGTATGCACACTCGTGAAACTACATTGCTTCAGGGAGCTTCCCTTTTTTTTCTTCAAGCAATTTAGTTCTTTGAATCCATTTTTCTTCTAGCTCAGAATAATTATTTTATTGTGTAGCAAACTTACAGGCTAGCATTCTGGCCTGAGCTGTCTGAGTTGGTGGTCATGTGTGTGTGTGGTGTGCTTGCTTGTGTGAATGAATGGTGTGTATTTCTATTTCTTTTTCTGATGAAGGTTGTGGCCAAAAGCTTATGTGTAAGTGTCTTAACTGTGCCTGTCTGCATTTTAACGTGCCATCTTTATGGTAATTAGCACTCTATTTTTTCCTACACTGCTGATATTCCAACCTGTAGTTTCCATTGTTTGAACTTACGGTCGACTGTTTTATGTTGCAGTGCACTTCTACAAGTGTAATACACAAATGTTGCCTTAGGAAAGTGTCACAATAACATCCATGTCTACCGTTTACTATTTTTTACGAAATAGCACGTCACACTCGAAATTTAACTTAGCCAATGAAAAAAGTTTGAAGATTTATTGTGTGTAAGAGACACGAGGGCCCACTGTGTGGGAAATGTGGGAAGTTCTGTGCAGAGACGGAGTTATCCACAGACGCAGTATGTCTTGGGAGCTATACGGGTGTTTAAACATCGCCACCTGCTGGGATAAGGGGCCACTTACTCTGAAGTGGCGCTGTGCCAGCAACGAGCTCGACCCATTGATTAGCACCACAGATGACAATGAGCAACCAGCTGCTTCTCTGTGCAGAGATATAAAATTTATCGATTTTGGACATCGGGTGACAATCTGTCACGTGGAGAACAATGTTTACTCTGGCAATTTTAACACTAATCTAGTGTTCTGCAACATATTAATGTGAAATGTTGTCTATGATGTTGAAGAGTTTAAGTTAAACTGATATCAGAGAATTTGTTGTTTTTGTGGCACTATCCGGAAAATGGCCTCTCTTGCAGCTCCAAGCATAAATGTATAGTGAAGAAGAATAATTAGCACGGCACACTGGAACTGAGTAGGGATCCGGTTTACTGCTCGGCCACTAAATTAGCATATTGTGAGTACACCAGAAGAGACGCTGTACACACTTGCATATGCTACATACACAAGTACAAGCATCGATCAAGCTACTGTGAAACTGCACTCTGTGTGACTCATCACTACATCAGAATACTGTAAATGTGGTGATTCCAATTTCGTAAGGTCTCTTCCTGTTTGTTTTCATCAGTTGGATCTTATTTTTCAAGTATGTGGGAATCCAATGAGCTGCCTGTTTGGATACATTCTTTCTGTATGTCCCACAAGTTGGATTCTTTGGAGACACATTGTAACAAGAGTTTTTAGGAATTTGCCTGGAGATTTCACACTGGGTTCTGTGTGATGTATTCCATCTTTTATTCTTGGACCTAAGATTTTTACTACAATTTTACATTCTTCTAATTCAGTTTGCTGTTTTCATGTCTTGTGTTGGACAAAGAGTCTCTCTCATGCATAAAGAAATTCTAATTTGATCACTGTTGTGCAATGTTAGATTTTAGAGTTCCAGAAAAATACTTTTAGTTAACTGAGAGACAGTTTGTATTTTCTGAAGTCTGGATTCTATGGCCTTCTTTTCATTATGATGTTCAGTGGTCTTTTTCACCTAATTATTTAAACTCTTTATCACCGAATACTATGTTGTTGCCTATATAAGTTCACCCAGTGCCATTTTGGTATCGTCCATTAATTTTTTATCCAGGTGAAATTATTAGTCCAATTTTCCTAGATTGCTCCCTTAATATTTCAAATTGCTTTAGCACATCAGTGATGTTTTTGTCAATTAGTATTACATCATTGGTATAGGTTACACAATATAATTCTATCTTTAAGTTTACGTTCTAGTCAGTGTAATAGTGCACCTGCTCTTCTCCATTATCTTACAATTTTCTTAGGGGCATAGTTGAATAGCAATGTGTTATGCCATCCCATTTTCATATACTTATGTCTGTCTTAAATTACACTGCTTGAAAAAAAGTGAGACACTCAGAAGGTGGGGAGAAAACAAATTGAAACATAGCTAATTTAGAGGGTATGTGATGTTATTTCAGTGATAACAAAACAGAGTCAAATTTACACAGAACTTATCAGTTTGAGCACACTTATCAATACAGCAATGCACCCTGTCTGGCCTGGACAGTGTGGGAGGATGTCGTAAAGCTGCTGCATACCCTCCTGAGAAAGGTGATCCACAACTGTTGTAACTGGACATTGCAATCATGGATACAGGCAGTGGGATGGAGTTGACGTCCATGTTGGTCCCATAATGTTCTATCGGGGACAGATATGGGGATTTTGCTGGCCACAGGAGTATATCAACAACACGCAGACAACTTAAAGAGACACACACTACATGTGGACAAGCACTGGCCTGTTGAAAAATAGCACCACAATACTATTACACACCGCTGTACCATCAGAGTTCCCTCGGCCATTACAAGCCGTGACCTGAAGTCATACCCAATGGCTCCCCACACCATGGGACTGCTTTGTGACCCCCCCCCCCCCCCCCAAAAATGTGGAAGAATGGGACCTCTCCCGATCTCCCCGGGTCACTGTCGAACTTCTCCACGATAGTCATTTGGAGCAGTGCAGGACTGGGACTCATTAGTGAACATAATGTGACACCATTCATTAGCAGTCCGTACTTCTCGATCATGGCACCACTTCACATGCAGTCATTTTCTTGGGTGTTAATGGCAGCCTATGTGCAGGACGGCAATTCCATAGTCTGGCTGCTCCTAGCTGTATGACACAGCATGTTGCAAGGAGTCTATTACAGTGAACTCCTGTTTATCCTAAATGATCGGGACGGTGGCCGGTTCCGATAACAAAAATTTCAGATAAATCAAAGTCCCCCTGTTTTCACATGTGAACACTCCAAATTGCATCAATATTGCGAAATACGATCGTAAAACGTGCGTAGGGTATGTAAAACGTTACTGATATGGTTGCAAATAACCCTGCACTTTTTTACTGAAAAAATTGTGTTGACATGTTAAAAAGGCACCAAACTATGATTGAAAACTCAAAGTTCTTAAGTGCTGTATAACAAAGCTCGTTTATTTTGCATTCTTACAGAAAAAATCTCCCTTATTTGGCAGCAGGAAATAACAGGAGTTTTAATTTTATTACCTACTCTTTTGAGTAAAAAATAAACTACTGAACAAAATTATGAAACAAATCTAGAGATTACTCAAAGGAACAAAAAGTCTGTCTAGAGGAACTTTCAAGAAAATTAAAAGAAAAAAACTTTTTAAGTTATGGACATAGAAGTTCTAGGATGCTTCATTAGAGTTTATTTTTTGGTAACGAAGTCACAAACGTCTTTTTTTTTTGTTTTTTTGCTTGAGAAACTATTGCTGCAACAATACATCTCCAACGTTGAAATCAAACTATTTCAAGATAAATCGTCTCCGCCTGTTGGCTGATGTACTCCAGGGCAGTTTGGATCACTTCGTAACAGAATGTGTGAGGAATATTTTTCTCTGATTCATCATCAGAAACATAGTCTTCTGACACTTTATGATCGGTCACAATTTGGACGATTTCATCCTCAGTCACATGAAAAAATGCCATTTTCCATCCACTCTTCAATGTCTTCGAAGTGTGTGTCTTTACAACCAGCTTCTCCAGTAAATTCACCAAAATTATGTCAGCTTGAGTTTCGGTGTTGCCTCCTCCTTCCCACCACTTAGGTTGCCTTACGATCTAAGAGTTTTTTCCAAGACCTAACAAGAGGAACTGGAGGAATTAGATTCCAAGCTTCAGCAATCAATGAATGACACTTAAAACATCGATTTTTTTAAGAGCTTCCACAAAATCATCTGCAGCATCAATCACACCTATTAATTATTCCAGCATCTTGCGTCTGTAATGTTTTTCCATCGCCTCAAGGATACCTTGGTCCATCGGTTGACATAGAGATGTGACATTTTGTGGGAGAAATACAACTTTGATATCCCCATCTTGCAGATCACCTGGGTGAGAAGGAGCATTGTCCACAAGAAGTAGCACTTTTCAAGGAAGTCCTTTTCCTTCCATGTAATTTACTACAGTTGGAACAAACTCTGCCTGGAACCACTCTCTGAAGATGGCACTGTTCATACATGCCTTAAGACTGACTCGTGTACCTCAGTGGCAAACTGGTTGGTTGGTGTCTAAATGCTCTTGGTGTTTTGGATTTGCCAATTAAAGTAAGACACAGTTTATGATTGCCAGTGGCATTACTGCAAGCAAGGACAGTAAATCTTTCTTTGATTTTTTTGTATCCTGAAGCCATTTCTTCTTCTTTAGAGGCAAGGGTTTTCATTGGCAGCATTTTGTAATTCAACCCAGTTTCATCACATTTGTAAAGTTGATTGCCAGTATAACCTCCTTTGTCAATGATTGTGTGCAGTTTCTTCTTAAAATCAGTGTAGCAGCTTCATCCCCAGATAATGATTTGGCACTGATGGCAATTTCATGAATGCCATGCTGCTTCTTGAAACGATCCTGCTGGCCATTACTTCCGAGCAATTCTTGCTTCTTTCCTTCAATCAGCTCATCAGCTCATTTTGACAAAGTAGAGGACCTGAAACTGACACACCTTTGGCTCTTATTTATTCGTGCCACAAAAATAATGCCTCTTCTAACTGAGGATGTGCACCTTTTCTCATTGTTTTTCAAGATTTCACTGCGCTGCCCAATGCTTGGATGGAACAAAATTTTTCAATTCCTGATCAATTTGTCTTCCGATCAGTAATTGTACTCCTACTCTGCAGCAACTTTTGTGGGTGGCTCACCAGCATCAATTCTCTGCAAAGTGTGAAGCTCTTTTTCCAACAAGATCACATTCATTTTATGTTTCGTGCCTGTAGTCACGTTCAGTGTTCTTTCTACAGACACTCGACTGAGTCCTTTATGGTTTTTGGCCCCTTTTATCTCTGGACACTTTAAGGCACATAGTGGGAGCACAAAACCTCAAATCAGAAACACACAGATGCACAACTTGACAACACTCGAGATGCACTAGACAAACTTTTGACTTTTGAAACCAGGCTGTGGCAGCCATCAAATGAAAGCATTCGATACGTCTATGCCATTTCCTCTGTTCTACCCAAGCCCACGTGGCAACACAACAGGGTGTTGTACATTCACTGTTAAACACTCAGCTTTGATGTACCGACAACAAGTGGAAAGTCTTAGGCGGCGCACTCTAATTGTCGGTTTTGACAGGGCTACGTTGCGCTGCATAGAACAATACTGTATGTACTGTACTACCAAGGAGTTCCAATAGATGGCAGTGGCATGAAACCATGCAATACGAATAAGAAACACAATAGAGCTTCAACCAACACACGCACGAATTGACGATACTTGGACTTTTGACACGCACCAGTGCACTGATTAGCAGTAGATTGCCAAAAACACCAGCAAATGCTTGGCTCCAGGTGCACGCAAACTGAAACTTGTCAAGTGTCAATCTAGCTAGCCAAAAGTGTAGCTGCACGAGAGTTTACTGTACTTGTTCTCAGATGGCAGTCACAGATGTGAACAGGTTACAATGTACTCAGTACACTACACAGTGATGCTCCCTTGTAGTGGTCTCATGTAGTCAACTGGAACATTGATGATGAGTATGCCCTTACTTTCCAACATCAGGCCACTGTCAGATCCAAATACTCCAAAAATACAGATGTTGCAAGGTTTAACCAGGCGACCAAATGGACATCCACAATGAGGTTTCTTTCAAACTCTCATCAGATAATGCTGTCTCACACCAATATGCAGCACCTTCATATCCTCCAGAGTGATGATTCATCTGACGCTATTCGCATCCCTTATATACCACATGATGCTTGCTAAACAGCAATAAAAACAAAGAACACTAATGAATAATGAAGGAAAAGACAGACTGTTACTTACCATAAAGAAGATACCTTAGGCTGCAGATGGGCAGAATTAAAAGACACTTACATAAAGCTTTCAGCCACAGCCTTCACCAGTAAGTAGTAATCTGCCTTTTCCAATATTGTTGATATTCCTACTGGAGTTTCCATTGTTTCAAGGACACTGATGCTTTTCTGTGAGTGTTTGCTTTATGATGTTTTCTGCATTTTAGCTTTTTTTTAAAAAAAGAAAAAAAAAGAAAGAAAAGAAGAAAAAAAAAAAGATTTGTTGCTGGAAAACTTCTGAAGTCCAATAAAGGAGTTACAACAGCCATATATGGTTATCTGGTGGACCTTGCAGAACCAAATTCTAGGGCTGAAATATCTTGTTGACCAATGGGCATTAATCAGAATGAATACTAAATAAAAATTAAATCCAAGTTTACACAAAAACACAGGTTCTATCACTGTTGTTTTTCATTCTATTTTGCTCTTATGTTTGCTATGACTTGTTAAACAGAAATTTTCTTTCTATCTATAGAGTTACATTTGCTGTAATGTATCTTACCTCAATGTTGTTTCTTCCTTCTTCTCACTGCTGCCCCAATCATGGCAAGCAAGTCATCCTCACTGCATTTGCTTCGTATTGCATCTCTGAAACAACTGTTAAAACACCCGTTAAACAGTACCAGGCAATTACCACACAGTGAAATGTTGGTACACTAAAAAGGAAGAAAAACTTTGCAGAAATCTTCAACAGTAATCTTGTAGTCTGCAGTAGGCAACAGCAGGATAACAAACCCACTGGACAAGAATGGGAAAGTCATGATAGAAGTTACTTTTATTTTTATAAATAAACAGGTATCTTACACAAATGCTCAAGAGTGTACATAGGATCTTGCTCTGAAGAGGTGGAGCAGAAACTGACATTAGCTTTGTTGAAGAGGGAGTACTGGAACACAGCACAATTTCTTGCAAAATGAAGCCAAATTTATTGATAAACTCTTAATTAATTGCCAAGCTCACTAATGTGACCATTTTACAACAGGTACTTACTGCTTGGAGTATATGTGACTTTTCAGGCTTGCCTGATAGATCTGTTGCAAAAACACTTTGGGTTCCCCACCAGATAACATTATGCAAGTCCCTCCCTCAATATTTCAGTGACACAACGTTTTGGCATCTACAGGTGGTGGTGATTTCCACCATCACTGCTGCAAGATGCAACTGGCAATTTCCACATGACAGCTTTGAAATTTATCATGTGGATGACTATGACCATCATATTTAGAATTCAGAGGATTTCATAGAATACCTGAAGATGCTTAAACTAGAACTTTCAGATCTTTTAGTTAGCTCAAATGTTATATCATTACTTACAAAAGTGCCCCTGCAGCCCTCATTAGAGGTTATTAACAGCAAGTTTGAGAAAGAAATTGTGGTGCTGTTTAAACATGTGCATACCTCATCCTATTTCTTATGTAACACCAACTACTTTAATCAAGTGGACAGTGTTCCCATGGTAGATCCTCTATTTCCCTTAGTAAATATCCAACATTCCTCCTTCTGGCAGAATGCTGAAGAGACATTTGTGGTGTGGCCCACATAATACAGACACTACCTATGTCCCTGCAGCATTTGCACTCGCTCCATCTGAATATTCAGTTCACTGTGGAAGTACAAAAAGATAGCAGCTTACCATTCCTGGATGTCACAGTTAGAAGAAAAGCTGACAGAACACTGGGGCATAGTCTCTACTGCAAACTGATACATGCAGAGTTATATTTGCGGTCCAAAAGTTGCCATCACCCTGCACAATGTGGTAGTGTCTTACACTCCCTGGCACATAGAGCACACGTGATCTCAGATACCAACAGTCTGTCTGGTGAACTGTAAAACCTAAGAACAGTGTTGCAGCAGAATGTTTATTCTTGTAAACAGATTTGCAATGTGTTCTGAGCAAAGCAAGTTCAGTGTAGGGATGTAAATGAAGATACTTAGACAAGCACTGCAAATGGCTTTCTTGCCATATTTCAGTGGCATGTTTTCAAAAATAGAAAGAATCGCTAGGAGAAACAGAATCAAGTGTGTTTTTCGTCTACCAGCGAAACTAAGGAAGTGTTTGTGTTCAGTTAAAGACAATCTTGACCCTAGAAAACATAGATCATATATAAGATCTGATGCCATTATGGGAAATCTTATATAGGGCACACACCTCACATTGTGCAAGAACTCTGTGTTCAACAGCACTGACAAAAATGCCACCCAGTAAATTAGTGGTAGCAGAGCACTGCCTGAATACAGGGCACCACACGTTTCCCAAGAGGCCATACGGTGGGCAATCTTACCAACAGGAATATGGAATTTTGACTAAGCACTGCCCAGAATCCAGCACTGACTGCCATGAAATTAAAACAGTAGAAACCAGATCCTCCGATGTATGACCTGATGCAGCACCTTGCAGAGAGTTAATTCAGCTTTTAACCACACGAGTGTCCAGAAGTGCAGTCATTGCCCACAACACATAAGCAGAAGGCTACTATGAATGGCATTTCCATCCAACTGGGAGTGCCTGTCCACACATTCGTACTCCTGCTTCTAGCCTGACAAATTTCAATTCTGCTGTGTGAATATCACCAGTCACATCTTGCAGCAGTGATGACAGGACCCACCACTACCTGAAGATGACGAACAGTTGTGTTGGTGAAATATTGCGAGGCTTGCACAAAGTTATTCAGTGGCCAATCTGAGAAGATTTGTATACATTATTTTTCTGTGACGCAGGTATTGTGCAGCAAAATGTGATAACTTTCTGCATTTGCCTTTTTGTAAATTTCAAAATACCCCAAAAATTGGTGAGAAACACTGAACATATGACGTAACCAGATGACATACCCCACAGCATGTGCAGCAGTCGGGGTTGAGTGTAAAGGAATGATTCAGCAGTGCAATACTTTCATTTGAGAAAACAGAGCAAATTTCGAAAACATTTTGTAAATATGATCTGTTGTAAATGTAGATGTTACAAAATTACTGTCCCTGCTGTAATCAAGCAAAAGCAGTTCTGATTTTGTGTTTTTTGCTTCTGTCACTTCTCTTTTTGTTTACAGACATTAGTTAGTAAAGAAAACAAAGGTCATTTAATGGCGATGATGCTATTCTGAAGTTTACACTCATCTACTTGTTATGCAATATGGTAGGTTTTCATTGTACTGTACTTTGCAAGAAATCAAGGAAACTGCAAGACCGGTAAATAAAATAATAAACTTCAATATAAATACATAATTGTTTAACACAATGAAAAAATACTGCCTGCCAGATGCAAGACGCAAATCCTGAACGCCATCACTAAAGTCGCACACATGTATCCGTAGCCACAATGATATGAATACTTGACTTGGGTTGGGATGATCAAGTGTGACAGACCAAGAGGCTCAACCACTGCAAGCATGGCAAGGTACATCATCTGGTGACATTTGTCATTCGCTTTTGACACATTTCCCAACATTTGTATCGTATCCAACATTTGTGATCCCATGTGTCTTGTATTAAATTACTTGTCTCAGGGTCATCTATAGTGCTTTGGAGGTTTTTAAATGTTAATACGCATCACCCTGTGTGTGTGTGTGTGTGTGTGTGTGTGTGTGTGTGTGTGAGTGTGTGTGTGTATGTGTGTGTTTATATATATGAAACAAATACTAACAAAGAGATAGAGGGCCTGGCGAGTACTTACCTCAGCTCAGTACAGCCGATAGATACACAAAACAGAACAGAAAATTGACGTATCCTAGCTTTCAGAACTTCGTTCCTTCATCAGGGAGGAGAGAGGGGAAAAAAGGGGAAGAAGGGAAAGTGGATTCAGTTATTCACAACCCAGGTTATGAAGCAACAGGGGAAAGGTAAACAGGGAGGGTAGCAAAGATGGAGGCATGGATGTCAGAGGGAAGCCAAAGATATTCTACTGTAATTACTGTGCCAGCTTCAAACCAAGGAGGATGAATACAGAAGTAAAGAGGTACATAGTATAAAAATAAACACAACTATGTAGGATAAAAAGATGCGTGAATGGCTAAAGAGGAAAGGGAAAGAGGAGAAGACTAAAGAGTAAATGGGAGTGAGGTTGGTTAACATAGGTTCAGTCCAGGGGGATGGCGGGATGAAAGGATGTGTTGGAGTGCAAGTTCCCATCTCCGCAGTTCCGAGGTACTGGTGTTGGGTGGGAGAAGCCAAATGGCACATATGGTGTAGCAGGTTCCTAGGTCCCTAGAATTATGCTGGAGGGCATGCTCCGCTACTGGGTATTGGACATCTCCTAGGTGGACAGTTCGTCTGTGCCCATTCATGCGCTCAGCCAGTTTAGTTGTCGTCATACCAATGTAAAAGGCTGTGCAGTGCAGGCATGTCAGCTGATAAATGTGTTGTCTTACATGTGGCCCTGCCTTGAGTTGTGTATGTTATACCAGTAGCGGGGCTGGAGTAGTTGGTTGTGGGGGGATGCATGGGGCAGGTTTTGCATCGGGGTCGGTTACAGGGGTAGGAACCGCTCGGTAGAGAAGGTGGTCTGGGAATATTGTAGGGTTTGACAAGGATGTTACGGAGGTTAGGGGGTCGGCAAAAGGCAACTCTGGGTGGTGTGGGGAGAATATTGTCAAGGGATGATCTCACTTCAGGGCTTGACTTGAGAAATTCATATCCGTGGCGGAGTAATTAGTTGATGTATTCGAGGCCAGGATAATATTGGGTGACAAGGGGGATGCTTCTGTGTGGTCTGGGGGTAGTAACATTGTTGTTGGGTGGGGAGGAATGTATTGTTTGGGAGATCTGTTTGTGGACAAGGTCTGCAGGATAGTTGTGGGAGAGGAAAGCACTGATATATAATATAATACAGGGAAACATTCCAAATGGGAAAAATATATCTAAAAACAAAGATGATGTAACTTACCAAACGAAAGCGTTGGTATGTTGATAGACACACAAACAAACACACACACAAAATTCAAGCTTTCGCAACCCACAGTTGCTTCATCAGGAAAGAGGGAAGGAGAGGGAAAGACGAAAGGATGTGGGTTTTAAGGGAGAGGGTAAGGAGTCATTCCAACCCTGGGAGTGGAAAGACTTACCTTAGGGGGGAAAAAGGACAGGTATACACTCGCACACACACACACACACACACACACACACATATATACATCCACACATATACAGACACAAGCAGGGTATATGTGCGGATGGATATGTGTGTGTGTGCGTGTGTGTGTGCGAGTGTGTGTGTGTGTGTGTGTGTGTGTGTGTGTGTGTGTGGCATACTGGTCTGAACTATGCAGCCTTCAAATGGAAGTTTTTTGATCACTCCTTATTTTGCACCCTGCCACCTTGGCAATATGTACCGCAAATCATCAGACAGACGACCTTCCTGCATGCTTCGAGCATCCCCTGGTGCTGTTCCGAACCAATGCTAATCTTTGTAACTGTGACGAGCAGTGTGCAGATTGCATCTTTGTATCCCACAAAGAGGTGACAGTTCCCAGTGGCATGAATGGTTACTGTTTATTGACTGTCACTGAGTTGGTGAGTCATTTGCTACATTGTGGCCCACCTGTTCGCTGCTAAAGCCATGCTAGTCAGTGGTAACCCCTGTCAATGATATCCTGTTGCCCATAGCAGTTCACTCTGCTCATTGTGGTAGTATTTTCCTTGAATAAATCTGCTCACAGTACACCTTTGACACTGTGGTACAAGAAAGCCCAATGACTACACACCCTTATAGAATAAGTGTCTCGAGCCATGGTTACCCACGATATGGCAGTGATAAAATCACCCTGTGATCAACTGTCACACTGCAGCTGTAAGCTGCACCTCCTTTTTCAGAATACTCAGGTTTATTAATTTGAAGTAAATCAGATCTTTTGCAGGAAGATTTAACAAAAAGAGCACATCCACGAAAGGATGAAACCATGTCTAATTAACTGGAACACAAAATTAATAATTAGTGGTGACAAAGATCCTCTGCAATAAAAAATAATGTCCACTTACTTCATGTATTAGTCTTCAAGTGACAGAATATATGTAACTGTGTCCTTCTTATTTACACTGATTAAACAATGGAAATTCCAGGTAGGAATATCAACAGTGCAGGGAAAGATAGATCACTATTTACTGTAAAGAAAACAAAGTTGCACACAGGCACAACACACAAGCAAGCACTCCACGCGCACACGCACGCACACACACACAGAGAAAAAAAAACTGCCAAGTCCAGTAGCTAGGGGCAAGCTGCTGGAGTTGTCAGTCATATGTGTGTGACATGTGCTTGCCTGTGTGTATGAATGTGTGTGTTTCTCTGTATCTCTTTTGCTGATGAAGGCTGTGACCGAAAGCTTTGTGTAAGTGCCTTTTTAATTGTGCCTGTCTACAATGTAACATGTCTCCTTTACAGTAAGCAGCAATCTATGTTTTCCTATATTTTTCATTTACACAGATGTAATTAACAAATCAGAGTCTATTTATTCCAGAGAAGTGACAGTTTGTTCATGACAGTTCAGCACAAATCTGATTTTTTATATACAGCAAGGCTACCTGTAAATTATTCTGTGTGCCAGTGTTCATGCTGACTATAGGGATTCACACTGATCATGTGTAATTTGACATCTGGTCCTGTAAACTTACTTCTGCTCAACGTGAAAAATTCTCCAATCCACATTTTATAATTAACCTTAACATATCAAATAATGCACCCTTCGATATAACTGCTTATTGTCCACTTCCCATCACTCTATTCCCAATGTCAACCCAGTTGACTTCTTCTTCTAATCCAAAAACCATGGTTGACTCAATGTTTGCTATTGCAAGCTATTGCTATTGCAGCACAAAAGTGCCAGAGGCACCAGTAATGATATATAATTAAAAATACTAGAAAGTAAGGCTCACTGGTCCGTACATGCTAAGACAAACACTACAAGTGTCTAAGACACCGCGCTCTCACACAACAAGTACAAGGTCTGAATACATTCCATTTACGATACACTAAACTGTTTCATTCACGGTGCAATATACATACTATCTCCCCAATAAACAGAATAGTTATAACTCAATTGTTCACAAGTGTATATTATGACTCTTGCCACAGCTATGCAGTCAGTATGCCACAGGGGTGCCATAGAAAGGGATCAGGTTCAATTCCTTGTAGAGCCGGGAAATTCTGCTCGGTGGACGGACTGGAATAGGGTACACTCTGCTTGTAGTTCCAGCTGAGGAGCTACTCAAGTGAGAAGCAGTGTCTTCAACTTCTGGAAGTTGATAACAGCCTGGAGAGTTGTATACTGACCCCCTAACTCTCCATAGATATATAGTAGAGGACTTCTTCTTCTTCTTCTTCTTCTTCTTCTTCTTCTCTCTCTCTCTTTTTTTTTTTTTTTTTTTTTTTTTTTTTTTTTTTTTTTTTTTTTTTTTTTTTTTTTTTTTTTTTTTGCTATCATTACTTGTACCACACATATTCCACACGGTTTATGCTCACTCCTTCAATGATACTTCCTATCCTCCTCTAGTGTCCGAGTTGTCCCTGCTTTCCTGCGTGTTTGTTGGTTTAAACACCCTTGTTTCAAAAGAGTGTCAGCTTCGATACAGTCTTGTCAACATTTTGTATTTTTATTTAGCAATTATTGTTTGAGCCTTATAGGCGAATGTCACAAGATATTGTCAACCACTGCATTCACTAGATTGGAATGGGGTTCATGGTAACTTATCAATTCATTTTTTAAGTTGCTGTTATCTTTTTCATCCTATCTTGGACTAGCTTTTCCATACTCCCACTCTATTTTACGTAGTCAAACAGTTATCTGCCCTTGCAAACTTGCTCCTTTACTACCAAGTTAACTAATACTGGGCAGCCTAACAGAAGTTCCAATATCCAGTCTTTCACCACAATTCACCTACACACACTTTTCACTCACTGATTTTCTTTTTTCAATGTCATAAATATTTTGCTTTCACAGACTGCTGTGCTATGAACATAAAATTGTAGGAACATCTGCCTCACAGGTCATTTTTTTTTTTTTTTATTAAAGAATATGTTCCTTGCTTATTCCTATTTGCTTCTGATACATTTCCATTCTCACTTTTATTTTGTTTTCATCCATTTCTTTTTTCTTTGATAGACAAGTCAAACAACAATGGCAATATGTTGCAGCCCCTTGTGTTTCACCCTACTTACTACGAACTTACTTTTCTTAGCTTCCAATTTTATTAGTCATTTGGTTTTTAAGATACTTAAATTAATTGTTTGACCCTGTATTTTTATATCTTATTTTACCTTCGGTTGATAAAGGATTTCTGGTATGCTCACAAAGAGAGAGCTGATTCTTCCCACCCCTCACCCCCCTTACCTTGTCCTGAAGCAAACTTATCGCCAAGTATCTTGCAGTTTTTTTCCTATTATTAATCTCTTAGTCTAGTCATCAATTTAAAAGTGTCAGTTGTTGGTCCCATTGTCTAATAATTTGTACATTTATACACATGAAGTTCCAATTTTTATTTGGAACATGTAGACTCTGATAATCATGAATCACAGTTCAAATGGCTCTGGGCACTATAGGACTTAACATCTGAGCCAAGGCAGGATTCAAACCTGCGACCGTAGCAGTCGCGCAGTTCTGGACTGAAGCGCCTAGAACCGCTCGGCAACAGTGGCTGACGAATCATAGTTACCATCACATGGACAGAAATATTGTGTTAACTTTATTACAACATAGGGACATAACTAAAAATGTCTTTACATAATTTCCAGTTCTGATTATTTCCTTTAATTTAATCTCACAAATAGGTTAGTGTAACATGATGTTGACAGAGGCAAATTATATATACTCACAAATTATTTAGCTAGAGGTATCTGGTTTGTATGTCTGGGAGGGAGGAGGGTGCAAGCTGAAAACTTCAAGAAAAGATTACTCATTTCATACCTGCTGGATTTAACTGCAGTTTATCTCTTCCATATACCAACCACATACCTAATGTGCATGGCAAACAGTTTGAAAGTATTATTCTATACTCAGCATTTGGAACTATCAGTTCCTTAATGAGAGAGGAAAGAGGGATAAGTTTCTGAAGGTCTCAAAGGTCACTTGGACTCCATGACTAATGTGAGGACAAGAGGAACAAATGTGTCTATAAGAAGTTTTGGAATTTCACCTCCTGGAGATAAAATACTGATCAGTCTGTCAGTCTTCTAGTAATTTTATGGTTTCCTCACATGAATTTTCACTTGGACACGATTATTCTATGTTTCATCACTCACCTGAGAGATATCTCTGAATTCCCAAAGAGACACACCTTCAAATTGCCATCAGCTGTTATCCGTAAACGGTTGCACGTGCCACAGAAGTGTTCACTCATTGAGGTAATAAATCCCACATGTCCCTTGAAGCCCGGCACATGGTATGCCTGCAAAAAGAAATTGTAAGAAAATAGCTACTGCTGTTGTGAAAATACTATAAATGTGTTGCTCACCAAGTGGAGGAAGGAGAAAATGTGCATTAAGGGGAGTTTGAACGCCATATCCTGACAATGTTACATTTAGTGACTTAACTTCCCCGTATTTCAGGAACAACTATAGCCATTGACAAGAAACTTTTACAGGACATTAAACTATATGTTCTGAGTCTTACAATAATTGCATTTCAGCCACTGCTTTTGGAAATACAATTTTTTAATTACACAGTTAAAATTTTGTGTACTTTTTTGTATGTTATTCTAAATAATTTTATTTATACATAACATTATGTTCTTCTTTTAGTTCAGAAGGCTCAGGATACATACTGAAAATTTGAATTCGCTATTCGAATTAGTTACTGAGATTTAGGGAAAAATGCAAGACAAAATGTAAATTTTTAGGAAGAGTTTTTAAAGTTTTAATAGACTGTAACTCAATATATGCTTAACATTTTATTTTTAGTCACTCAGAAGCACCCTGCACCATACTGTATATTATCCTCTTGATCTTTTTTAAGTTTTTTCTTGTTTTCTTCTTTCTGGACTCCGTAGTGGCCAACTGTGCTGCATACTCTGCTTTACCAGTGCAAACCTTGTCCATCCATTCAAATTCTCTGATGCAGTTTGCTCCAGAATTAATTCCCATATGTTGTAGCACTTTCACGCTACCAATGTTGCCATCATTAAAATCAATAACAGCATGACTGACCCCCACTTTAGTGTCTTCATTACAAGAAAAACATTTTTTGGTCTACATCTACATCTACATCCATACTCCTCAAGCCACCTGATGGTGTAGGGTACCTTGAGTACCTCTATTGGTTCTCCCTTCTATTCCAGTCTCGTATTGTTCGTGGAAAGAAGGATTGTCGGTATGCCTATGTGCAGGCTCTAATCTCTCTCATTTTATCCTCATGGTCTCTTTGCAAGATATACGTAGGAGGGAGCAATATACTGCTTGACTCCTCGGTGAAGGTATGTTCTTGAAACTTCAACAAAAGCCCGTACCGAGCTACTGAGCGTCCCCCCTGCAGAGTCTTCCACTGGAGTTTATCTAACATCTCTGTAACTCTTTCGCGATTACTAAATGATCCTATAACGAAGCATGCTGCTCTCTGTTGGATCTTCTCTATCTCTTCTATCAACCCTATCTGGTACGGATCCCACACTGCTGAGCAGTATTCAAACAGTGGGCGAACAAGTGTACTGTAACCTAATTCCTTTGTTTTTGGATTGCATTTCCTTAGGATTCTTCCAATGAATCTCAGTCTGGCATCTGATTTACCCACGATCAACTTTATATGATCATTCCATTTTAAATCACTCCTAATGCATACCCCCAGATAATTTATGGAATTAACTGCTTCCAATTGCTGACCTGCTATATTGTAGCTAAATGATATGGGATCTTTCTTTCTATGTATTCGCAGCACATTACACTTGTCTACATTGAGATTCAATTGCCATTCCCTAAACCATGCATCAATTCGCTGCAGATCATCCTGCATTTCAGTACCATTTTCCATTGTTGCAACCTCTCGATATACCACAGCATCATCCGCAAAAAGCCTCAGTGAACTTCCGATGTCATTCACAAGGTCATTTATGTATATTGTGAATAGCAACGGTCCTACGACACTCCCCTGCAGCACACCTGAAATCACTCTTACTTCGGAAGACTTCTCTCCATTGAGAATGACATGCTACGTTCTGTTATCTAGCAACTCTTCAATCCAATCACATAATTGGTCTGATAGTCCATATGCTCTTATTTTGTTCATTAAACGATTGCGGGGAACTGTATCGAACGCCTTGTGGAAGTCAAGAAACACAGCATCTACCTGGGAACTCGTGTCCATGGCCCTCTGATTCTCGTGGACGAATAGCGCGAGCTGGGTTTCACACGATCGTCTTTTTCGAAACCCATGCTGATTCCTACAGAGTAGATTTCTAGTTTACAGAAAAGTCATAATATTCAAACATAATACATGTTCTAAAATTCTACAACTGATCGATGTTAGAGATATAGGTCTACAGTTCTGCACATCTGTTCGACGTCCCTTCTTGAAAACGGGGATGACCTGTGCCCTTTTCCAATTCTTTGGAATGCTACACTCTTGTAGAGACCTATGGCACATTACTGCAAGAAGGGGGGAAGTTCCTTCACATACTCTGTGTAAAACTGAACTGGTATCCCATCAGGTCCAGCGGCCTTTCCTCTTTTGAGTGATTTTAATTGTTTCTCTATCCCTCTATTTCAATATCTACCATTTTGTCATCTGTGCGACAATCTAGAGAAGGAACTACAGTGCAGTCTTCCTCTGTGAAACAGCTTTGGAAAAAGACATTTAGTATTTCGGCTTTAGTCCATCATCCTCTGTTTCAGTACCTTTTTGGTCACAGAGTGTCTGGACATTTTGTTTTGATCCACCTACCGCTTTGACATAAGAGCAAAATTTCTTAGGATTTTCTGCCAAGTCAGTACATAGAACTTTACTTTCGAATTCATTTAACGCCTCTCGCATGGCCCTCCTCACATTACATTTCGCTTCGCGTAATTTTTGTTTGCCTGCAAGGTGTTGGCTATGTTTATGTTTGCTGTGAAGTTCCCTTTGCTTCCTCAGCAGTTTTCTAACTCGGTTGTTGTACCACACTGGCTCTTTTCCATCTCTTACGATCTTGATTGGCACATACTCATCTAACGCATATTGTACGATGGTTTTGAACTTTGTCCACTGATCCTCAACACTATCTGTACTTAAAACAAAACTTTTGTGTTGAGCTATCAGGTACTCTGAAATCAGATTTTTGTCACTTTTGCTAACCAGAAAGATTTTCGTACCTTTTTTAATATTTCTATTTATGGCTGAAATCATCGATGCAGTAACCACTTTATGATCACTGATTCCCTGTTCTGCGTTAACCGTTTCAAATAGTTCGGGTCTGTTTGTCACTAATATGTTATTGCCATGAGTCAGTTCTCTGTTTAACTGCTCAAGGTAGTTTTCAGATAAAGCTCTTAAAAAATTTCACTGGATTCTTTGTCCCTGCCACCCATTATGAAAGTTTGAGTCTCCCAGTCCATATTGGGCAAATTAAAATCTCCACCCAGAACTATAACATGTTGCGCAAATCTAATCAAAATATTTTCCAAATTATCCTTCAGGTGCTCAGCCACAACAGCTGCTGAGCCAGGGGGCCTATAGAGACATCCAATTACCATGTCTGAGCCTGGTTTAACCGTGACCTTCACCTAAATTATTTCACATTTCGGATCTCAGTCAATTTCCTTCGATACTATTGCACTTCTTATCACTTTAAACATGCCTCCCCCTTCACTTTCCAGCCTGTCTCTGCGGTATACATTCCAATCTGAGTTTAGAATTTATTACTGTTTACATCGGGTTTCAGCCAACTTTCTGTCCCTAGTACTATGTGGGCATTGTGACCGTTTATTAATGAGAGCAGTTCTGGGACCTTTCTATAGACGCTCCTGCAGTTTACTATTAGCACATTAATATTGTTATTCCCTGTTGCATTTTGTCTACTCCTACCTTGCCGCATCTCAGGAGGTGTCTTGTCGGGCCTAGAGAGGGAATTCTCTAACCTAAAAAACCCACATGTGCACTCCACACATACTCCGCTACACTTGTAGCCACTTCCTGCATGTAGTGCACGCGTGACCTATTCAGGGGGACCCTACATTTCTCCACCCGATAGCGGATGTCGAGAAATTTGCACCCCTGATCTCCGCAGAATCGTCTGAGCCCCTGGTTTAAGCCTTCCACTCGGCTCCAAACCAGAGGACCACTATCGGTTCTCGGAACGATACTACAAATAGCTAGCTCAGATTCCACCCCGCGAGGCTTTCCGCCTTCACCAACTCCACTAACCGCCTGTATGAACTGAGGATGACCTCTGAACCCAGACGGCAGGAGTCATTGGTGCCGACATGAGCAACAATTTGCAGTCGGGTGCACCCAGTGCTCTCTATCACTGCCGGCACGGCCTCCTCCACATCTCGGATGAGACCCCCGGCAAGCAGACAGAGTGAACACTGTCCTTCTTCCCCGACCTTTCCGCTATTTCCCTAAGGTGCTCCATCACCCGCCTAACGTTGGAGCTCCCAATAACTAATAAACCCCTCCCCCCATGTGCCTGCTCAGACCTTGCTGAAGGAGTGGCCACATGTCCACTCACAGGCAGAACGGGCGATGCCACACAGCCAGCCTCCACACTGACCCTCCGCCTCGTGCGCCGCGAATGCTGCTGAACCCGCCACTCCCCTTGGGAAGAGGGTGGCCCAACCGCGCCCGGTACCCGCAAAGATGTGTTGACAGAAGGGTCAGTGGGTGAAGCATGTATCACCTGGGGTGTACCATGCAAAGCACCAGACTCCCCACTGCCGCTACACTCCAAGGCAGCAGCCTGAAGACGGGTAACCGCGGCCATCAACACGTTCAGCTGTTCGCGAACAGTGGCCAGCTCCACCTGTGTCCATACACAGCAGTCACACATCCTATCCATCCTAAGAAATCAATTTACTGTAGAGAGTTAATCAACTTATAACTAGACTGCTAATTCACTAAAGGTGGCTGATAGTTGACTAAACTGTGGTTACTAGACACTTCCTGTAGAAAACAATGAAAATAGCACTACCTGTCTCTGGACTGTATTGAAAACAAACACTAGCACTACTGGCACTATGGCTTACTAAACGGACTCTCTCTGACTGTATTCAAAACAAACACAAAATCTATGGAACACTATTACTAGCACTCGACAATTAAAGCTTCCTAAAAGCAAAAACACATGGAAGAAGAAGTGACAAGTAAGAAAAATAGAGTTAATACTTAAATTAGCGTAGCTCGCTGCACAGCAGACATGACGCAGACGGCAGTTACGACAACACTGACACTATAAGATTATTGAACGACTCATTGGGATTTTGAGTCTGACAATGCAGACACTTCTTCAATAATTCAAGATTGCCAGGTCTCTGTAAACAGGTTTTATGATATCCACAACTGCTGCTGGGATAGAATGTTTATGGCTGTATGACCTGTTTGAGTACTGGGCATTGCGGTAATTGCACCATGAACCAGATCCAGGAGGGCAAAGATGGTGTACTGGTTTATCATCAGCTGACAGTCTCTGGAAGAAGGTAGCCCGTACTGCCTGCTTCAATTTCAACAAATCCTCAGTATTATTTCTAATGGCAATCTCATAATACTGTTGTAGTTCATCAATCATTTTGTCTGTCAGCCTGCTTCTTATGGTCTTACCACCTGAAAGTTTCTTGTCTCTCAAACTTTGTTTCAACTTCCTCAATCTGGTACCCATCCTCTTCTGGACATGACCAACACATTCCAGTTCTGTGATAAGCTTCTCACCATAAGGCTGAGTGGCTACTACACTGTTATATGCATTTGAGTCTGCATAACCTAAGAACTTAGTGTAACACACTCGCCTTTAGTTTACAGATCGATTATAAATTTCAACAGCTGCACAGGCCTCCGTACGACTAGTTGTCCTTCATAATTTCGGTCACAGATATGCCCTTCTTCATGCCCTGATTTATACTTATAACAATGTTTGGTTAAAATCTGGAAATCTATTAGCTTTCCAGTATCCACACTGGTCACTGTAGCAACAGAATTCTTAGAAATGCAGCTGCGCTTCTACCAAGTGCCCCAAAAGCTACGGATATGTCAATCATACCATCGTTTATTTCAGCAGCTTCATTTGCAGCACCCTTAATTGACTCACATGCAGCAGATTTCACAGCAGCTCCAATAAATCCTGCATACTTGTCCATTTTACAAAGTGGGCGTGGCATATACATCATGACACACATTGTTTCTGCTGCAGTGTAACCTTTGCCAATAGCTCTCAATCCATAAAACCACCTAACATTTATTTCAAAATAATTATCTTTACACTTATCAGAATTCCAAAATGAATGAGTATATTTACAACTGGCAGAATTAATGATACGTTTCCTGGCTAGTCCATTTGATACCTCAATGTCTTCATGTAAACTAACTGGCCCTCCACATACATACAGCACACACATTCACATAACACCCCTGTTAGGTTGTGTAAATGTATCAGAATATAACCTAACCTACCGTTTACATGAGTTTTGTTTTGAGATAACTGTGTTATCACTACGTTTCATTTCAATCTTCGAAGCACTAATGGGTGTTTCGCTAGATACTCATGAGTTTGCCAGTATTTCGTTGTCTGTAACTTCACACACCACATGCTGAACGCAAAGTTTCTCTTTATACAAAAATTTATTGCCATGAAACCCACATTTCTTAAAAACACTTCATTTTGGAGTCATACTTTTTGAGAGATTTACCAGTCTATTCGTCACTTTTCCTCGGCAGAACGTTAGCACTTCGATATACAAAGCATGTTTATAGTATGAAAAGATACGATACTATTTTTGACAGTGCTACCAATACAAACACATAATTTAACATTTATAACACAGTAATCCACAGCTTTCTACAGGGTGGTCCATTGATAGTGACCGGGCCAAATATCTCACGAAATAAGCATCAAATGAAAAAACTACAAAGAATGAAATTCGTCTAGCTTGAAGGGAGAAACCAGATAGCGCTATGGTTGGCCTGCTAGATGGCACTGCCATAGGTCAAACTCATATCAACTGCATTTTTTAAAAATAGGAACCCCCATTTTTTATTACATATTCATGTAGTACGTAAAGAAATATGAATGTTTTAGCTGGACCACTTTTTTCGCTTTGTGATAGATGGGGCTGTAATAGTCAAAAATGGTTCAAATGGCTCTGAGCACTATGGGACTTAACTTCTGAGGTCATCAGTCCCCTAGAACTTAGAACTACTTAAACCTAACTAACCTAAGGACATCACACACATCCATGCCCGAGGCAGGATTCGAACCTGCGAACGTAGCGGTCGCACGTTTCCAGACTGTAGCGCCTAGCACCGCTCGGCAACTCTGGCCAGCTGCTGTAATAGTCACAAACATATAAGTATGTGGTATCACATAACATTCCGCCAGTGCGGACGGTATTTGCTTCATGATACATTACCCGTTTTAAAATGGACCGTTTACCAATTGCGGAAAAGGTCGATATCATGTTGATGTATGGCTATTGTGATCAAAATGCCCAAGGGGCGTGTGCTATGTATGCTGCTCGGTATCCTGGACGACATCATCGAAGTGTCCGAACCATTCGCCGGATAGTTACATTATTTAAGGAAACAGGAAGTGTCCAGCCACATGTGGAACACCAACCACAACCTGCAACAAATGATGATGCCCTAGTAGATGTCTTAGCTGCTGGGGCAGCTAATCCTCACATCAGTAGCAGACAAATTGCGCGAGAATTGGGAATCTCAAAAACGTCGGTGTTGAGAATGCTACATCAACATCGATTGCACCCGTACCATATTTCTATGCACTATGAATTGCATGACGATGACTTTGAACGTCATATACAGTTCTGCCACAGGGCACAAGAGAAATTACGGGACGATGAAAGATTTTTTGCATGCGTTCTACTTAGCGATGAAGCATCATTCACCAACAGCGGTAACCTAAACCGCCATAATATGCACTATTGGGCAACGGAAAATCTACGATGGCAGCGACAAGTGGAACAGCAGCGACCTTGGCAGGTTAATGTATGGTGTGGCATTAAGAGAGGAAGGATAATTGGCCCCCATTTTATCGATGGCAATCTAAATGGTGCAATGTATGCTGATTTTCTGCGTAATGTTCTACCAATGTTACTACAAGATGTTTCACTGCATGACAGAATGGTGATGTACTTCCAACATGATGGATGTCCGGCACATAGTTTGCGTGCGGTTGAAGCAGTATTGAATAGCATATTTCATGAAAGGTGGATTGGTCGTCAAAGCACCATACCATGGCCCGCACATTCACTGGATCTGACGTCCCCGGATTTCTTTCTGTGGGGAAAGTTGAAGGATATTTGATATCGTGATCCACCGACAATGCCTGACAACATGCGTCAGTGCATTGTCAATGCATGTGCGAACATTACGGAAGGCGAGCTACTCACTGTTGAGAGGAATGTCATTACACGTATTGCCAAAGGCATTGAGGTTGACAGAAATCATTTTGAGCATTTATTGCATTAATGTGGTATTCACAGGTAATCACGCCATAACAGCATGCGTTCTCAGAAATGATAAGTTCACAAAGGTACATGTATCACATTGGAACAACCGAAATAAAATGTTCAAATGTACCTACATTCTGTATTTTAATTTAAAAAACCTACCTGTTACCAACTGTTCGTCTAAAATTATGAAACATATGTTTGTGACTATTACAGCGACATCTATCACAAAGCGAAGAAAGTGGTCCAACTAAAACATTCATATTTCTTTACGTATTACACGAATATGTAATAAAAAATGGGGTTCCTATTTTTAAAAAACACAGATGATATCAGTTTGAGCTATGGCAGCGCCTTATAGCAGGCCAACCACTGCGCCAGCTGGTTTCCCCCTTCGAGCTAGACAAATTTCTTTCTTTGTAGTTTTCTCGTTTGACACTTATTTCGTGAGATATTTGGCCCGGTCACAATCAATGGACTACCCTGTATATAAGAAATTACCGATTTTATTAGGTCTTGATGTAATGCATGTAAAAATTTTAACATTTTCAACTGGTGTAGATTATATTTTAGAAAATAAAATAAAATACTTCCCACACAAGTTTATAAGTAATATACATATCATTTTAGTTGGAGAATTGCAAATTTTATAATCAGATAAAAACCCAAAAAAGTGAAAAAGAATGTTTTCCCCTTCTAACTCCCCTTAAAGTTATGGAAATGTGCAAGCTTTTGGAGTCAGTGGCTTCTTCTTCTGGCAGAAACAATGAAGGGGAAGGAAAAGGGAAGAAATAAAAGGATTGTCAAGGTTTAGGAAATGGGGAGAGTTGCAGAGAAGCTGCAGAGAAACCCAGGCCAGGACAGACTTACTGAATGGGATGAGAAATATGTAACTAAACCAGTCCATCTCTCATACCACCAGCAGATGTGAAGTATTCTTGTGATCGGTAGTAAGTCATAAACATTAAATTATTTTCAATGTATGTTCATATGTAATACTGTACGTACCTTTGAGGTATCATTGGGCCCATTGGGAAGAGGATCAAAATCAGGCCACTGCTTTCTAATTATTTGGAGCATTTCACTAAAGGAGACCATCTTCCCATCATTCCATTTGTTGCCGCTGAAAGGCATGCACTCGATAAATCTTACATCAACATTTTTCTCTTTTGTTAACTCCACAAAACTGCACACTTCATCTTCATTAAAACCTCGCATTACAACACAAATTATCTGTGGAAGAAAGACACCATTAAAAACTTGGTATCAGGTAAAGCATGGTTTAAACAGAGTTTGAAAGACTTTTTGATAGGCAACTCATCCTACTCTATACATGAATATCTTAACAGTGGCTGTTAGGCCAGCTTAAATAAGAATGTCTGTTAGATTTCAGTTCTGAGAGCACTTTGTCATAACAGTCAAGATTATGTGCTTTTTGTTTGATAAATTTATGAATAGTGCATAACAATGTTTCGGTCTGACAGCGTATCAATTCTGAAAATATTAGCTGTTACAGTTTGTATTGTATTCACCTAGTTTGACAATCTCCTGACAAATGATCAGGGTATTCAAATGTTTTATATTTTTTATGTTATACTTTCTGGCATGTTACTCACCCATGAGAATCATCTCATGTTTTGGGTCTTGGAACAAAAGCTGAATCTAATCTAATCTAACCTACAAAATAATGGTTCTACAAGTCTGTTGTTATATTTGTATACCTCACTGATTCTGTTAAATTAATCTTTTTCTCTCTTTTTAGAGAATGTGGGAATTTATCTTAGCATGCCAAACTGTTAACCTTCTTAACAATTTAAGAAAATTAAACTACATACATCTCCAATCCTTTTTTCCACTCCAACGCACACATCTTTTGCTGAAGGTATTATTTTAACTATTACATTAAATTATGAAGCTTTCTTGAAACTGTGCTGCCATTTGTGAAACAAAGTTAAAAGTGTTCTCAAGATAAAAGGTCTTCACAAAAGGAGCATTTAGTATCTGTGCAGGTAGTAACACTGACAGCCTTCATATAAACAAGCCCATATGGTAGAACATCCTGCTTTACACATACACGCAATGGCAGAAAAAAGGAAAAGAGCACACCTTTCATTCAAGCATTGAATATATAAACTGATGAGACAAAACACTATGACCTCCTGTTTGATAATGTGTTTGTCCACTGTTGGAACACAATACAGCAGTGATTTTGTGTGGGACAAGTTCAATAAATTTCAGGTATGTTCCCAGCATTATGTGAGGTATGTTCCCAGCATTATGCAGCACCGCATGTCTAAGCACAGGTCATGTAATTCCCATAAATTGGAGATCAGTGGTTTCTGGGTGCAGAACTGGTATCTGATAGCATCGCAGATGTATTCCATCAGATTCAGAAGGGGTGAATTTGATTCTGGCCTCGTGACACTGAAAGTCATATTGTTGAAACATGTCACCTTCATTAGGGACAGAGTGCGGACAGTGCACAATAATGTTCACACAGAACAAAGCTGTTATGGAGCCTTCAGTTACTACCACAGGACCCATAGAAGACCAGGTGAATGTCCTCCATAGCATAATATTGCTCCCACTAGCCTAAGTCTGTAGCAAAGTGCACCTTTCAAGCACCAATTCACTCTGTTGACAGTGTATGTGCACAAAACCGTCAAGCAGGTGTAATGCGAAACACGAATGATTCAACCAGATGACACATTTCTATTGATTCACTGCCCAATCTCAATGCTCCTGAGCCACAGAAATTGTAATTCAACAGTGTTGTCAACATGGGAACATACAGGGGTTGTCTACAGCAGAGCCCTATGTTTAACAATGTGCAATGAATGGTGTGCTCTGAAATACTCGTGCTTCCACCAGCACTGTGTCATCAGACCTGCCACAGAAATTAGCTTCCTCAACCGAATGTCATCTTTTTCAAAGGAACCATCCCAGCATTTGCCTTAAATCAATTAGGGAAATCAAGGGAAACCCAAATTTTGGTGGCCCGATGGGTCTCGGGTCCGTTGTCCTCTCGAAGGCAAGTCCACTGTCTGACCACTGTGGTGGCATGACCTAGTCTTAATTAAGCCAGAAAATCCTGGGAAATGCTGACATACTTATTGATTTAAGATATAACAATTTAAAACAATCCTTTCATGAATTTCACTACAATTTTCTGCTCTTTTGAAAAAAAATTTCTTTTGACTGTTTTGATGTTGTTTAGTATGTTTAAATAATGATGGCAGTCTCTATAAAAGGGCAGTTTGACTTTTAAGTTTAGTTATACTGTTTTAAACTACATCCTTCATCTATTTGTCCACCCAGAAGTGCTATAGGATATAACTTGAAGACTATGGTGAGGTGGTGGGGGACAGTCATGTGTTGAGAAGGAGGTGCTGCCAGAAATGAAGTGTGTGAGGTGACGTTATTGACACTGCATACAGGGAGAATAAAAATACTCTATTCCATATTCATTTACAATCTACGTCTGGCCCCCATATGGTTTTACTTTTCTCCAATAAGAAAAAAAGAAATTGTCAGTAACTGTCTTTATAAGGTCTTAAAAGGAAACAAACAATAGAAAATCTAGGCTGGAATAATGACCATATTATAAAAAAGATACATTGCTATTCACTGTATACAGGAAATGTTAGGTCACAGACAAGCACAACAAAAAGACTACTAAACAAGTAAGCTTTCGATCAGAAAGTCTTCTTCCAAAGTGGACAAAACACACACACACACACACACACACACACACACACACACACACACACACACACACACACCCATGACCGTTGTTTCTCCCATTATGCGCAGTTGCTCCCAGTCTGGCCCTAGCAGCCAGAGACAGTGGTCATGTATGTGTGATCTGCATTTGCGCGTGTGTGCGCGTGTGTGTGTGTGTGTGTGTGTGTGTGTGTGTGTGTGTGTGTGGGAATGGGGGGGGGGGGTTTGCACCAAAAGCTTACGTGCTCAATAGGTGGTGTTTCCCCCCCCCACCCCCACCCTGCCAGCAACACAACATCTACACTATACAGTGAGTGCCAATCTATCCTTTTCATAATACTGTCGTTACCACCTTGCCAAGAGGCATATTGTGGAGTAATCCGAAGGGCTCTACTAATTTGTACAAGAGGAAGGAGAGCACAATCTCAATGTAAGTTTTTAGAAAACTGGTATGTGCAATACTTCTCCAAACCTTTCAGAAAAGACACGGTATGCTCTTCATTCAGCAAGATGTGTAATAAACAATATTAGCAATACTGCATCAAACTTGTTCACTTTCATCTTTGGATTAAACATTCGATATCAGAGAGTACAGAATTTGGCAGAATCAAATTTTGGGGATATGTGGAACTGGAACAATGGCATATTTTTTACCCATTCAACAAACTAAGCACTGCTGATTGTTACTTTTATTGTGTCTGCTGCTGCAATGCATATATGAAACTGTAAGTGCAGCATCTATGATGGAATAAAATGTTATACAAATGAAACAAACAGGCACAGTGAAATAGAGTAGTATGGCTCATCATTTCGGTCTCACAGATTAGCAGGTGTTGACTTGAAAGATAATACTTAAGAAGTATTTACTCAAATCCAAGCCGCACTTTTTTCCGGTTTTTGTAATCCAAAAAACCGCCTGCGGCTTAGAATCGAGTGCAAAGCAAGTGGAAGTTCTGAAAAATGTCAGTAGGTGCTGAAACAACTAACTTCTGCCGTCGAATATATGTAGCGCTACACAGGCATGCTTCATAGGCACAAAGATAAATACTGGCGCCAAAACCTCTGCGTCAGTAAATAAATTAAAAAAAAAAAGGTGGAAGACAATTTTCATACATTATCCAAAGAAGTAAATACAAATTCCGTATTGTTCATCTTCGAATGTAGCAGAACTTCAATGTATTACGAAAATCCGACTGGCAAGACTGTTTGGGATGTTTGTCAATATGGCCAACTCTACGTTCTGAATGTTTTCCTACCTGTGAGAAGAGATGGTTGCTAATAGGAACCTGATGAAATGTGAATCACATGCAGTATTCTCTTCATCATAAGAGTAATACAAATATAAACATTTTGCCACGTATTCTTTCGTGTTTGCTGCTATCTTATTTAAATCCTGTCTGCCTAATAAACTACGAAACTAGAGTGAGACAACAGCAAATGCGGAAGAATATACGTATCGTGTCATGTTTATATTCGTATTATTCTTATGCCTAATAGTGATACAGTCAGAAATGAAGCATGGCAACTGACTAGATTTTTATATCTAAGATGACTCTAATTTCTGTGCAGAATTTGATGTACTAAAGAAGCGGCCGCAAAGATTTTCAAATGGAGAAAAATTTTCGCCTAACTCTCGTTCAGAACATGTTCTATCATACGCAGTCTATTATTTGGTTCTTACAATTTCTCTCTCTCTCTCTCTTCTTTTTTTTTTTTTTTTTTTTTTTTTAAATTGTAAGCGGCGGTAGCGTGCACAAAAGCAAGCCATGCCGCGAGCGACGAAAGGCTGCAAACACGCACTATCAGAATGCGACAAACAATGCATGACACAGTACAGTAATGCATTTTCAGCTTAGAGTGACATAAACGCCTATAACAAGGAAAATGGCACTTATCAGATCAAAGCAAAATAAGCAATCGATTCCAACCAGATGAAGCACGTGAAAAAGGAAGGGTACCAGTATAAATACGGACGGAGCGCCTGACGCATAGCAATGGCTACCTGGTAAAGCTTAAGTGCTACGCTTACGACTTGAACCAAACTACTGTAGCTGTATCGTCATTCACTCGAACTAAATTGTGTCTCATATTACAATGGACTGACTTTGTTTCGATTTGGAGGTGCGGCCTAAAACTTTTCTCTCCCCTTGAACTTCGAGTCTCAAATTTCAGGTGCGGCTTAGATTCGGGAATTTTTTTTTTTCCTTCCTTTATTTCGAGTCTCATTTTTCAGGTTTGAGTGCGGCTTAGATTTGAGTAAATAAGATAGGTGGTATTTCAACTAATTCTGACTATGAAATAAAACAAAGTACAGCAGGGAGCTCTGATGAAACAAAGAGCAGCGTTGAAGATTCTGATGAATAGTAAAGTATGAGTTAAGAAATAAGATGCTACTGAGATCATAAATTTTTCTTGTGTTGATGAATCTGTTAACAAACATATTCAAAAATGCACTGAAACATTGGCACATGTAGTGTTGGGAGGTGATAAACTGTCATTACTGTTAGAGGAGCTACGTATTTCTTGCTGTTCTACTCCTACATGACACTGTATCTGAAGGTATAGAATGAATCTTCACTGGCTAGAGAAATGGGTAACACAATTTTACAAGTCTCTGCTGTCATATAATCTCTTCAGGGAAATCATGACTGTACTAAGATTCGGTTTGTGGTTGACAAGGTCAGAGTCATTAAGAAATGCAAGGCAGCTACCATGTCAGTCCTAGAAGAAAGAGACGTAGCAAACTGTCAAAGCATGTACATCCCCGGTCCTTATGTTTGTGGTGATGTACTAACCAAGTAATACTGAAGTGTGATCCAAGTCGCACAAATATGGCTTTAATAATAACCTCCGAACAATATGCCTCTAAGGACTCAACAAGACACAGAACGCTGATGTGCACATTACAAACTAGAATCACACAGAGAGTCAGTCAGCACTGTTCCACACTTACATATGTGCAAGTCGCCAGGAGATGGCATGGCAGGGACCGCACGGCACGCTTGGCTCCCAGAGACGGCCTCCAGCAGCCAGCCTGCAATGATCAGTCGGTGACCAATTTAAAGACGCAAGTACGGCAACACCACTCTCGGTGCACTCACACAGACACGTACTAGTAGCACGATACAGCAGTGATGAGCAGTAGTACCCCTCCTGTCTTGCGCGCCTTTTATCTGGCCCTACAATTTACTTTCCTAGACCCACACAAATGCCTGATCCTCCTAATTCAATTTGCTCTGCAGACTATTTAAAATACATAAAGAAAAAGGAGCCACAATTGCACTTTGTGTGCCAGTTACTTTCCAATACATTGGCACCAGCTGATCTTATTTAAGAATACTCAACTTTCGTAGCCATACTTACAGCACATCCTTTGCTTCCTGGTCTAAATCCAAGTTAACTCCCAGCCCCCTCCCCCCCCCCCCCCCACACACACACACGCCCCTCCCCCCCTCTCCCCCCCCCCCCTCCCAATCAGCTAATTGTGTGCTGTTATCTCACGTCACACCCTAGTCTATGAGTACCCAGCTGTCTGTCACCTGACCCCTCTACCTGCACCCCTAGCTAGCCCACAGATGGCTCCCCACTCTCCCACGAGCCACTAAATGCTTCCCTCCAAACCCCTCCCATCTCTCTCCATCCCTCACATTGCCTCAACCCACCCCATCCTACCCCACTCTAAAGCCCCACCCCACTCCAGAACACTCACCGTGGGCCAGTAAAGAGCTGGCAGTTGAGCGGTCACAAAATAAGGAGACGTGCATGCGCATGTGAGTGTGTGTGTGTGTGTGTGTGTGTGTGTGTGTGTGTGTGTGTGTGTGTGCGCGTGCGCATGTTTTCCCTACAGCTAGAAAAAGAGAGTGCATTCTGGAAGCTCGCCAAGCAACGTACCTTTTAGTTTGGAATGTAGAAGACGAGGTACTGGTGGAAGTAAAGCTGTGAGTACGGGTCGTGAGTCGTGCATGGATAGCTCAGATGGTAGAGCACTTGCCCATGAAAGGCAAAGGTCCCAAGTTCGACTCTTGGTCCGGCACACAGTTTTAATCTGCCAGGAAATTTTCATATCAGTGCACACTCCACTGCACAGTGAAAATCTCATTCTACATACCTTTTGTTCATGTGCCTATCGATGAGACAGTGCTTCTGCCTTTTGGTGAGCCATCTCCTTTATTTCTAAATAATTCGTAATTTTCAACAGAAACTTTCCGTACGTTATTATTGCATCCTACATTACAATACGCAATTTCCACAATATGTGGTCCTCTGTGAATATAATGGGGGTAACAACTGTAGGAGACCAAAAACTGACTGCAGTAAGCAAGTTCAAGTTATTGTACGCTGCAGTAGTTATGCAGAGGGGAAGAGGGTCACACAGGATAGGCTAGCATGGTCAACTCCATGAAACCAATCTTCAGATGGAAGATCACAACAATAAAAACATTTGATTCAGCATACACCAGACTCCAAACAGCGTACACAACCTGTATGCTCAGAAACACAGAAAATCATATTGGTTCCATCAGCAGGAAACTTCAGCCCGTAATTGTTATGGAACACTGTGGCGATTTTGTTCATTAATAAAACCCGAAACTGGGGAGTAATAAGAGAGTATTGTTGTAACTTCTTATCAACCTGGTTACCAAAATACATATTAAGAACACTGGTAAAGTGTTATTTTAAAGGGGTCACTCCAAAGCGCCACGAAAGTATTTGAGCAATGTATAAAATTAGAGAATCAGTGCACAACATTGAAAACCTATGCACATAATCTATATCTGCATGACTAGTCTGTAATTCACAATTAAATGCTGGCAGAGGGTTCAGAGAACCACCCTCAACCTCTTTATCTACCATTCCACTCCCCTACAGCATTTGAGGAAAAACAAACACTTCAATATTTCGGTACAAGCTCTGATTTCTCTATTTTATTACAATGATCATTTCTCCCTATGTAAGAGGGCTCTAACAAAATATTTTCACATTCGGAGGAGAAAGTTGATGATTGAAATTTTAAGAACCTGCTCCAGCAAAATGCTTTTGCTTTAATGACTGCTACCCCAATTCACATGCGATATCTGTGGCATGCACTTTCCTGTTTGCCAATAATACAAAATGAGCTGCCCTTCTTTGAACTTTTAAATGATGTCCTCTGTCAGTCCTATCTGGTAAGGATCCCACACCATGCAGAATACTCCAAAAGAGGACAGACAAGTATAGTTGTAGATAGTCTCTTTAGTAATCCTAATCTTCTAAATGTTTTACTATTAAATCACAGTCTTTTGTTTGCTTTCCCACCGCATTATCTATGTAAGCATTCCAATTTAAGTTATTTGTAAATGTAATTCCTAAGTATTCAGTAGACTTCACAGCCTTTAGATCTGCGTGAATTATCATGTAACCAAAATTTAGTAGATGCCTTTTACTACTCATGCGGATGACATAACAATTTTTATTATTTAAGGTCAGTTACCACTTTTTGCATCATATGGATACGTAGCCTAAATCATTTTGCAGTTCATTTTGATCATCTGATCACTTTACAAGACAGTTAATGATTTGCAAGACTGTAAATGATAGCATCATCTAAGAGGACTGCTCAGATTCTCTCTTAAATTGTTAATGTAGATCGGCAACAGCAGGTGGTCTATAACACTTCCTTGAGGAATTTCAGATATCACTTCTGTTTTACTTGATGATTTTCCATCAATTACTATGAACTGTGACCTTTCTGACAGGAAACCACACATCCAGTTGCACAACTGAGACAATACGCCATAGGCACACAATATGATTAGAAAATGCTTGTGAGGAACTGTTTCAAGAAGTCTTCTGGAAATCTACAAATATGGAATAAATTTGAGATTCCCAGTCGACAGCACTTATTACTTTGTGTGACTAAAGAGCTAGCTGTGTTTTAAAAGGTCGATATTTCTGAATCTATCTTGGCTATTTATCAATGAATCATTATCTTTGAGATAATTCATAATATTCAAACACAATATATGTTCCAAAATCCTAATGCAAATCAACATTTGTGATATGAGTCTGTTATTTAATAGATTACTCCTCTTTTCTTTCTTGAGCATTGGTGTGACCTGTGCAACTTTTCAGTCTCTAAGTATGGATCTTTATCAAATGAGCGGCTATATATGATTTCTAATGGAGCTATTGTGTCAGCATTCTCTGAAAGAAACATAACTGCTTTATTACACTGAGGAGAGCTACTACTAAGTTACTCACAGTTGCAGTTGTTCTTGATTTGAATACTGCAATATTTACTTTGTTGTCTTTGGTGAAGAAATTTCAGAAATCCATGTTTAGTAACCCTGCTTTAGTAGCACTGTCATCAGTAACATTACCACAGCTATTGAGCAGTGAAGGTATTGGTTGTGTCTTGCCATTGGTGTACTACACATGCAACCAGAACCTCTTTGGATTTTCTTCCAGATTTCAAAATGAAGTTTCACTATGGGAACTATTAAACACATCTTACACTGAAACCCACCCTAAGTTTCGAGCTTCCGTAAAACATTGCTAATCTTGGAGATTTTGCATTCTTTTAAATTTTGACATGCTTTTTTTCATTGCTTCTGCAGCTGAGTTTTGACATATTTTGTGCACCACCCTTTTAATTTATTTGGTATCCTTTCAATTGCACAAACAGAATGTGCAAAGTAAGTGGAAATTACTCGTCTCTTCCCTGATTACAGTGCAATAGAAGATACTACAAGATGTTGACAGACTGCCATATCTCGGTAGCTTTATATGTAATAATGAGGTCACAGATGTAGAAATCACCAGCAGAACTGGAAAATCAGTCCATATGGTAATTAGGTCTGTAATATGTCAACAAAGCTTTGACTGTACTCCTTTATCATTTATATGTGTGAGACTTGGAAAATATCAGTAAAATCAGCACACAGTCTCCATATTTTTCACCAACAATGCTAGAGATGAATTCTGAAGATGTTAACCCAACCAAGTTACAAACGATGAAGTGCTGAGAATACGAGGTCTACACAGCCTGCACAAAATTAATGTTGAAAGAAGACTGAATATTGCAGGTTATGTTCTACGCATGTAAGGTGGAAGAATCCCAAAATCAACACTGTTGTGGAAATCAATGGACAGATACAGATGTACAGGAAGACCTTTTAACACCTGGAACTTTTGCAATGAATCTTCAATGCATGGACACAAACTTGGAGGAAGGTGAGAACTTGGCAGCTGATTGAGTGAACTCTGTGAAACCAGTTCCTTGTATGGTACACAGCAAATCTGAGTAAGTTAGTAAGTAAGTAAGTAAGTAAGTAAAGTAAGTACAACTGGGGATTTTGCAAAACTGCTGGATGATCGATATTATTGTCTAGATTTGACACTGTTGGACTTCTACCTTTTCCTTGATGTGTATTCTTCAAATTGTGAGTTTTATGAGAAAGCTGATAGGTACTTACCAATCAACCTTCCCTCACATGAACTGACATTGTCTCTTTATAAATTCTACTGTGCTAACAATTATCTACTGAGAATCCTCGACTAGGTCTCCGCAGCTCAAATGAGCCAGTTTCTTTTAAATTTCTGTCTTTGGCTATAATTGTCTTCCAAGTATGGTGACACAACATCCTGTCATGAAACTTTTGCCTTTACACTTGTTTTTTTTTTTCTGGACACTGCCTTTTTCTGCACTGTGCACTAAATACACTATGTGAGTAACGCCCAAACTCCAACAACCAATCGTGAACTGTAAACAGTTGTGAACTCTACCAGGGCACATAACAAACAATTAACATTTGCGTTTTAGTGTTCTAAGCTGTGAAGTTATCAGCGGACAAATAATTTAGTACCTATTCCTGGACAGCTGGAGTGGCCGTGTGGTTCTAGGCGCTACAGTCTGGAACTGAGTGACCGCTACGTTCGCAGGTTCGAATCCTGCCTCGGGCATGGATGTGTCTGATGTCCTTAGGTTAGTTAGGTTTAATTAGTTCTAAGTTCTAGGTGACTGATGACCTCAGAAGTTAAGTCGCATAGTGCTCAGAGCCATTTTAACCTATTCCTGACATGCTGTTGTTTGGAACAACAACTGACATGATCCAAAATATTACTTTTTTTATTATAGCTTCACTTTTATTTTGTCTAATGATTACTAATTTCAGTATCAAATTCCATCATCAAGCCACTATATGATTGGAAAGCATAGTGTATCGTTAAAATATTGTTTATTAAACAGATTACCATTATATCATCATTCCTTAAAGTAATGTCCAAAGTGGAAGGACAGATGATTAATTTTGAGTATATACAAAAGTCAGAGTACTGAACCGGATATGAAAGAAGGAAAACCAGAAGGGCAGTGAGAGACGGGTGCCTTCTATCGCCTTACTTCCTTAATATTTTCATCAAGGAAGTAATAACAACAACAAAGAAAAGATGACCAGAATCAAAAGGTAATTTCTGGAATACGCCAAGGAAATGTGATAGGACCATTACATTTACAATGAATATAAATGATCCAGTAGAAAGTGTCAGAGGCTCCTTAATATTGTTCACAGGTACTCTCACTTGTCCATCAGAAAGTAGCAACAACAGAAGGCAGTATCAATTTGCACAATGACCTGCAGAGGATTGGTGAATGATGCAGGCTCTGGCAGTTGACCCTGCACATAAATAAATGTAACATATCACTCACACACACACACACACACACACACACACACACACACACACACACACACACACAGGAAAAGAAATCCAATACTGTACAACTACACTATTAATGACAAATTGCTGGAAACAGAATCTACCATAAAATATCTAGAAGTAACTATCCAGAGCAACCTTAAAGTGGAATGACCACATAAAACTGCAATAGAAAAGCAGATGCCAGACTAACATCCACAGGAAGAATCTTAAGTGAATGTAAATTACCCCTGTGTCCTTACCCAGTAGGACTGACAGAAGAGAGAAAGAAGATCCAACGAAGTGCGGAGTGTTTTGTCACAGGATCATTTAGTCACTGTGAGATCATTACAGAGATGCTCAGCAACTCCAGTGGTAGATGCCATAAGAGAGCAGTTGTGCATCACGGAAAGATTTACTACCCAAATTTCGAGAGAGTAGTTTCCGAGAAGAGTCTGACAACATAATAGTTTCTCTCATATACAATTCACGAAATGATCACGAGAAGAAAATTTGAGAAGTTAGAGATAATACAGAAGCGTACTGACAGTCATTCTTCTCAAGCACTGTTCACAAGTGGAACAAGGCAGAGGGGACCAGTTGGTGGCATGAGACGTACCCCCTGCCACACACAGTTAGGTGGTTTTTGGAGCATGATGTCGATATGGAAACTTAATTGCATGCATATACACTGCAGATTGATGACATCACAATAGTAAATCAAAGTAGGAACTAAATAAAATGTTTCAGGCCTTAAATCTAGAAATGGTAAAACTAAAGATAAAAATGAATACAAAGAAGACAAAAGTTATGGCTACAGACAAGAAAGGAGGTGGAGGTAGGACTGACACAAGAACAGGCAATGAGCAACTCAAGAAAGCAACTGAAATTCAATATCTCAGTAGCTTTTTGCAAGAAAACAATCAATATTTCAAGGCATTCAAGAAAAGAATAGCACAGGTGAAGAGTTCCTTCCAAAATAAGAAGAAGCTGCAACTGAATAAACATATCAGCTTCCACATTAACAAAATATTTGTAAAGACCTTTGTGTGGAGTGTTCTGACACACAGATGCAAAATCTGTACATTAGAAAAGCCAAAGGACGCTTGCCTCAAACCTGCTGAAATGTGGTTCTGGAGGAGAAGTACAAGAACTAGCTGCATTGACAGAAAAATTAAAGGAAATAGGAGAGAAGAAAAAACCACTGAAAGTTATAGGCCAGGGCAAAGCAAAACACACTGGACACTTAACTGGAGACGATAATCTTTTAAAAAACATTTCTGAAGGCAAGATCGTAGGTAAGAAAACAAGGGGATGACTGAGAACATCCTACTTAAACAATGTGATCAATGAATGGGATTTTCTTCACACATGGAGATGAAGACAACTGCTGAAGAGAGGAAGCTGTGGCTGCAGAGACAAGGTTTAACCTTTTGGAAGAGTAAGGACAAACAAATACAATATATGAGTCTACATGGTAGCTACATATGGAATAAATGACAACTTCTTGTGTGCAGTCATCAAGTCACTTACCCCAGTAGGTGTCTTATCTACTAAAAGTAAAGGTCACTGTTGTGCTTTCAATAGATGTGAACTGCACCCTGAAAATGGTATGTCTAGTTTGCAGTTGTACAGAAGCTTTTTATTTTGCAAAATGGTTCAAATGGCTCTAAGCAATATGGGACTTAACATCTGAGATCATCAGTCCCCCAAACTTAGAACTACTTAAACCTAACTAACCTAAGGACATCCCTGCCTGAGGCAGGATTCGAACCTGCGACTGTAGCAGCAGCACGGTTCCGGACTGAAGTGCCTAGAACCGCTTGGCCACAGTGGTCAGCTTTTATTTTGCAAAGAAATTTTTGATAATAAGATGAACTGATGCTGGTACTTGCTACTGAAACCAGTAGTACTTAGATACAACAAAAGTGTGACTATAGAATTAAGAATAATTTTTCCAAACAATCGAGTATTTTTTTCAAAATGGCACCACAATAGAGGATACTTATTTTAAACTAAAGACACAAAAGACAAAAAGAGAAACTGTAAAGATCTTGAGTTTCATAATGCTCTCTTGGGAGTAAAATATAAGATACCAATTACAAATTATTTGTTTCAGTTCCTTTAGAATAATTTCCTGTTTCACAGGTGCCTTGAAGAAAATAAAAGATCTCAAAAGTGTCTTAATCACAACCGATGGCCTCATGTTGACAATAATTGGTAAACTTGCAAGCCATACTTTTTTATGTTGTATAAACTACGAAACTGTTAGCATCGTCAGCTAAAATTTACTTCTTCTGTCTTAATATACCTTCCTTCACTTACAGCTGCAGTGTGGAGACAGCGGTGAGGGTGGGAGCGGGGATGGGGGTGAGGGTGAGGGCGTACTGCTTTAAAATGAAGATTCTTGTATTGATATTCTTAACAACAGATTTATATCTTTTGTTTATGAAAGTCTGCATGCGATGACAGCTGCACTAGTAATACCTTCACAGGTTCGTATTCAAGTTGCAAGGCTAGCTCTATGCCAGCCATGACACGCTCCCAGCCTTTCCTCCTCATGATCTGGTTGTAGCGTTGGGACTGCAGGGTGTCTAAGCTGATGTTCAGACCGTCAAGCCCTGCCCTCTGCAAGGCAACCAGCTGTCTTGTCAACATGAGGCCATCGGTTGTCATTAAGACACTTTCGAGATCTTTTATTTTCTTCAAGGCACCCTTGAAACAGCAAATTATTCTAAAGAAACTGAAACAAATAATTTGTAACATTGTTGCTGCATATGAAACAAAACTCCAGTTGATAAATTGAAAATACAAATTCCTTAAAAGTTAACTGTACATTTGCCCTAATACAAAGAGATAAGAAGGGTTAATAAACTGAATTGGAGAATGCAAGTTAAGATAGCAATGAAAAAATAATTAGAGGCATAAGATCACCTACTGCAACAGGGAAATGGGAATCAATATGAACCATTGCCCAGCTACTGTCAACTGATTCCATGTCTCCATGCACACCGTATAAACCACTGTGGGTTTGTCCGACAAAGTACATTGTTGTACCACACATTATGGTTTATCCCCATTCAATGCTCATGTGGAGTGTGGGAAGAATGATTCTTTAAATGGTTCTGTGCATGCTGTAATTAATCTTGCCTTCATGGTCCCTATAGGAGTGATACATATGTAGTTATTGTATAATCCCTAAATACCTTGCTTAATACAGGTTCCTGAAATTTCATAAGTTGGGTTTTGTCATATATTTAGCGTCTATCTTCACTTGTCTGGCATTTCCAATTTTTAGTAGCTTCTTGATGCTCTCCCATGCATCAAATAAATCTATGATCAATCATGCTACACTATTTTGTATACATTCAATGTCTGCCATTAGCCTTATTTGTTATGGGTCGTACTTAAGCAATATTCTAGAATGGGCCACACAAGTATTTTGTAAGCAATGTCCTCTATAGACTGATTGCATTTTCCAGTATCTTACCAATGAATTGAAGTCTGCATTCTGCTTTGCCTACAAGTGAGTCTATGTCACCATTTCATTTCATCCAGATATTTGTATGAGTTGACCAATTAAAACTGTGATTATTTGATAATGTAGTCATACAATACTGTCTTTTATTTGTTTTGTGATGTGCTCCAATTTACATTTCTGAAAACTTAAACTCAGTTGCCTATCTTTGGAGCAATTTGAAATGTTATGATCTGACTCAAATTTGTGCAGATTTTTTTCAGGCAATAATTCATTATAGACAACTCTATCATCCAGGAAAAGTATGACATTCCTTATAATACCATCTTCCAGAACATTAAGGTACAACATTAATGTAATAGTATAAATTACTATAACTGTATAAATAAGTTTATAAGTGTGTAAAATACATTGAACTATTTGTTACAACAAAACATTGTACTGGTATACTCAGCAAGATGTTAAATCAGCAGATAGCTACATTTTATGTTCAACATTTTGTGTACAGGATATATGCTGGAAAGGATTTATACCCAAATTAAATAAATCTGAAGAAATGGTAGTGTGTCTCTGGAAAAATAATCCATAAAAACTCATACAGTCCAATTTGCTATTATGTCACTGTTGCTGAAATATAATACAAAGTAACTGAATTCGATGAACATTCTCAGAGTGCAATATGCCTCAGAGTGAAATGCACAGTAATGTCAACATTATTTTTCAAGGCTATGTTTGTGAAAATGGATGAAAGCAAACCACACATTTTGTTCTCAATCTGCGGAAGCATTATGCACTGTGAAACACTGTACTGCTGTTCTACATAAAAGCTGTCTCATTGTCAACATCTTTCCCCTGCTGGCTGTTCTACACTTCTCATCACTGATTCAACACATTGTAAGATATTTCATGCTGTATGACACCACAGTCCAGTCTGGTTAGGACAGCACAAAAATAATATAAGAATTTCATTATTGAAACTGGAACAGCAGAACAGCTCTCATCACACTGGATATCAAATCGAGGTTGGATTACAGCCGTGGGTACATCATTTCATGCTACTCAACTGTATGTCATATGTCAGAGTTCTTCAACTGTAGTGGCTGGTGACTGGTGGCTGGCGACTGGTGGCATACCCATCTCTTGGCATCCTGTGAACAGACGTTCTCCACAGGTGACAGATTTGAAGAAAATGCTGGATACGGCAACAGTGGAACACTCTCTGTATCGAGGTAGCTCAGTACAGCTCAGGTGATGTAAAGTCTTGCATTATCCTGTTAAAAGATAACATCACGGAGCCCTTGAAAATAGGGTACAGCGATAGGCCTTAACAAAACACAAATGCAATGGCTGCTGTCCAAATTACTGGCTATGTGAACCAGAGGTTGTGACATGTATCCAGTTGCACCCCATACCATCACATCACATGCTGGACCTGCATGTGAATGACAGGTACAATCTGGCCAGGTCTGTTGGCATCAGAGCCTCCACACACAAGTACATCAATTGTGACGATGTTGCAGAACCGAGACTCATCTGATACAATGACACAGTGCCATTCCTGTGTCTGGCATTGTTGTCTGTTGCACCGCTGTCAGTTCAACTCTCTCTAAAGCTGCATTAATGGCTTGACAGTCTGTGCTGCTCCAGATGCCATCACATTGTATGTGTGGATACTTGTCTCACTGTATACAAGCCCGCTTCCTGACTAAATGTACACAACTTCACTGCAGGATCATGTACGCATGAGCGAACACTTGTCTGCCCTCTCAGGTGCTAGTTGGATGGCACTATGGAGGCCCTGCAAGGCATTTAGCATGGCCCTCCTGAACCTACCAATTCTATGTTCGCACAAAATGAGGATCTGAGCAATGCAAGCAGCAATATAGTGAAACAATAACCCAGAGTCTCACCAGACCATGAGCCTGCCACTACCAAATCTGGAATGCTGATAAACATTTCTCCTTCTTCCATTATGCTTAACACGATCTTTGTGTACACAACCAACACTGAAATAGAATTTCTGAATGAGAAACCTGCTTTCTTGCATTCAGAATATGCATGGGAGTGCTGAAAAGTAATGCCTCTGAATTTTTTATTCTGTTCTCAATATCGGTCAAGGTATGACACGTCACGCATATTACTTGGTCAACTTTCCCACTTCACTGACTCGTGGCACACCCCCCTCCCGCTAACAGATGGAGTCGCAATAGGCAGCCCACTCTGACCAGAGATTGTGAATATGTTTACGGTGCACTTCGAGGAAGAGGCCCTGATGTCATCCAAATGGAAATCCATCTTCTTCTTCTTCTTCTTCTGTTATGTGGATAACACACTTGTCATCTGGCCTCATGGAAGAGACAAACTTCTTGACTTCTTTGTACATCTGAACTCCACACGCCACAAAATCAAATTCACTATGGAGACCAAAGAAGAAGGAAGACTACCATTCCTGGACATCATAGTCAGGAGAATAACGGACAGCACCCTGTGCCACAGTGTGTATCTGACTCTATAAAACACATAAACTCAGTTCTCCCTATGGCACTGTGAATAATTTCAATAACAAAAACTGAGATGAATGTTGTAGCGTACATTTAATTTCCACTTTGGCTTTGCATTCAAGATCAGTCTTACCTGAGAGTGCAACATTACATCTTTGGTTAATTTAATTATATGTTCATTAGATTTTGGTTATAAGGCACGTTTTGCTTCCTAATGTTTCATCTCCAAATGCTGGAAACAATCCATGGAGGAAGAGAAGTATGTAAGACATTGGTGGACCAGGTTGGAAGTATCTGTGAATTTCAATACTCTGTAGAAGAGCTCAATCATTTGAAAATAACTTTCAGACCTTGTGGCTATTCTAACAGATATACATAGGGCACTACATTCTAAAATATTTGCATCTTTCAGTGACAAAACAAGCAACTAGAGGAAAAGTTCTCTTGCCACTTGTAAAAACAGTAGCAGATCGCGACCTCTGAGTGCTATAAAGAGAAGGTATTGATGCAGTGCTTAAACCAAACAGAAGACCACAACTGCAGCCATACTCAAGCAAATTGATATGCAGTAGTTTCAGTGAATTTGACAACGATGTGGCTGCTTTCATAGTGGCCCAGTCATATTGTGGGGTACGGAATGCCAGTGACAGGGCTGGAATTGTAGGTGACAGACGGGTTTTTGGCAAAGCCTTGTATCAATACCTCCTTAATTATTGAGCTGAAAAACTGTAAAAAACATCATACAGTAAATGCACACAAAAAAAATTCCTATTTCTGCAGGTATTGTGCCTTCTGTTTCTTTTTCATTACAAAAACATATTGATTCAAGTTTATAAAGTCACAACTATGTCACTGTGATTTGTGTAACACACATTCTGGAACATGTTCCAGGAATGCCATGAAACAGACAGCTTTAAATACTTACTCTAGCTCATCTTTCAAGACTTGCATGCCAACAACAACACCATCTATCCAATCTGTTTTTATTTCACTTTCATGTAAAGCTTTCTCCACAAAGGATATCATCTGCCATGTAGGCAGTGCAAGAGGAAATTCCACACTCACATTTGGGTAACCAAGTGGATTCTGTGTCTTGTCAGAACCAAGTACAATCAACCCAATTTCATCTTCACCACTGGTAAATATCTGGAAACATATTAAATGGTAAAAATAAGTTTTGTTTATAACAAGTTGTATACCAATAAAAACATCACACACAGGTACTCTTTATAAAATCATTTAATTCGATAGATAAAAAATCTACTCACCAAGCAATGGCAGAACACACACATAAAACACTGTTGTGATAGGCAAGAGTTTGGAGCCAGTGACTCCTTCTTCAGGCTGAAGGGTTGCAGGGGAAGCAAGAAGGGTGAAGGAAAAGGACTGGAGAGGTCTAAAAAAAGGGGTAGGTTTTGGTAAAGTTACCCAGAAACATGGGTCATGGGTGACTTACCGTACAGGATGAGAAGGAGAGACTAATTGTTGGGGACTGCATCGGGCAAGATTCGGAAACCTGAGAGCTTAAAGGTGGAAGACAGGGTAATATGCAAGACAGAGATTACTACTAAAACTGTACATGAGTTAATAAGAGTGAGAAGCTAAGTGTATTGTATGCAACAGCTGTGGGAGGGGGCAGTGAAAACAGACGGGAAAGACAATGAAAGATGTAGAAAGTTAAAACGGAGTGAAGCAAAGAGTAATTACAGTGAAGAATAGCTGAGACAGGAGAAATTAACGTAAATTAAGGCGAGGTGGGTGGTGAGAACCAAGGACATGTTTTAGTGCTAGTTCCCACCTGCGGAGTTCTGAGAAACTGGTGTCTGGCGGAAGAATACAGGTGGCATGTATGGTGAAACAAGTGCCGAGGTCACGTATGCCATGTTGAAGAGCATGCTCTGCAACAGGATATTGCAAGTTCCCAGTATATACACTACGCCTATGCCCATTTATCCTAACTGATAATTTAGTGGTAGTCATGCAGATGTAGAAAGCTTAAAAGTGGTTACATAATAGCTGGTATATGACATGTGTCGTATCTATTTCTTGCCTGATCCGCAGTTCTGTGTGACTTTCCCAAAATCTACACCTTTTCCTGGAACTCTCCCGGCCTTTTCCTTTACCCTTCTTCCTTCCCCTTCAATGCTTCTGTCTGGAAGAGCCACTGTCTTTTATGTGTATGTTCTGCTGCCGCTTGGTGAGTAGATTTTTTATCTATTCAATTAAATAAATTTATCAATAATTTATTGTTTTTGTTGTTATAGTTACTCTTTATAACCTACTTAAAATACATCACGTACCCTCCTCTCCACAATTCTTCGAACACATAGTTTTGCCTTTTGTAAAAAATTACTGCGTTTCTGTATAACATACTTGGAGTCAAAGTGTCCAACATCTATTACAATTATAAACAGATGAAAGAAAGTCATTGTATTTATTGGCAGTATTACGCATTCAAATATTTTGAAAGAGTTCCAGTGGTATAAATTTACAATATCTTACAATTAAATATATACGTTTATTCTTTAAATCAATTCTTAGCAATAACATAATAGTATAAATTGCAGAATCAATATAGCCAATTTTAATGTAATGACTGCAATACCAATACAAAATAACAGCGGTAAGTTATTACAAATGAGAGGGAGAGAGAGAGAGAGAGAGAGAGAGAGAGAGAGAGAGAGAGAGAGAGAGAGAGAGAGAGAGAGAGAGGCATTTAGACAATGTTTCATTACAGTGTGAAACTTATTAGAATTAAAATGAAGCCATAGTGAATTATTACATTCCAAAAATAATAATTATTGTGTTCTTTCACATCAAAATAATACATTCATTAGGCAATGTATACTTTTAATTTCAGAAATTTTTACAACAGCTCTGAACTTCACTGTTTCGATGAATTTATTACATGTGTCAATGAATGAGGGTTAATAACATTGCTTTAGTCATTCAATTGTTCATCATGTGATATGCACAATGTTCTTAATAACTTCTTATGTAAAGTTCTATCGCCAAAAAGATAATCTACGTAAGTTTTAAAAGTCGCGAATCTTTAAACAACAACTTGAAAATGGGTATATCAGTATTTTGTATACATTCTAGCATTGCTAGATTTACTTTTAAATTTTAAAGTATTTGAGCAGATTGAGCGACTTTCCATCCAGAAAATTTGCTGTTGGCAAGACCTCACTACAAAGAAAAATGGTCTTTCCGGAGTCAAATGCTAAAAAATTCATAAATACCAGCATTGTAAGTTATACAAACAGGTATTAAGCAATGGGCATAAATATCGTTCTGCTTGATTTGAAAAAAAGTAGGTAGATGAAAGAGTAAATTGGGTGCAAGGATTGTACATAAACTCACCCAAATTGCAAAGGTTTAAAAAAAAAAAAAAAAAGACCAAGAGGGTCACTGCTCAAGAATTGAGAACTGCCCCCCCCCCCCTCCCCACACCCTTTCTTTTACAGGCTTGCTTTCACTTTTCAGATGAGACCATGTCCCCCATATGTGAAGAAAATAGCCAATACGTAAAGAGAATTACAGATAAAGCGTTTTCTAGAATGAGATTTTCACTCTGCAGCATAGTGTGCACTGATATGAAACTTCCTGGCAGATTAAAACTGTGTGCTGGACCAAGACTCTAACTTGGTGATCTTAACCCCAGATCTGTGTTGCCGATTTGGGAGGTAGATCTCGTATTTGGAAAGAGGAGATGACAGTTAGGATACTATGGGTGAGCAGCTGCCATCAATTTTTGATGGTGCAGAACCCACAATAGTGGAACTGCTGCCTAGTCCAAAGGCACCTGTTACCAGTCTTACCCCACAATAGTGTATCGAATCCAGACGTAATGTCGAAGCTGATGAAAAGTCATATGAGAGATTCCTGTAATCTAGGTGTGACTTCACCAATGCTGCATACAGCCATATCAAAGTACAGTGGACCACACCGTGGTCAGTGTCGCTGAGGCATAGAAGAGCATTCAGGTGCGACCTACATGTCTGCTTTAGTTGACAAAGGCGGGGAACCCATGTCAACTAGGCATCTAAGACCGGTCCTAAAAAACACAATGACAGAAATGCATAACATAGGTCATGGCAGCCAAAAAATGGATGCTATGAGTGAAAGCCCAGGATTGTGCTTGGTGTATTGCTCCCTGCATTCTGCCTCCAGCAATAGCCGTCGTGGATGAACAGAAAAGATGGGGACACCATATGCCATGCAGCTGCCGCCAGATCATTGATAGCCACAAAAAGGAGAGTGGCACTCAAAACAGAACCTTGTGCAAGCCCCTTCTCCTGCAGGGGGGGATGCTACAGGAGGCACCAACCTGTACCCAAAAAGTGTGACATGGAAGAAAGTTCTGGATAAAAATCAGGAGTGGGCCATGGAGGCCCCACTCCTTTAAGGTGGCAAGGACGTTATGCCACCATGTGGTATCATAAGATATACACGCAGATCAATGAAAACTGCAACAAGGAACTGATGCTGAGCAAAAGCTGTTCAGATAGCACACTTCAAGTGGACTAAATTATCTTCAGTAGAGCGCCCTTGGCGAAAAGCACCCTGGATCGAAGCCAAAAGATCCGGGGATTCAAGGACACAATACAGCCTTCGACTAACCATATGTTCAAGTAACTTGCAGGACACTGAGTAAACAATCTCGATGACAGCTGTCCGTTTGAAGAGGCAATTTATCTGATTTAAAAACTGGAAAAACGGCATTTTCTCGCTACTGGGAAAAGAATTCTGCATTGCACCAGGGATGGTTAAAGAAAGGCCAGGTACACTGACGGAAAAATTTGCAACACCCAAAAATAATTAATGTAGAGTAATGAAATACCAGGAATATATTTGTTGAGACAATGTATGTAAAGTGATTAACGTTGCAGGATCAGAGATCAATGTGAGTGTGAGATAAGCCACTGCAAATGTAAATGTAAATGCTGATACGCTGTTGTACATGTGTCATGGGTGTGTGTTTGTGGGATGTAGTTCCATGCCTGTTGCACTTGGTTGGTCAATATAAGGACAGTTAATGATGTTTGTGGATGGGTTGAAGCTGTCATCATATGACGTCCAATATGTGCTCGATTGGAGGTAGAGCTGGTTATCGAGCAAGCCAAGGCAAAATGTTGAGACACTATAGCATGTTGGCTTACAACAGCAGTATGTGAGCAAGTGTTATCCTGTAGGAAAACACCTCCTGGAATGCTGTTTGTGAATGGCAGCACAACAGGTCAAATAACCAGATGGACATACAAATTTGCAGTCAGCGTTCGTGGGATTCATACAGACAGTTTTGTCACTGGAAAAGCGAAAGCCATTGTTGATGCTCCAGGAGTAAAGACAATCAAGACATTGCTGAAGATGCCACTAAGTGAGACAGGTTCATAGAGAACTGCAATAGAAGGCAAAATCGTCAAAAAAAAGGGAGCCAGAGATGCCCAGTGGGAGACATGCCATTATAGGGTTAATGGTGATAGCAAAGAGAATGACACTCAGAATGGAACCCTGAGACACACCATTTTCCTGGATAAAGGTGTCTGACAAGGCAGACCTTTCATGAACCTCGAAAACTCGGTCTTTTAAAAATGGATGAAGGAAACAGGGTAGGTGGCCATGGAAGCCCCACATGTGAAGAGTATGGAGGGTTACTAGCTCTCTAGCAGGTGTCATAGGCCTTCTCACAAATCGAAAAACACAGCGACAATATGGGATTTCTGCAGAAAACCATTCATGACATGGATTGGCAAAATAATGAGACGGTCCACTGCAGAACGCCGTGTTGAAAGCCACACTGTGCATTCATCAAAAATTGTGAGACTCGAGCCACCATATCATCCGGGCATGAATCATATGTCCCATCACCTTGCGAACACACTGGTAAGAGAGATGGAGTGGTAGCTAGAAGGAAGAGAGTGTGTGTGTGTGTGTGTGTGTGTGTGTGTGTGTGTGTGTGTGTGTGTGTGTGTGTGTGTGTGTGTGTGTGTCAGAGAGAGAGAGAGAGAGAGAGAGAGAGTGAGAGAGAGAGACAGAGAGCTAATTTTGGCAAGAGCTGGATTTCAATCAATAAACTGAGTTGAAGTCTGCTGTTGTGGTCTTCATCCAGCTACTGGTTTGGTGCATCTCACCAGCCTATTCCAGCCTTTGTAAGCCTCTTCATCTGCATAGTATTTCAACCTAAATTCACTTAGAATGGTGAACCACCATTCAGAGAATAACTTTTTAACAACACAGTTTGACTTCTCTAAAGGCTTCTATACTGAGAATCCAACATAATTTCTCACAAATTCAATTCCAGTAGAATTAAATAGTGGAAATTAACCCCTCTGTCATCTTGCCAAAGCCTTTGACTGTTTAGATTAAAAAATTCTGTGAGGGGAAGCTAAAATAGTATGGCATTGAAAGTCTTCCCCTTGCATGGATTGAGTTGTACTTTAACTACAGAAAATGGAAGGTCACATTAACAAATGATAAGACAGGAATAAGCTTAAACTCAAAAAGGGAGAACATAAAATATGGTGTGGCACACAGTGTTTGCTGCCAAGTCCACAAAAATGATTTACTTGGAGCACTGGAGGGCTTTGGAAAAACTCTAATGTTTTGCAGTGTCACAAACCTATTGATGCAAGATCTAAACCCATCCATACCAGAAACATTCAGGAGAATAACAGAACAGGCGTTTACTGATCCACAGGTACCAGCTTAATGCCTAAAAACTTGTATTGTGCAGTTCTAAAGAAATAAAAGTGACTTACAGATAAGGATATCAAAAGTAGGGATAAATGGGCAATTAGGCCTCTGTGTTCTAAGTGCCTGGGTATGCAGATACCACTCACGTGTGAGACCAGCATGTGGGTCAGTAAACCGAGAAGCTCAGTTCTGCCAAATTTGTGCTTAGAAATCTCTTACTGAATGAAACTGGACAAAGGATTTCTAACACACTTTCACTGTTTACTCATATGGCATAATCTTCTGAGGTACTTCAGCTAAGTGGAAAAAAATATTTATTCTACATCTTGAAAAAGCTTCTTCAGGGACCCATGGATTCTCACACTTACATGCCTGTAGAAGTTATATTCCCTAATGGTATTTGTGATTAATAACAAGATTTAGTTTAAGATGAACTCAGCAATTCAGAACTGCAATACTAGAAGCAAAAATAATTTCCATATATAAAAACCTAAAATCAGGGTTGCCACAAGTTTCTCCAAGTGAAATTCCCTGACATTTCTCTGATTCCACAGACACATTTTAGAATTTTTCCCCGACAAATTCGAGGTCTCAAGTGGAGGTAAAGACATAAGTCGACAAAAGAATGTAAGGGCTTTGTATTTCTCCCCCATTTCGTTTTAGGGTGCAAAAACAACTAGGGTCATATGTGTCCATGCCAAAACTGTGAAACACAAAGGTGAGGAGAGGAGTTAAAAATGATTACATGTCAACGTTTAATGACAGGAGAGAGGACAGCTACAATCAGGGATGTGGAGAAAGGTCTATGAGGTACGCAATAGGTAAATGGAGGCCCAGAACTAAAAGTTAAATGGCCTTCACCATATTGCTACAACTGATAAAAAGTAAAACACGGTCGACAGCCCACGCATTGTTCACTAAAACGGCCAATAACTCAGATGGCAAACCCAAACGGGAACGTAAACAGTAAAAAAAAAGGGCACCCTCTCAGGAAACAGCAGACAGTTAAAAGTTGGGTGCAATGTACACAAAGTAGTGGGGGAGCACCACTTAACAAATGGTGATGGCTAAAAAGGCAGTGCCCAATATGCAACCTAGTTAAAATGACCTCCTCGCCGCAGGACGACTGAGAGGAGGTTGTCCAAGCCACTGGAAGAGGCTTAATAACCCAGAGCTTATTCCTATGAATGGAGGACCAGTGGCGATGCCAAAGTGACACCACCTCCTGACAGAAAGCAACAAGAGATCATCAGAGGGAATGCAAGAATTATTGGGCTGAAGTATGAGGAATGCAGCTTTGGCAGCAGTGTCAGCAACCTCTTGGACCGATATGACCTGGAACCGACGTAAACATCACAGTGGCTCCATAAAAAGTGAGCAAGTGGAAGCTTTCCTGGAACCGGTGCACTAAGGGATGGACAGTCTACAGTGCACAGAGGCTTTGAAGGGTGCTGAGAGAGTCTGAGCAGTGACACAGTTGAAAAGAGTATGTCACCAGATGTACTCCATGATCTGATACAGGGTGAAGAGCTCTGCTGTAAATACTGAGCAATGTGCCGGAAGTCAGTACCAAAAAATGTTGGTTGACGTTGAAGGCACACCTGACACCATGGTCAGTCCAAGAGCCATCAGTGTACACAAAGATACTGTTGCAAAAATCCATGCATAGGTCGTGAAACTGAAGGCAATTGAGTGAGCCTGGTCCAGTGTCTTTAGAAAGTGAATGAAGGTCAAGGTGAAGATGGGCTGCCGCATGAAGCCAAGATGGTGAAGGGTTCACACCCATCGAAAAAGCTGCAGGGAGCATGAAGTGGGAGGACCAAGATAGTTTTGTATAAATCAGGAGCCTCAGGAATTTTGTAGTTTCAATGAATGGAAGAGCAACAGGCCTAAGACGTCCGGTGGCTGCACGAAAAGCATTATTCGACACAGTGGCATTGCTGTCAGGCTTCCTCAGAGCCATAATCCGTTGGTAGCAGGCACCCACTGCAGTAGTAGCCCTCGGGTGGCCTGAGCAAGGTACGTCACTGATAGTTCCTGTCCCTCTCTATCTCTTCCATGTCCAAACAACATTGCCACGGTTCACTCCACGATGTCTGGACACTACCCTTGCTGAGAGCCCTTCTTGGCAAAGTGTAATAATGCAGATGCAATCGAACTGCAGTAAGGATCATCTAGGCATTGTTGAACTACAGACAACATGCCCTGGATTCCTCATGTCGACAGCAGAAGAAAGCCGACACTTCTGTAGGACCTCATGGAGCAGGATCCTCTTGCCTCTGTGCCCTGTAGCAGTGAGTTTTCGCAGACTGACACTTGGCAGCTGCCGAGGTGACACCCCTTCCTATTGTCCTCATCGTGACTGTCCTCCAATGGAACTTTTGCAGACTTTGATCCAACAAAGAGGATTTATGACTGCTTTTAGAATCGCAGCTTCTACTTGTACTCTGCCTTCAGGAAACAAAATTGCATCCTCACGACTGCTTTGAGCTTTTGTATTTCTTCCTGGTCTGTTTTGACCTTCCGCTCGAGGTTGGCATTCTGTCTCATGAAGGAGTCATGCTGCTCATATGGGATGACATTCATAGTCAACCCATCCATCTCCCTGACTACCTGTCATCAAGCTGTTGCAGTCTGTCTTTTCCTTCCTCACTTGAACTTTTCCCTTTCTACCATTTACATCCCTCAATCATTTGATGTCACCAGGTTCGACTTCCTCCAGCTTATTGGACAGCTTCCTCGCCGATTTCTGCTGCTTGGGGACTTTAATGCACACCATCCCATTTGGGGCTCTTCCAGAACCTATCCGAGAGGTGCCCTCTTCGCTGCCATTCTTAATCAACTTAACCTTTTCATCTTTAACACAGAAGCACCCATGTTGCTTTCAGACTCGTCGCACTCCTATTCCCATTTGGACGTTTCCTTCTTCACTGCCCGTCCTGCACATCATCTTGAACAGTCCGTTCTTTCTGACACCTACTCGAGCGACCATTTCCTTTGTGCTATCCATTTGCTGACTCCTACCCCACCTCCGTGCACATCGAAATGGCAGCACACTAAGGCTGACTGGAGACTTTACCCCGCCCTGGCGACCTTCAACGAACATGATTTCCACAGTTGTCACAGGTGGAATTTCTTACAAACATTATCCTTACCATCGCAGAACATTCCATTCCTCACACTTCCTCTTTACCATGCTGTGTCCCAATCCTTTGGTGGACTGAAGCCTGCTGCGATGGAATTCGCATTCTTCAGGATAACCAAAAAGGTAGCTGAACTTCATTCACTAGTTCTTTTAACAGTTTCACCCCCCTCTTCCATCGTGTGCACCAACTTCCGATGGTTCTCTGGGAGCAAGATCCATTCCCCAATTTTCATCCTGACAGTAGCAGACAGTATCATCGTGTACCATATTGCTATCTCCAACACCTTGGGTCGCCATTTTGCAGAAATTTTGAGCTCCTCCCACTATCATCCTGCCTACCTCTATTGGAAATGGGCAGAGAAGACTCAGGCAATACCCTTCTCTTCTCAGAATCGTGTGTGTTACTGTGCTGCCTTTACTATGAGGAAGCTAGCTCACGTTCTCACTTCATCTCAATCCTCTGCCCTGGACCAGACACTGTTAATTTTCAAATCTTGCAGCGCCTTTCTCTTGTGGGCAAGCACTTTTTGCTTAATACGTACAACCGGACCTGGGCAGAGGGCATGTTATTAAGCCACTGTTGTGAAGCCACTGTTATACCCACACCTAAGCCCGGTAAGGACAAACAACTTCCTTCTGGCTATCACCCACTTTGTTTACCCATGTCATGAATGGTTTTCTGTGGAAATCCCAGACTGGCTGTGTTTTTCAATTTGGAGAAAGCCTACGACATTTGTTGGGGACTAGTATCGTTTGTACTCTCTACACATGGTGCCCACTGCCCCATCTCCTTGAGGAATTTTTAAAAGACGAGTTTTCGAAGTACGTATGGGGTCTGCCTCCTCGGACACCTTTATCCAGGAAAATGGTGTACCTCAGGGTTCTGTCCTGAGTGTCGTCGTCTTTGCTGTCACCATTAACCCTACAATGGCCTGTCTCCTGCCAGGCATTTCTGGCTCTCTTTTTGTTGACAATTTTGCTATCTACTGCTGCTCTTCATGAACCTGTCTCGTTGAGTGGTGTCTTCAGCAATGTCTCGATCGTCTTTACTCACGGAGCATCGACAGTGGCTTTCGTTTTTCTACTGACAAAAACATTTGTATGAATTTCTGGCAGCACAGCTGGTTTCTCCCACCATTTTTACATCTTGGGCCTGTTGCTCTTCCATTCATTGAAACTACAAAATTCCTGAGGCACCTGCTTTATACAAGACTATCTTGGTCCCTGTAGCTTTTTCGATGGGTGTGAACCCTTCACCATCTTGGCTTCGTGCGGCAGCCCATCTTCACCTTGACCTTCATTCACTTTCTAAAGACACTGGACCAGGCTTGCTCTATTGCCTTCAGTTTCACGACCTATGCATGGAATTTCGCAACAGTATCTTTGTGTACACTGATGGCTCTTGGACCGACCATGGTGTCAGGTGTGGCTTCAACGTCAACCAACATTTTTTGGTACTGACTTCCGGCACATTGCTCAGTATTTACAGCAGAGCTCTTCACCCTGTATCAGATCATGGAGTACATCTGGTGACATACTCTTTTCAACTGTGTCACTGCTCAGACTCTCTCGGCACCCTTCAAAGCCTCTGTGCACTGTAGACTGTCCATCCCTTAGTGCACCGGTTCCAGGGAAGCTTCCACTTGCTCACTTTTTATGGAGCCACTGTGATGTTTACGTCGGTTCCAGGTCATATCGGTCCAAGAGGTTGCTGACACTGCTGCCAAAGCTGCATTCCTCGTACTTCAGCCCAATAATTCTTGCATTCCCTCTGATGATCTCTTGTTGCTTTCTGTCAGGAGGTGGTGTCACTGTGGCATCGCCACTGGTCCTCCATTCATAGGAATAAGCTCTGGGTTATTAAGCCTCTTCCAGTGGCTTGGACAACCTCCACTCAGTCCTCCTGCGGTGATGAGGTCATTTTAACTAGGTTGCATATTGGGCACTGCCTTTTTAGCCATCACCATTTGTTAAGTGGTGCTCCCCCACTACTTTGTGGACATTGCACACAACTTTTAACTGTCTGCTGTTTCCTGAGGGGATGCCCCTTTTTTTACGGTTTACGTTCCCGTTTGGGTTTGCCATCTGAGTTATTGGCCGTTTTAGTGAACAATGCGTGGGCTGTCGACCTTGTTTTACTTTTTATCAGTTGTAGCAATATGGTGAAGGCCATTTAATTTTTAGTTCTGGGCCTCCATTTCCCTATTGCGTACTTCATAGACCTTTCTCCATGTCCCCTGTTTGTAGCTGTCCTCTATTCTGTCATTAAACGTTGACATGTAATCATTTTTAACTCCTATCTTCATCTTTGTGTTTCACAGTTTTGGCATGGACACATATGACCCTAGTTGTTTTTGCGCCCTGAAACAAAATTGGGGGAAATACAAAGCCCTTACATTCTTTTGTCGACTTATGTCTTTACCTCCCCTTGAGACCTCAAAATTTGTCGGGGAAAAATTCTAAAATGTGTCTGTGGAATCAGAGATATCAGGGAATTTCACTTGGAGAAACTTGTGGCAACCCTGATTTTAGGTTTTTATATATGGAAATTATTTTTGCTTCTAGTATTGCAGTTCTGAATTGCTGAGTTCATCCTAAACTCACACGTGAGTGGTATCTGCATACCCAGGAACTTAGAACACGGGAGCCTAATTGCCCATTTGTCCCTACTTTTGATATTCGTATCTGTAAGTCACTTTTATTTCTTTAGAACTGCACAATACAAGTTTTTAGGCATTAAGGTGGTACCTGTGGATCAGTACACGCCTGTTCTATTATTCTCCTGGATGTTTCTGGTATGGATGAGTTTAGATCTTGCATCAATAAGTTTGTCTCACTGCAAAACATTAGAGTTTTTCCTAAGCCCTCCAGTGCCGCAAGTAAATCATTTTTGTGGACTTGGCAGCAAACACTGTGTGCCACACCATATTTTATGTTCTCCCTTTTTGAGTTTAATCTTATTCCTGTCTTATCATTTGTTAATGTGACCTTCCATTTTCTGTAGTTAAAGTACAACTCAATCCATGCAAGGGGAAGACTTTTAATGCCATACTATTTTAGCTTCCCCTCACAGAATTTTTTAATCTAAACAGTCAAAGGCTTTGGCAAGATTACAGAGGGGATAATTTCCACTATTTAATTCTACTGGAATTGAATTTGTGAGATATTATGTTTGATTCTCAGTATAGAAGCCTTTACAGAAGTCAAACTGTGTTGTTAAAAAGTTATTCTCTGAATGGTGGTTCACCATTCTAAGTGGATTTAGGTTGAAATACTATGCAGAGATGAAGAGGCTTACAAAGGCTGGAATAGGCTGGTGAGATGCACCAAACCAGTAGTTGGATGAAGACCACAACAGCAGACTTCAACTCAATTTATTGATGGAAATCCAGCTCTTGCCGAAATTAGCTCTCTGTCTCCCTCTCTCACTCTCTCTCTCTCTCTCTCTCTCTCTCTCTCTCTCTCTCTCTCTCTCTCTCTCTCTCTCTCTCTCTCTGACACACACACACACACACACACACACACACACACACACACACACACACACACACACACACTCTCTTCCTTCTAGCTACCACTCCATCTCTCTTACCAGTGTGTTCGCAAGGTGATGGGACATATGATTCATGCCCAGATGATATGGTGGCTCGAGTCTCACAATTTTTGATGAATGCACAGTGTGGCTTTCAACACGGCATTCTGCAGTGGACCGTCTCATTATTTTGCCCACCCAAGTCATGAATGGATTTCTGCAGAAATCCCAGATTGTCGCCGTGTTTTTCGATTTGGAGAAGGCCTATGACACCTGCTAGAGAGCTAGTACCCTCCATACTCTTCACATGTGGGGCTTCCATGGCCACCTACCCTGTTTCCTTCAGACATTTTTAAAAGACTGAGTTTTCGAGGTGCATGAAGGGTCTGCCATGTCGGACACCTTTATCCAGGAAAATGGTGTGTCTCAGGGTTCCATTCTGAGTGTCATTCTCTTTGCTATCGCCATTAACCCTATAATGGCCTGTCTCCCACTGGGCATCTCCGGCTCCCTTTTTTTTTTGACGATTTTGCCTTCTATTGCAGTTCTCTATGAACCTGTCTCACTTAGTGGCACCTTCAGCAATGTCTTGATTGTCTTTACTCCTGGAGCATCAACAATAGCTTTCGCTTTTCCACTGACAAAACTGTCTGTATGAGTCCCACGAACGCTGACTGCAAATTTGTATGTCCGTCTGGTTATTTGACCTGTTGTGCTGCCATTCACAAACAGCATTCCAGGAGGTGTTTTCCTACAGGATAACACTTGCTCACATACTGCTGTTGTAAGCCAACATGCTATAGTGTCTCAACACATTGCCTTGGCTTGCTCGATAACCAGCTCTACCTCCAATCGAGCACACATTGGACATCATCTGATGACAGCTTCAACCCATCCACAAACATCATTAACTGTCCTTATATTGGCCAACCAAGTGCAACAGGCATGGAACTCCATCCCACAAACTGACACATGACAAGTGTACATTGGCGTATCAGCATTTGCATTTACATTTGCAGTGGCTTATCTCACACTCACATTGATCTCTGATCCTGCAACGTTAATCACTTTACATACGTTGACTCAACAAATATATTCTGTTGTGTGTAGACAAGACAGCCTAGACACAATGAGAGGAAGCCGAAAGGCATGCGCTACGCTCACGCAGATGGGCGTGAGGTCTGAAACAGGATACGTAATGAATGCTATACAGAAAAGTACGTAGTTTCTGTAATACTTAACTTTAATCCATCCTTTTGGTACATCTGGGGAATGTGGTGATACAAGTGAGACTCTTTAGATACATGCAATGTTACTAATGGCGCCTTGCTAGGTCGTAGCCATTGACTTAGCTGAAGGCTATTCTAACTATCGGCTCGACAAAGGAGCGAGGCTTCATCAGTATAGTCGCTAGCTATGTCGTCCGTACAACTGGGGTGAGTGCTAGTCCGTATCTCGATACCTGCCTTGTGGTGGTGCTCGGTCTGGAATCCCTGACAGTGGCGACACGCGGGTCCGACATGTACTAATGGACCGCGGCCGATTTAAAGCTACCACCTAGCAAGTGTGGTGTCTGGCGGTGACACCACATTCCTCCCCCACAAATCGGCGAACGGTCGTGTTATAAGGCTTCCGCCCGCCGTGGGGAGGACCCCATGTTGACGTATGCGATGAGGTGGGGAAACCAACAACAGGCGAGGCTGTGCCACCCGCACCCAGCCATTCGGTGCGAGGGGATCTAGGAAACGCCTGAAAACCTAGTCCAGGGTGCACGTCAACATGCGGTGTATGCGCCCGTAAAGAGACAGGAGGGGCCGAAGGGTCGACCGCGAAGACGCCATGTGGTCCGGAGTGGGCAAGAGTTCCATGGTGGAGGACAGCTGGTCACGGGAAGCGATCGGCGGCGCGTGACCCAGGGAGGCGCTTGGCAGCTGCAGCGAAGCGTCCACTGTGGGCGGCGCCGGCTGGAGGACAGGCGGCGGCGGCGGAGGCGGCAGCGGCGCGTCGCCATGGGGCAAAATGGAAGGCATCGTCGGTAACACCTGGGGATGAGGCGAGCCAGTAGATGGGTCCCCAGGGCGCTGACCGGACGGCACCGTCGCTGAAAGCAGACGGGGAGCGGCAGAACCCGTGCGACGACAGAGGCGCAGCTGATTGAGATGCCGACGCACCTCACCAGAGGCCCCCAAAACCAAATACATCGTGCGGCCGAGGCAGCGAAGAATGCGCCCTGCGAGCCAACGCCGTGAACCTCGATAGTTGCGATAAAATACAACGTCGCCTGGAGCAAAAGCAGAAGGCTGCCGCTGCACAGGAACCTGATGCGGCGGGTGAAGCAAAGACATCAAGGTTCAATGAGGACGACCGTGGAGCAACTCAGCCGGCGAGCGACCATCTCGGGGCTGAGAGCAATACGAAGACAAAAAGAGCAACAACGCGTCCTCCCGAGAATGCGACTCTTTCAACTTCAACATCTGTGACTTGAAAGTCCGGACCAATCGTTCAGCGTCACCGTTTGACTGAGGCGAAAACGGCGCGGATGTCAGATGTTGAATACCATTGGCCTGGCAGAATGACTGAAATTCTGCGGACATGAATTGTGGGCCATTGTCAGAAACAATAGTCTGCGGAAGACCTTCAATGCAAAAGATAGCAGACAATGCTTGGACGGTGGCAGTTGACGTCATGGAAGACATCCGGACAACAAAAGGAAAATTACTGAAGGCATCTACCAGAATAAACCACCGAGCATTCCAGAATGGACCAGCAAAATCGATGTGCAAGCGTTGCCAAGGGGAAGTGGCTTTTGGCCATGCAAATATTTTCCGCGGCGGTGCTGATTGTTGTTCGGCACACGCCATGCAAGAAGAACACATATTCGTAATCGCAGCATCGATGCCGAACCAAGTACAGTGCTGACGAGCAAGTTGTTTCGTTCGCACTATACCCCAATGTCCTTGGTGAAGAAGCCGTAAGACAGAGGACTGTAACGAACGTGGGACCACGACTCTGGACTGATCATTATCAGAACGCAACAACAAAACACCACGTCGAACAAAAAGTCTCTCCTTGTGAGCAAAAAATCGGCGAACCAACGGATCCTCGATCCGAGACTTTGACAAAGGCCATTGCGTAGCAACAAAATGCAAAACGGTAGCAAGGACCGGGTCAGCAGCTGTGGCTGTAGCTACACGACGAAAATCAATCGGAAACGATTTGACCACGTCATCGGTTTCCGAATCAATGAGCATACAAGCAAGTTCGGAAGAGTCGAATGCTCTATCCTCAGCAACAGGCAAACGGGACAACGCATCGGCGTTTCCGTGCTTAGCAGTGGACCGATAAAAGATATCGTAGCGGTAATGCGAGAGGAAAAGAGACCAGCGAATGAATTTCTGTGCTGTACACGGAGGTACAGGCTGGTTCACTGATAGGTCCTGATTTACTATAGACATGTTAAACAACTGAAATAAATCTAAACCAAACAAGTTCACTGCAGTAGAAGAACGAAGAACGTAAAATGACACAAGTTTTGTTTGTCCCTTGTATGTTGCAAGAAGGGTGCACTGTCCTAACACAGGGATATTCTGACCTGAATAACTATTTAACTTAACATTTGCGGCACGCAACAGAGGTTTGCCCAGTTGTTTGTACGTGTCATGATTGAGCAATGAAACTGCAGCTCCGGTATCGAGCTGGAATGGTATGACCTTGCCATTTAAGTCCAAATCTACAAAAAGTTTATTGTCCTGGTGACGACAAGAGCGACTGTCTCGTGCAATTTGAACTGACACTGGTACAGAAGCACTTGCGACTTGACGCGAGTTCCGGCAACGTCGACGCACAGCATTTGTGGGACGAACACAGTCACTGTTAGAGACAGTGGCACTGGACGAAGTGGAATTAACTACATGAATGTCCATGGGCGAAGGTGCACGAGCCTGAGTATTCTTGGTTCGATTCCGGCGCGAAGCAAAGGGCTTGGAATGATTAAGAGTGTCTGATCTGAGCTTTTTCTGGCAAACACTTTGAACATGTCCTTTCTTATTACAGTAAAAACAAATAGCTTGGCGTGACGGGCAATTTTCACGCAAATGTCTAGTAGCACACCGCGGGCATGATTTCACTGCAGTTGTATGCTGTCACGGCACACCTGGTTTAGAGCGAGGCGGCAGCTGCGCGGACGCGTGCGAGGGCAGTTTACTGGGCCGTGCAGTGCGCCCGGCGGACGGGGTAAATACTTTTCGAAGTTGGACCTAGCAGATGCGTACTTGCAAATCCCAGTGGACGCCGAATCCCAGCGCGTCTTGGTGGTTAACACGCATCTTGGCTTGTACCGATTCAAAAGACTGCCATTCGGGTGTGCATCTGCCCCTGCATTGTTTCAGCAATATTTACAAACTGTTTGTGCGTCGGTGATGATGGTAAAGTGACGACCATACAAGAAATCATGGAACTTAGTAACACCAAACACGAGAGCCAAAGCTTCTTAATGTGGTATCACCGCCAGACACCACACTTGCTAGTCCCTAGCTACGTCGTCCGTACAACTGGGGCGAGAGCTAGTCCGCATCTCGAGACCTGCCTTGTGGTGGCGCTCGGTCTGCGATCCCTGACAGTGGCAACACGCGGGTCCGACATGTACTAATGGACCGCGGCCGATTTAAAGCTACCACCTAGCAAGTGTGGTGTCTGGCGGTGACACCACATATTCCTGGTATTTCATTACTCTACCTAAATTATTATTTGGTGTTGCAAATTTTTCCATCAGTGTACCTGGCCTTTCTTTAACCATCCCTGGTGCAATGCAGAATTCTCTTCCCAGTAGCGAGAAAATGCCGATATTCCAATTTTGAAATCAGATAAATTGCCTCTTCAAACGGACAGCTGTCGTCCAGATTGTTTACTCAGTGTCCTGCAAGTTACTTGAACATATGGTTAGTCGAAGGCTGTATTGTGTCCTTGAATCCCCGGATCTTTTGGCTTCGATCCAGGGTCCTTTTCGCCAAGGGCGCTCTACTGAAGATAATTTAGTCCACTTGAAGTGTGCTATCTGAACAGCTTTTGCTCAGCATCAGTTCCTTGTTGCAGTTTTCATTGATCTGCATATATATCTTATGATACAACATGGTGCCATAACATCCTTGCCACCTTAAAGGAGTGGGGCCTCCATGGCCCACTCCTGATTTTTATCCAGAACTTTCTTCCATGTCACACTTTTTGGGTACAGGTTGGTGCCTCCTGTAGCATCCCCCCCTTCTGGAGAAGGGGCTTGCACAAGGTTCTGTTTTGAGTGTCACTCTCCTTTTTGTGGCTATCAATGATCTGGCGGCAGCTGCATGACATATGGTGTCCCCATCTTTTCTGTTCGTCCGCGACGGCTATTGCTGGAGGCAGAATGCAGCTAGCAATACACCAAGCACAATCCTGGGCTTTCACTCATAGCATCCATTTTTTGGCTGCCATGACCTACGTTATGCATTTCTGTCATTGTGTTTTTTAGGACCGGTCTTTGATGCCTAGTTGACATGGCTTCCCCGTCTTTGTCAACTAAAGCAGACATGTATGTCACACCTGAATGCTCTTCTATGCCTCAGCAACACCGACCACGGTGTGGTCCACTCCACTTTGATATGGCTGTATGCAGCACTGGTGCAGTCACACCTAGATTACAGGAATCTCTCATATGACTTTTTATCAGCTTCGACATTACATCTGGATTCGATACACTATTGTGGGGTAAGACTGGTAACAGGTGCCTTTGGACTAGGCAGCAGTTCCACTATTGTGGGTTCTGCACCATCAAAAATTGATGGCAGCTTGTCACCCATAGTACCCTAACTGTCATCTCCTCTTTCCAGATACGAGATCTACCTCCCAAAACGGCAACACAGGTCTGTGTTTACGATCACCATGTTTGAGTCTTGGTCCAGCACACAGTTTTAATCTGACAGAAAGTTTCAAATCAGTGCACACCATGCTGCAGAGTGAAAATCTCATTCTAGAAAATGCTTTATCTGTAATTCTCTTTACATATTGGCTATTTTCTTCACATATGGGGGACATGGTCTCATCTGAAAAGTGAAAGCAAGCCTGTAAAAGAAAAGGGGTGGGGGGCAGTTCTCAATTCTTGAGCAGTGACCCTCTTGTTTTTTTTTTTTTTTTAACCTTTGCAATTTGGGTGAGTTTATGTTCAGTCCTTGCACCCAATTTACTCTTTCATCTACCTACTTTTTTTCTTGCCAAGCAGAACGATATTTATGCCCAGTGCTTAATACCTGTTTGTATCACTTACAATACTGGTATTTATGAATTTTTTAGCATTTGACTCCGGAAAGACCATTTTTCTTTGTAGTGAGGTCTTGCCAACAGCAAATTTTCTGGATGGAAAGTCGCTCAATCTGCTCATATACTTTAAAATTTAAAAGTAAATCTAGCAATGCTAGAATGTATACAATATACTGATATACCCATTTTCAAGTTGTTGTTTAAAGATTCGTGACTTTTAAAACTTACGTAGATTATCTTTTTGATGATAGAACTTTACATAAGAAGTTATTAAGAACATTGCGAATATCACATGATGAACAATTGAATGACTAAAGCAATGTTATCAACCCTCATTCATTGACACATGTAATAAATTCATCGAAACAGTGAAGTTCAGAGCTGTTGTAAAAATTTCTGAAATTAAAAGTATACATTGCCTAATGAATGTATTATTTTGGGGTGAAAGAACACAATAATTATTATTTTTGGAATGTAATAATTCACTATGGCTTCATTTTAATTCTAATAAGTTTCACACTGTAATGAAACATTGTGTAAATGCCTCTCTCTCTCTCTCTCCCTCTCTCTCTCTCTCTCTCATTTGTTATAACTTACCGCTGTTATTTTGTATTGGTATTGCAGTCATTACATTAAAATTGGCTATATTGATTCTGCAATTTATACTATTATGTTATTGCTAAGAATTGATTTAAAGAATAAACGTATATATTTAATTGTAAGATATTGTAAATTTATACCACTGGAACTCTTTCAAAATATTTGAATGCGTAATACTGCCAATAAATACAATGACTTTCTTTCATCTGTTTATAATTGTAATAGATGTTGGACACTTTCACTCCAAGTATGTTATACAGAAATGCAGTGATTTTTTACAAAAGGCAAAACTATGTGTTCGAAGAATTGTGGAGAGGAGGGTACGTGATGTATTTTAAGTAGGTTATAAAGAGTAACTATAACAACAAAAACAATAAATTATTGATAAATTTATTTAATTGAATAGATAAAAAATCTACTCACCAAGCGGCAGCAGAACATACACATAAAAGACAGTGGCTCTTCCACACAGAAGCATTGAAGGAGAAGGAAGAAGGGTAAAGGAAAAGGCCGGGAGAGTTCCAGGAAAAGGTGTAGATTTTGGGAAAGTCACACAGAACTGCGGATCAGGCGAGAAATAGATACGACACATGTCATATACCAGCTATTATGTAACCACTTTTAAGCTTTCTACATCTGCATGACTACCACCAAATTATCAGTTAGGATAAATGGGCATAGGCGTAGTGTATATACTGGGAACTTGCAATATCCTGTTGCAGAGCATGCTCTTCAACATGGCATACCTGACCTCGGCACTTGTTTCACCACACATGCCACCTGTATTCTTCCGCCAGACACCAGTTTCTCAGAACTCCGCAGGTGGGAACTAGCACTAAAACATGTCCTTGGTTCTCACCACCCACCTCGCCTTAATTTACGTTAATTTCTCCTGTCTCAGCTATTCTTCACTGTAATTACTCTTTGCTTCACTCCGTTTTAGCTTTCTACATCTTTCATTGTCTTTTCCGTCTATTTTCACTGCCCCCTCCCACAACTGTTGCATACAATACACTTAGCTTCTCACTCTTATTAACTCATGTACAGTTTTAGTAGTAATCTCTGTCTTGCATATTACCCTGTCTTCCACCTTTAAGCTCTCAGGTTTCTGAATCTTGCCCGATGCAGTCCCTAAAAATTAGTCTTTCCTTCTCATCCTGTACGGTAAGTCACCCATGAGCCATGGTTCTGGGTAACTTTCCCAAAATCTAACCCTTTTCTTAGACCTCTCCAGTCCTTTTCCTTCACCCTTCTTGCTTCCCCTGCAACCCTTCAGCCAGAAGAAGGAGTCACTGGCTCCAAACGCATGCCTATCACAACAGTCTTTTATGTGTGTGTTCTGCCACCGCTTGGTGAGTAGATTTTTTATCTATCCAATTAAATAATTTTATAAAGAGTATCTGTGTGTGATGTTTCTATTGGTATACAACTTGTTATAAACTAAACTTATTTTTACCATTTAATATGTTTCCAGATATAAACTTGAATCAATATGTTTTTGTAATGAAAGAGAAACAGAAGGCACAATACCTGCGTAAATAGGAAATTTTTTTGTGCGATTTTACTGTATGAATGTTTTTTACAGTTTTTCAGCTCAATAATTAAGGAGGTATTGATACAAGGCTTTGCCAAAAATCCATCTGTCACCTACAAATCCAGCCCTGTCACTGGCATTCCCTACCCCACAATATGACTGGGCCACAATGAAAGCAGCCACATCATTGTCAAATTCACTGAAACTACTGCATAGCAATTTGCTTGAGTATGGCTGCTGTTGTGGTCTTCAGTTTGGTTTAAGCACTGTGTCAATACCTTCTCTTCATAGCACACGGAGGTCGTTATCTGCGACAGTTTTTACAAATGGCAACAGAACTTTTCCTCTAGTTGCTTGTTTCTCACTGAAAGATGCAAATATTTTAGAATGTAGTGCCCTATGTATATCTGTTAGAATAGCCACAAGGTCTGAAAGTTATTTTGAAATGATTGAGCTCTTCTACAGAGTATTGAAATTCACAGATTCTTCCAACCAGGTCCACCAATTTCTTACATACTCCTCTTCCTCCATGGATTGTTTCCAGTATTTGGAGATGAAACATTAGGCAGCAAAACGTGCCTTATAACCAAAATCTAATGAACATATAATTAAATTAACCAAAGATGTAATGTTGCACATTCAGGTAAGACTGATCTTGAATGCAAAGCCAAAGTGGAAATTAAATGTACGCTGCAACATTCATCTCACTTTTTGTTATTGAAATTATTCACAGTGACATAGGGAGAACTGCGTTTATGTGTTTTATAGAGTCAGATACACACTGTGGCACAGGGTGCTGTCCGTTATTCTCCTGACTATGATGTGCAGGAATGGTAGTCTTGCTTCTTCTTTGGTCTCCATTGTGAATTTGATTTTGTGGCGTGTGGAGTTCAGATGTACAAAGAAGTCAAGAAGTTTGTCTCTTCCATGAGGCCAGATGACAAGTGTGTTATCCACATAACAGAAGAAGAAGAAGAAGAAGATGGATTTCCATTTGGATGACATCAGGGCCTCTTCTTCGAAGCGCACCGTAAACATATTCACAATCTCTGGTCAGAGTGGGATGCCTACTGCGACACCATCTGTTTGCGGGAGGGAGGTGTGCCACAAGTCAGTGAAGTGGGAAAGTTGACCAAGTAATATGCGTGATGTGTCATACCTCGACCGATATTGAGAACAGAATAAAATATTCAGAGGCATTGCTTTTCAGCACTCCCATGCATATTCTGTATGCAAGAAAGCAGGTTTCTCATTCAGAAATTCTATTTCAGTGTTAGTTGTTTACACGATGACCGTGTTAAGCATAATGGAAGAAGGAGAAATGTTTATCAGCATTCCAGATTTGGCAGTTGCAGGCTCATGGTCTGCTGAGACTCTGGTTTATTGTTTCAATATATTGCTGCTTGCATTGCTCAGAATCTCAATTTGTGTGAACATAGAATTGGTAGGTTCAGGAGGGCCATGCTAAATGCCTTGCAGGGCCTCCGTAGTGCCATCCAACTAGCACCTGAGAGGGCAGACAAGTGTTCGCTCATGCGTACATGATCCTGCAGTGAAGTTGTGTACATTTAGTCAGGAAGTGGGCTTGTATACAGTGAGACAAGTATCCACACATACAATGTGATGGCATCTGGAGCAGCACAGACTGTCAAGCCATTAATGCAGCTCTAGAGAGAGTTGAACTGACAGAGGTGCAACTGAGAACAATGCCTGACACAGGAATGGCACTGTGTCATCGTATCAGATGAGTCTCGGTTCTGCAACATCGTCACAATTGATGTACTTGTGTGTGGAGGCTCTGATGCTAACAGACCTGGCCAGATTGTACCTGTCATTCTCATGCGGGTCCAGCATGTGATGTGATGGTATGGGGTGCAACTGGATACATGTCACAACCTCTGGTTCACATAGCCAGTAATTTGGACAGCAGCCATTGCATTTGTGTTTTGTTAAACCCTATCGCTGTGCCCTATTTTCAAGGGCTCCGTGATGTTATCTTTTAACAAGATAATGCAAGACTTTACATCACCTGACCTGTACTGAGCTACCTCGATACAGAGAGTGTTCCACTGTTGCCGTATCCAGCATTTTCTTCAAATCTGTCACCTGTGGAGAACGTCTGTTCACAGGATGCCAAGAGATGGGTATGCCACCAGTCGCCAGCCACCAGTTGCCAGCCACTACAGTTGAAGAACTCTGACATATGACATACAGTTGAGTAGCATGAAATGATGTACCCATGGCTGTAATCCAACCTCGATTTGATATCCAGTGTGATGAGAACTGTTCTGCTGTTCCAGTTTCAATACTGAAATTCATATATTATTTTTATGCTGTCCTAACCAGACTGGACTGTGGTGTCATACAGCATAAAATATCTTACAACGTGTTGAATCAGTGATGAGAAGTGTAGAACAGCCAGCAGAGGAAAGATGTTGGCAATGAGACAGCTTTTATGTAGAACAGCAGTACAGTGTTTCACAGTGCATAATGCTTCCGCAGATTGAGAATAAAATGTGTGGTTTGCTTTCATCCATTTTCACAAACATAGCCTTGAAAAATAATGTTGACATTACTGTGCATTTCACTCTGAGGCATATTGCACTCTGAGAATGTTCATCAAATTCAGTTACTTTGTATTATATTTCAGTAACAGTGACATAATAGCAAATTGGACTGTATGAGTTTTTACGGATTTTTTTTCCAGACACACACTACCATTTCTTCAGATTTATTTAATTTGGGTATAAATCCTTTCCAGCATATATGCTGTACACAAAATGTTGAACATAAAATGTAGCTATCTGCTGATTTAACATCTTGCTGAGTATACCGGTACAATATTTTGTTGTAACAAATAGTTCAATGTATTTTACACACTTATAAACTTATTTATACAGTTATAGTAATTTATACCATTACATTTATGTTGTACCTTAATGTTCTGGAAGACGATATTATAAGGAACCTCATACTTTTCCTGGATGATAGAGTTGTCTATAATGAATTATTGCCTGAAAAAAATCTGCACAAATTTGAGTCAGATCATAACATTTCAATTTGGTCCAAAGATAGGCAACTGAGTTTAAGTTTTCAGAAATGTAAATTGGAGCACATCACAAAACAAAAAAAAAGACAGTATTGCATGACTACATTATCAAATAATCACAGTTTTAATTGGTCAACTAATACAAATATCTGGATGAAATGAAATGGTGACATAGACTCACTTGTAGGCAAAGCAGAATGCAGACTTCAATTCATTGGTAAGATACTGGAAAATGCAATCAGTCTATAGAGGACATTGCTTACAAAATACTTGTGTGCCCCATTCTAGAATATTGCTTAAGTACGACCCATAACAAATAAGGCTAATGGCAGACATTGAATGTATACAAAATAATGTAGCATGATTGATCATAGATTTATTTGATGCATGGGAGAGCATCAAGAAGCTACTAAAAATTGGAAATGCCAGACAAGTGAAGATAGATGCCAAATATATGACAAAACCTAACTTATGAAATTTCAGGAACCTGTATTAAGTGAGGTATTTAGGGATTATACAATAACCGCATATGTATCACTCCTATAGGGACCATGAAGGCAAGATTAATTACAGCATGCACAGAACCATTTAAAGAATCATTCTTCCCACACTCCACATGAGCATTGAATTGGGAAAAACCGTAATGTGTGGTACAACAATGTACTTTGTCATACAACCCACAGTGGTTTATACAGTGTGCATGGAGACATGGAATGAGTTGACAGTAGATGGGTAATGGTTCATATTGATTCCCATTTCCCTGTTGCAGTAGGTGATCTTATGCCTCTAATTATTTTTTCATTGCTATCTTAACTTGCATTCTTCACTTCAGTTTATTTACCCTTCATATCTCTCGGTATTAGGGCAAATGTACAGTTAACTTTTAAGGAATTTGTATTTTCAATTTATCAACTGGAGTTTTGTTTCATATGCAGCAGCAATGTTACAAATTATTTGTTTCAGTTTCTTTAGAATAATTTGCTGTTTCACAGGTGCCTTGAAGGAAATGAAAGATCTCAAAAGTGTCTTAATGACAACCGATGGCCTCATGTTGACAAGACAGCTGGTTGCCTTGCAGAGGGCAGGGCTTGATGGTCTGAACATCAGCTTAGACACCCTGCAGACCCGACGCTACAACCAGATCATGAGGAGGAAAGGCTGGGAGCGTGTCATGGCTGGCATAGATCTAGCCTTGCAACTTGAATACGACCCTGTGAAGGTATTACTAGTGCAGCTGTCATCGCATGCAGACTTTCATAAACAAAAGATATAAATCTGTTGTTAAGAATATCAATACAATAATCACCATTTTAAAGCAGTACGCCCTCACCCTCACCCCCATCCCTGCTCCCACCCTCACCCCTGTCTCCACACTGCAGCTGTAAGTGAAGGAAGGTATATTAAGACAGAAGAAGTAAATTTTAGCTGACGATGCTAACAGTTTCATAGTTTATACAACATAAAAAAGTATGCCTTGCAAGTTTACCAATTAAATATCTTATATTTTCCTCCCAAGAGAGTCTTATGAGACTCAAGATCTTTACAGTTTCTCTTTTTTTCTTTTGTGCCTTTAGTTTAAAATAAGTTTCCTCTATTGTGGTGTTGATTTGAAAAAAATACTCCATAGTTTGGAAAAATTATTCTTAATTCTGTAGTCACATTTTTGTTGTGTCTAAGTACTACTGGTTTCAGTAGCGAGTACCAGCATCAGTTCATCTTATCATCAAAAATTTCTTTGCAAAATAAAAGCTGACCACTGTGGCCGAGCGGTTCTAGGCACTTCAGTCCGGAACCGTGCTCTGCTACGGTCGCGGGTTCGAATCCTGCCTCAGGCAGGGATGTCCTTAGGTTAGTTAGGTTTAAGTAGTTCTACGTCTGGGGGACTGATGACCTCAGATGTTAAGTCCCATAGTGCTTAGAGCCATTTGAACCATTTTGCAAAATAAAAAGCTTCTGTACAACTGCAAACTAGACATACCATTTTCAGGGTGCAGTTCACATCTATTGAAAGCACAACAGTGACCTTTACTTTTAGTAGATAAGACACCTACTGGGGTAAGAGACTAGATGACTGCACACACGAAGTTGTCATTTATTCCATATGTAGCTACCATGCAGACTCATATTTTGTATTAGTTTGTCCTTACTCTTCCAAAAGGTTAAACCTTGTTTCTGCAGCCACAGCTTCCTCTCTCCAGCAGTTGTCTTCATCTCCATGCGTGAAGAAAATCCCATTCATTGATCATATTGTTTAAGTAGGATGTTCTCAGTCATCCCCTTGTTTTCTTACCTACGATCTTGCCTTCAGAAATGTTTTTTAAAAGATTATCATCTCCAGTTAAGTGTCCAGTGTATTTTGCTTTGCCCTGGATTATAACTTTCAGTGGTTCTTTCTTCTCTCCTATTTCCTTTAATTTTTCTGTCAATGCAGCTAGTTCTTGTATTTCTCCTCCAGAACCACATTTCAGCAGGTTTGAGGCGAGCTTCCTTTGGCTTTTCTAATGTACAGATTTTGCATCTGTGTGTCAGAACACTCCACACAAAGGTCTTTACAAATATTTTCTTAATGTGGAAGCTGATATGTTTATTCAGTTGCAGCTTCTTCTTATTTTGGAAGGAACTCTTCACCTGTGCTATTCTTTTCTTGAATGCTTTGAAATATTGATTGTTTTCTTGCAAAATGTTACTGAGATACTGAATTTCAGTTCCTTTCTTGAGTTGCTCATTGCCTGTTCTTGTGTCAGTTCTACCTCCACCTCCTTTCTTGTCCGTAGCCATAACTTTTGTCTTCTTTGTATTCATTTTTAGCTTTAGTTTTACCACTTCTTGATTTAAGGCCTGAAACATTTTATTTAGTTCCTACTTTGATTTACTATTGTGATGTCATCAATCTGCAGTGTATATGCATGCAATTAAATTTCCATATCGACATCATGCTCCAAAAGCCACCTAACTGTGTGTGGCAGGGGGTACGTCTCATGCCACCAACTGATCCCCTCTGCCTTGTTCCACTTGTGAACAGTGCTTGGGAAGAATGACTGTCAGTACGCTTCTGTATTATCTCTAACTTCTCAAATTTTCTTCTCGTGATCATTTCGTGAATTGTATATGAGAGAAACTATTATGTTGTCAGACTCTTCTCGGAAACTACTCTCTCAAAATTTGGGTAGTAAATCTTTCCATGATGCACAACTGCTCTCTTATGGCATCTACCACTGGAGTTGCTGAGCATCTCTGTAATGATCTCACAGTGACTAAATGATCCTGTGACAAAACACTCCGCACTTCATTGGATCTTCTTTCTCTCTTCTGTCAGTCCTACTGGGTAAGGACACGGGGGTAATTTACATTCACTTAAGATTCTTCCTGAGAATCTTAGTCTGGCATCTGCTTTTCTATTGCTGTTTTATGTCGTCATTCCACTTTAAGGTTGCTCTGGATAGTTACTTCTAGATATTTTATGGTAGATTCTGTTTCCAGCAATTTGTCATTAATAGTGTAGTTGTACAGTATTGGATTTCTTTTCCTGTGTGTGTGTGTGTGTGTGTGTGTGTGATATGTTACATTATTTATGTGCAGGGTCAACTGCCAGAGCCTGCATCATTCACCAATCCTCTGCAGGTCATTGTGCAAATCGATACTGCCATCTGTTGTTGCTACTTTCTGATGGACAAGTGTAGTACCTGTGAACAATATTAAGGAGCCTCTGACACTTTCTACTGGATCATTTATATACATTGTAAATGTAATGATCCTATCACATTTCCTTGGCGTATTCCAGAAATTACCTTTTGATTCTGGTCATCTTTTCTTTGTTGTTGTTATTACTTCCTTGATGAACATATTAAGGAAGTAAGGTGATAGAAGGCACCCGTCTCTCACTGCCCTTCTGGTTTTCCTTCTTTCATATCCGGTTCAGTACTCTGACTTTTGTATATACTCAAAATTAATCATCTGTCCTTCCACTTTGGACATTATTTTAAGGAATGATGATATAATGGTAATCTGTTTATTAAACAATATTTTAACGATACACTATGCTTTCTGATCATATAGTGGCTTGATGATGGAATTTGATACTGAAATTAGTAATCATTAGACAAAATAAAAGTGAAGCTATAATAAAAGAAAGTAATATTTTGGATCATGTCAGTTGTTGTTCCAAACAACAGCACGTCAGGAATAGGTTCGAATGGCTCTGAGCACTATGCGACTTCTGAGGTAATCAGTCGCCTAGAACTTAGAACTAATTAAATGTAACTAACCTAAGGACATCACACACATCCATGCCCGAGGCAGGATTCAAACCTGCGAACGTAGCGGTCACTCGGTTCCAGACTGTAGCGCCTAGAACCGCACGGCCACTCTGGCTGTCCAGGAATAAGTACTAAATTATTTGTCCACTGATGACCTCACAGCTTAGAACACTAAAACACAAATGTTAATTGTTTGTTATGTGCCCTGGTAGAGTTTACAACTGTTTACAGTTCACGATTGGTTGTTGGAGATTGGGCGTTACTCACATAGTGTATTTAGTGCACAGTGCAGAAAAAGGCAGTGTCCAGAAAAGTAAACAAGTGTAAAGGCAAAAGTTTCATGACAGGATGTTGTGTCACCATACTTGGAAGACAATTATAGCCAAAGACAGAAATTTAAAAGAAACTGGCTCATTTGAGCTGCGGAGACCTAGTCGAGGATTCTCAGTGGATGATTGTTAGCACAGTAGAATTTATAAAGAGACAATGTCAGTTCATGTGAGGGAAGGTTGGTTGGTAAGTACCTATCAGCTTTCTCATAAAACTCACAATTTGAAGAATACACATCAAGGAAAAGGTAGAAGTCCAACAGTGTCAAATCTAGACAATAATATCGATCATCCAACAGTTTTGCAAAATCCCCAGTTGTACTTACTTTACATACTTACTTACTTACTTACTAACTTACTCAGATTTACTGTGTACCATACAAGGAACTGGTTTCACAGAGTTCACTCGATCAGCTGCCAAGTTCTCACCTTCCTCCAAGTTTGTGTCCATGCATTGAAGATTCATTGCAAAAGTTCCAGGTGTTAAAAGGTCTTCCTGTACATCTGTATCTGTCCATTGATTTCCACAACAGTGTTGATTTTGGGATTCTTCCACCTTACATGCGTAGAACATAACCTGCAATATTCAGTCTTCTTTCAACATTAATTTTGTGCAGGCTGTGTAGACCTCGTATTCTCAGCACTTCATCGTTTGTAACTTGGTTGGGTTAACATCTTCAGAATTCATCTATAGCATTGTTGGTGAAAAATATGGAGACTGTGTGCTGATTTTACTGACATTTTCCAAGTCTCACACATATAAACGATAAAGGAGTACAGTCAAAGCTTTGTTCACATATTACAGACCTAATTGCCATATGGACCGATTTTCCAGTTCTGCTGGTGATTTCTGCATCTGTGACCTCATTATTACATATAAAGCTACCGAGATATGGCAATCTGTCAACATCTTGTAATATCTTCTATTGCACTGTAATCGGGGAAGAGACGAGTAATTTCCACTTACTTTGCACATTCTGTTTGCCTTATCTCTATTAATTTCCAGCCCTACACAATAAGGCATTTAATGAGAAAGCAGATAAAAATTAACTTGATGCCTTCCAAGAAGACGGTTTCTACTAAGTCTCTACTCCTTCAAGTCTGACTAGGTAAGTGTAGACCAGAGATGGTTTAAATTCAGAGAAATAGTATCAACATCAATTAAGAGATATATACCAAATAAATTGAAAGGATACCAAATAAATTAAAAGGGTGGTGCACAAAATATGTCAAAACTCAGCTGCAGAAGCAATGAAAAAAAGCATGTCAAAATTTAAAAGAGTGCAAAATCTCCAAGATTAGCAATGTTTTACTGAAGCTCGAAACTTAGGGTGGGTTTCAGTGCAAGATGTGTTTAATAGTTCCCATAGTGAAACTTCGTTTTGAAATCTGGAAGAAAATCCAAAGAGGTTCAGGTTGAATGTGTAGTACACCAATGTCAAGACACAACCAATACCATCACTGTGCAATAGCTGTGGTAATGTTACTGATGACAGTGCTACTAAAGCAGGGTTACTAAACACGGATTTCTGAAATTTCTTCACCAAAGACAACAAAGTAAATATTGCAGTATTCAAATCAAGAACAACTGCAACTGTGAGTAACTTAGTAGTAGCTCTCCTCAGTGTCATAAAGCAATTATGTTTCTTTCAGAGAATGCTGATACAATAGCTCCATTAGAAATCATATATAGCCGCTCATTTGATAAAGATCCATACCTAGAGACTGAAAAGTTGCTCAGGTCACACCAATGCTCAAGAAAGAAAAGAGGAGTAATCTGCTAAATAACAGACTCATATCACTAATGTTGATTTGCATTAGGATTTTGGAACATATATTGTGTTTGAATATTATGAATTATCTCAAAGATAATGATTCATTGATAAATAGCCAAGATAGATTCAGAAATATCGACCTTTTAAAGCACGGCTAGCTCTTTAGTCACACAAAGTAATAAGTGCTGTCGACTGGGGATCTCAAATTGATTCCATATTTGTAGATTTCCAGAAGACTTTTTGAAACAGTTCCTCACAAGCATTTTCTAATCATATTGTGTGCCTATGGTGTATTGTCTCAGTTGTGCAACTGGATGTGTGGTTTCCTGTCAGAAAGGTCACAGTTCATATTAATTGATGGAAAATCATCAAGTAAAACAGAAGGCATATCTGACATTCCTCAAGGAAGTGTTATAGACCACCTGCTGTTGCTGATATTCATTAACAATTTAAGAGAGAATCTGAGCAGTCCTCTTAGATGATGCTATCATTTACAGTCTTGCAAATCATTTACTGTCTTGTAAAGCGATCAGATGATCAAAATGAACTGCAAAATGATTTAGGCTACGTATCCATATGATGCAAAAAGTGGTAACTGACCTTAAATAATAAAAATTGTTATGTCATCCGCATGAGTAGTAAAAGGCATCTACTAAATTTTGGTTACACGATAATTCACGCAGATCTAAAGGCTGTGAAGTCTACTGAATACTTAGGAATTACATTTACAAATAAGTTAAATTGGAATGCTCACATAGACAATTCGGTGGGAAAGCAAACAAAAGACTGTGATTTAATAGTAAAACATTTAGAAGATTAGGATTACTAAAGAGACTATCTACAACTATACTTGTCAGTCCTCTTTTGGAGTATTCTGCATGGTGTGGGATCCTTACCAGATAGGACTGACAGAGGACATCATTTAAAAGTTCAAAGAAGGGCAGCTCATTTTGTATTATTAGCAAACAGGAAAGTGCATGCCACAGATATCGCATGTGAATTAGGGTGGCAGTCAATAAAGCAAAAGCATTTTGCTGGAGCAGGTTCTTAAAATTTCAATCATCAACTTTCTTTGTTTGGCACGGCACTTGGAGGGCGACGGTTCAGTCTTCACCCATCTGTCTCTTTTGTCCCATGTCCTGATTATTTTCTCCTCATGCCTCACTCTTGTCTTTACTTTGAACAGTTCATAGATCTCTCCCATGAACTTCACTTTCGATATTGCATTTTTCATGTTTCTTGTCATATTAATATCAAAGATAATGATAATGTGCAAGAATAATGTAAGGCTAGCATCTTTTTAGTCACATATTTCTGCTGATACAGCTTATATTGTACACCTGGAAATACAATGTCAATTTTGTTCCCATGACAACATATGTCACCTGGGAGTAGTAGATGTACTGGCAATGGTTTCAATGTCATCCGCCAACAGATAGTGTAATGGCATAGCTATCAGAGTGCTATATGTGTCTACCCTTTAATAGGAAATGCTCACAGCCAGTGTGATGCAGACATGTGAAGCAAGCAGGCAACCATGCCAGGAAGGCACACTCGTGATTCTTATAGCCAACGAGTGAGTTTAAAAAGGGGTAAAATTGTGGGCTTCCGAGTGGCAGGATGGTCCTTTCGGGGGAATTTCCACACAAGTTGGATGTGCTGCATCAGTTATGCAATGCTGCTAGTATCAGTAGTCACGTAAACATTCTCACACACGTAATCGAGGTTCTGGATATCCACACAGCACAGATGCTCACTAGGATTGTTGTACTGAAAGGGCGGCAGTTGCAGATCGTACGGCTACCACAGCACAGATAAAAGGTCTTGTGAGCCCCAGATGTGTCAACACAAACTGTTGCGAAGCAGTTATTGCCAGTTGCGTTACGGACATGCACACATCTATCCTGTCTTCCAATCGTGCCTCAGCACTGACATGCATGGTTCGAGTGGTGCCATTAGAGGATCTCTTTGAGGATGGCATGGCACGCCATGGTTGTAAGTGATGAAAGCAGATTCCGCTCACACACAAGTGATGGTCGTATCAGCAAATGACATAAATCTGGTGAGCACTCTCTTGTAGAGTGCATTTGCCCAAGATACAGTGGCCCCACCCCAGGCCTTATGGTCTGGGGTGCGATAAACTACAACTCTCATTCATCTGTGGTGTTTCTGCACTTGGTACATGCAGAATGATGTTACACCCGCTATTTTTACATTCTTGTAACTGGAAGGTAATGTACTGTTCCAACAGTATAGTGAGGACCCACACGCTGCCCATGAAACTCAGTGTTCTCAGAAAGATGAGCAGTGACTTCCCGGGCCAGCATGTTCTACGAGTTTGTCTCCAACCGAGCACATGTGGGAACATGGGATGAGAAGTGACTCGTGCAACTTGTCAACCAACAACTCTTACATAACTATCTGAGCAGATTGAGCATGTGTGACATAATTTATCTCAGGACAGTTTTTGTTATCTGTACTATCGACTGAATGCCGTAGTCAGTGCCTGCATTGTCACCAGTGAGGGCTACACCACGTACTAATGTGTGTGTTTTGGCACGGGTCGATACATGCTAGCTGAGAAGCATTTGCAGTATTGATCTGTAAATGTGATCATTTCATGTACTCCATATGCACTGTTGCAACATTAAATCTAGAGTGAATTTTCTTCTGGCAGTGGGCACAGACTTTTACCTCACAACTTTGATACATTTTACTTTTTCTTTTTCTTAGTCTTTATCCCCTGCTATCACAGTCTCAGCATGTTAATGTGGATTTGGCAGTATTAGTGGTAAATTGTGGCCAGATGCCCTTTCCATGCCACCTCCCCCCCCCCCTCCCCCCCTTCCAACCCACACCAGGGTGAAAGTTATGTACCCTGTATCTGTATGTATCTAATATTATCGTGTGTGAAAGTGTGAGAATGTTTTCAAAATGTTTGAGGATCATGTAACTGATGTGGGGTGTGCATACCAGTCTGCTATTCATCTAGTCGGATGTGGACAACAGCCTAAAAACCATGTCCACACTGGCTCTAGCTGCATGCTAACGTTGGCATCTACCCAGGAGTATTACAATTTCGATAGAGTACAGTAGAGTTTTAATGATTTATACAATACTTTTATGTCATGAATTTTAGAGAATTGATTGAAGATGTCTTTCTGCTGTTGTTTAATTTATGATATAGCCGCAACAGAAAATCCAACAGAATATGTTAATTATTCTGGTCTTGTTCATTTCCGTATTTGTTCTGTGTTAAAGTAATTGTTCAGATGCATACAACATAAAAGTAAAAGTAAGGTCTATGATGACAGGCAGTGACTGGGCTGTTGTCCTGACAGCAGGTAGGGTGCAGCCTTTGTTCAGTGTGGCACTAGGAGGGAGAGGGTTAATGGCCTATCACCCCAGCTTCCTTTTACCCCTGGGAAATATCCCCAGGAGTCACCTGATAGCAGGTTGGCGTCACCTGGGGGCCATCCTGCAGTCACTGGAACAAGGAAAATTCCCCACCTTTTATGTTTTATGGGGAATCGAGCCCAGGACCTCCTGATTGGAGTCTAGTGCGCTACCCACTAGACCTCCACAACCACCGTGCTTATGGGATATGAAATGTCTGCATCTACATGACTATTCTGCATTTCACAGCTCAGTGCCTGACAGAGGATTTATCAAACCACTTCCATACTGTTTCTCTACCGTTCCACTCTTGAACAATGTGTGGGGAAAAGTAACACTTAAATTGCTCTGTGTGATCTCTGATTTGTTGTGTTTTATTATAATGATCATTTTTCCCTATGAAGGTGAGTGCTATGAAAATTAAAATGTTTTTGCATTTGGAGGATGAAGTTGGAGGCTGGAATTTTGTGAAAAGAACTTGCCACAGCAAAAAAGTATTTCATTTTGTGATTACCATCTCAACTCGCATATCATGTCTGTGACTCTCTCTCTCCTAATATTTTACAATAATACAGACTGAGCTGCCCTCATTTTGACTTTGATTTCCTCCATCATTCGTATCCCATGGTGTACTTGTGCATTGTCATCTTGAAACACAACCAATGATCATCCAAATGTCGACTATATGACAGGACAGTAGGTTCGAGGATCCTATCATCATATTGCACAGCCCTCAAATAGCCTTATTAGAAATGAGATGTGTCAGACATCTGTATACCATACTGGCCCAAAACATGACCGATCCATCTGCCTGCTAAACTTAAAAGACTGGACTGCAGGTCTGAAACACATTTTTCACTGGAGCGGACACAAAAGAACAAGAATTATCTATGGCTCTGAACAGTAGCTGAGCACAAGCAGACACCATTCTGTTGCATTTGGTTAGCATTCACAGGTGTTCACTCATGTTCTGCCCATTATCAGTCCTTCGATGAACTGTCAAACGAAGTCTCCATCATCTCTGCATTGGTGAGAGCAGGAGAGAAAGAGCTAAATTCTGGTGTTTCATCAGCGAACTTTTGTCTTAAACTCAAGATCTTTGAGCAGCAGAATGGTCTGAAGAGAATGTAATGTTTCTGATAAAAGAATAGATGCTCGTGAATTCCAAGATGTCCACGCCATAAATGCCAAATAAAAAGAAATACAATTGACAGAGAGTTTCCGAGGTACTGGGAACATGAGAAAGATGATAATTACATTAGATACTTTCATCAGCCAGGAATGGAGTGAATAAGCATGAGCTTCGTATTTGTTTTTATTAAAAAAGAACAGCACAACAAAGTTCCTTGAAAGTAAACATGTACAAAAATGTATCTATCATGCTGATTAAAATTATGTACATACCCCACACGAGCTTTGTATTTGTTTTTATTAAAAAAGAACAGCACAACAAAGTTCCTTGAAAGTAAACATGTACAAAAATGTATCTATCATGCTGATTAAAATTACGTACATACCCCACAAGCCACCTTAGTAATTTCTTGTCCTGTTCCACTGACAAATAGTGCTAGGAAGAGCAATAGTCTATATGCCTCTGTACAAGCCCTAATTTCTCTTGTCCTTGTGGCCTTTACATTAATTGTAAATTGGTGGCTGTAGGATCATCCTGCAGTTAACCTCAAGTACGAGGTACCTAAATAGTTAAATAGTGTTTTGTGAAATGAATATCATCTTCCCTCCAGGGGTTCCTATTTGAGTTCATGAAGCATCTCTATAATACTTATGTGCTGGTCAAACTTACTGGTGATAAATCTCTGAATTGGTTCAATGTCTTCCTTTAATCCAATGTCATGCAGATCCCAAACACTCAAGCGATGCTAAAGAATGGGTCACACTAGTGTTGTGTCCTTTACAGATAAGCTACACTTTCCTAAAATTCTTGCAATAAACCTATTTGGCCATTTGCCTTCCCAACAACCAATATTGCTTGTTTCATGTCTTACTGTTTTGCAACATTATGCCTAGGTATTTAATTGACATGACTGTCAAGCAGCATACTACTGATGCTGTATTCAAACATCATGGGATTTTTTTTCCTTCTCATCTGCATTAACCTACATTTTTTTAATATTTACAGTAAGCTTCCATTCATCTCACCAATCACAAATTTTGTCTAAGTCATCTTATATCCTCCTATAGTCACTCAATGGCGACATTTGCTCATACACAATAGCGTCATCAGCAAACAGCCTCATAGTGCTGGCCACATTGGCTGTCAGATCCTTAATGTACACTTATTAGCCAAAACATTATGACCACTGCCCACTGCAAGTTGGATGCTGCCTGGTGGCATTGCGGGCATGTGATGCGGTAACAAAAATATGTAAATAGAGCAGAGGGGGGTGGGGGCTCACTTAGGTAAGATATGGGCTGCAAATGGGGAAATCAGTTGAGATAAGTGATTTTGATAAATGGCAGATTATTATTATGCTAAGCCTGTGACACACATCTCAAAAGCGGCAATGCTGGTCAAATGTTCATGTGCTATCTATCACTAGGTGCTAAATGGTTAGACATCCATGACTCTTCACAGTACTTGGGGTTTGGTGGCATGTCTGGCTGCAATGTAGGATAGATGGTGATTTGTAGCAACTCTGCTGAAAGAGCTCAATGCTAGTGCACGCACAAGTGTTCCATAGCACACTGTTCATTGTAAATTCTGGAACACGGATCTCCGCAGCAGACCACTCCTACATGTTCACATGTCTACCCAACAACATCATCAGTTGTGATTGCAGTGGGCACAGGACCATTCGGATTAAACCATCAATCAATGGAAATGTTGGCTCTTTGGGTGAATCCCATTTTTGCTACACTAGGTTGATAGGTGTCTCCACAAAAACCATCATTGAGGTGAATGGCAGCTCCAAATGTGCAGCACACCACGGATGCTGGCTGGTGGGAGCAGCATTATGCTTGGGAGACATTCTCCTGCACTTGCATGTAGTAATCAAAGACATGCCGACAGCTGTGAATCACCTGTGTCCCTTCATGCTTGATGTCTTCCCCGACAGCGATGTCATCTTTCAGCAGTGTAAATGTCTGTGTCTCAGAGCCAGAATCATGCTACAGAGGTTTGAAAAGCATTATAGTGACGTCACGATGATGTCTTGGTGGCCAAATTTGCCTGATGTAAACCTAAAGAACCCATCTGGATCACTATCGGGCATCATTACCACGTATGCAAATCAGTGGATTACAAGACCTGTGTGTAGACATCTAATGCTTCATACCTCCTCAAACCTAACAACAAGCTGTCTGATCCCTGATACACAGAATCAGTGATGTATTTTGTCCCAAAGATGGACAAACAAGCTATTAAGCAGGTCATAATGTTTTGGACCACCAGTCTATACAGGATGTTACAAAAAGGTACTGCCAAACTTTCAGGAAACATTCCTCACACACGAAGAAAGAAAATATGTTATGTGGACATGTGTCCGAAAACGCTTACTTTCCATGTTAGAGCTTATTTTATTACTTTTCTTCAAATCACATTAATCATGGAATGGAAACACACACCAACAGAATGTACCAGCATGACTTCAAACACTTTGTTACAGGAAATATTCAAAATGTCCTCCGTTAGCGAGGATACATGCATCCACCCTTCGTCGCATGGAATCCCTGATGCGCTGTTGCAGCCCTGGAGAATGGCGTATTGCATCACAGCCATCCACAATATGAGCACGAAGAGTCTCTACATTTGGTACCGGGGTTACGTAGACAAGAGCATTCAAATGCCCCCATAAATGAAAGTCAAGAGGGTTGAGGTTAGGAGTGTGTGGAGGCCATGGTATTGGTCAGCCTCTACGAATCCATCGGTCACCGAATCTGTTGATGAGAAGCGTACGAACACTTCAACTGAAATGTGCAGGAGCTCCATCGTGCATGAACCACATGTTGTGTTGTACTTGTAAAGGCACATGTTCTAGCAGCACAGGTATGAAATCATGATAACATGCTCCATAGAGCGTAGGTGGAAGAACATGGGGCCCAATCAAGACATCACCAACAATGCCTGCCCAAACGTTCACAGAAAATATGTGTCAATGACGTGATTGCACAATTGCGTGCAGATTCTCATCAGCCCACTCATGTTGACTGTGAAAATTTACAATTTGATCACGTTGGAATGAAACCTCATCCGTAAAGAGAACATTTGCACTGAAATGAGGATTGACACAATGTTGGAGAACTATTCGCAGAAGTGTGCCTGTGGAGGCCAATCAGCTGCTGATAGTGCCTGCACACGCTGTACATGGTACAGAAACTACTGGTTCTTCCGTAGTACTCTCCATACAGTGACGTGGTCAACGTTACCTTGTACAGCAGCAACTTCTCTGACGCTGACATTAGGGTTATCGTCAACTGCACGAAGAATTGCCTCGTCCATTGCAGGTGTCCTTGTCGTTCTAGGTCTTCCCCAGTCGCTTAGTCATAGGCTGGAATGTTCCGTGCTCCATAAGATGCCGATCAATTTCTTCGAACGTCTTCCTGTCGGGACACCTTCGTTCTGGAAATTTGTCTCGATACAAACGTACCGCGCCATGGCTATTGCCCAGTGCTAATCCATACATCAAATGGGCATCTGCCAACTCTGCATTTGTAAACATTGCACTGACTGCAAAACCACGTTCCTGACAAACACTAACTTGTTGATGCTACGTATTGATGTGCTTGATGCTATTACTGTAGAGCAATGAGACGCATGTCAGCACAAGCACCGAAGTCAACATTACCTTCCTTCAATTGGGCCAACTGGCGGTGAATCGAGGAAGTACAGTACATACTGACGAAACTAAAATGAGCTCTAACATGGAAATTAAGCATTTCCGGACACATGTCCACATAACGTATTTTCTTTATTTGTGTGTGAGGAATGTTTCCTGAAAGTTTGGCCGTACCTTTTTGTAGCACCCTGTATAGAGAATGAGAGTGGTGCTATCATACTTCCCCGGGGCACTCCTGAGAATAACCCCAATACCCCTGCCTCTGATGAACACTCACCATCAAGGACGACATTCTGGCTTCTGCTACACAAGAAGTCATCTCGAGCCATTTACATATCTTGAAACCTAATCTGTAATTTCAGACCTTCATCAACAGTATGCAGTGGCGCACTGTGGCAAACACTTTCTGGAAACAGCAATGTGGAATCTGCCTGTTCCCTTCATTGCTGATTTGCAGGATATCTTGTGAGAAAGGAGCAAGTCGAGTTTCACACGAACGATGATTTCTAAATCTGTGCTGATTTGTGAACAGAAGCTTTTCTGTCTCGTGGAAATCAAAGTGAAAATACATTCAAGAATTCTGCAGCAAACCAATATTAAGGATACTGGTTTGTAATGTTGTGGGTCCATTTTCTTACTCTTCATATATACAGGAATTACCGTGCTTTTTTCCAATTGCTTATGACTTTGCATTAAGCAGGAAATTACAATAAATGCATGCTAAGAACAGGACCTATGCCATAGTGCACTATTAGTCGAGAGACCCATTGCTGAAATTTTGACATTTTGTTGGCTAAACAGTAGGTTGGAGGATTTAGTTCTGATACTGCACAGCTCTCAAATTATACTTACTAGTTATTAGAGGCATTTGATATCCATAGGTGACACAAGACCAAAACCAGACTGACTCAACTATGTGCTGAATCTGTGGGTCTTCACACTTGAGACATGCATTGGTACCTGGCCATTTCCGCACCCTTCTACAAGGATCATCAGGTATCAAAGAAATGCTTCACTTATTGTGAAAGGAATACAATACCACTGATCCAAGTTCCGCTGGAGGACACCCTGTATCACCACTAGTAATCTCCTTTCCTGTTGCACCACAAACAGAGTGAGGGCAAAATGACTTGTCTATATGCCTCTGAATGAGCCCTAATCTCTCTAAACTTGTCTTCATGGCCCTTACATGGAATGTACATTAGTCGCAGTAGATTGTTCTGCAGTCAGCGTCAACAGCCATTTCTCTAAATTTTCTCTCTAGTGCTCCTTAAAAAGATTGTCGCTTGCCATCCACCGGTTTCCATGTACACCACGATTCTTTGTGCACTACATTCCCTGGGGGTTTGTACTGTAGTACATAATGGACACCTAGAGACCCCACTGAATGTGTCGAGATGGTTGTGTACCGTGTGAGTCAACACAGCTCTCCCCATTATCTGCAAAAAAGTCACAGTGCAGTTACAGTAAGTTCCTGAGGTACTACCTGTCAGCTATAATTTGAAGTTAGCAGTCGTCAGTTGTTGTTGGCTCTGAGCAATCTCTGTAGTGCCGATTTTTAACATTTTGTTACTGCAAAGGCTGTGGAATGTTCATATGACGTCGCTGTAGCTTTTGCCAATTGTGTGGTAACTTTGCATGCTGACAAACATTCTTACTGTAAAGTAACAATGCTTGGGCAGTCTTTAAGCATTAACGCTTTAATCCCACTGCAAAGTCAAATTTTTTGATGTTATATTTGACATGTGATCAGTTTGTTTATTTATTTATTTTTGTAATTTTATTTTTGTGGTTTAGGACAAAAACTGTAGTGGTAGTGTATTTCTCCTAGAGCCCTTTTGTGGGCTGCTATTTTCCACTGTGAAAATGAGGCAATTTTTTTTTCCAACTACACAAGTGACGATAGTAGTGATCTGACAACAAACAAAAACTGTTTGTTGTAGCAATTTTTATGCATCTGGTACAGTGTACTATCACAAGATACCAGGTACATCAACAGATGGTAATATATATTCCCAAAAGCTTTGTAAAACCACTAAGTGGTTGGCAAGTGTGCTTCCCGAGATTCACAAAAGACATAATTGTGTAATACCGTATTTACTCAAATCTAAGCTGCACTTTTTTCCGGTTTTTGTAATCCAAAACACCACCTGCAGCTTAGAATCAAGTGCAAAGTAAGCGGAAGTTCTGAAAAATGTTGGTAGGTGCCGCCACAACTAACTTCTGCCGTCGAATATATGTAGCACTACACAGGCATGCTTTGAAGGCACAAAGATAAATACTGGCGCCAAAACCTCTGCGTCAGTAAACAAAATAAAAAAAAAACCGTGGAGGGTGGGGGGGGGGGGGGGGGGGGGGGGTGGAAGACGAGCTTTTTTCTCTGCCCCAAGGTTCAACCACTGCATTTCCATACTTTATCCAACAAAGTAAATACAAATTCCATATTCTTCATCTCTGAATGTTGCAGCCTTTCAATGCACTATAAAAATCCGACTGGAAGACTGTTTGGGATGTTTGTCAATATGGCCAAGTCTACGTTCTGAATTTTTGTCCTACCTCTGACAAGAGATGGTTGTTAATAGCAACTTTTATGAATTGTGAATCACATGCAGTATTCTCTTCACCATAAGAATAATTCGAATGTAAACATTTTGCCATGTATTCCTACGTGATTCCTGCTATCTCATTTAAATCCTGTCTTCCTAATAAACTACGAAACTAGAGTGAGACAACAGCAAACGCGGAAGAATATATATATCATGTCATGTTTGTATTCGTATTATTCCTATGCTGAATAGTGATACAGTCAGAAATGAAGCACGGCAACTGACTAGATTTTTAAACCTAAGATGGCTCTAATTTCTTTGCAGAATGTAATGCACTAAAGAGGCGTCTGCAAAAATTTTCAAACGGAGAAAATTTTTCGCTAAACTTTCGTTTGGAACATCTATCATATGCAGTCTATTTATGGTTCTTGTTGATCATTATCAAAGAAACCAGCAGTGTAAGTAACAACAAATAGCAGTCTCTTGCCATTGTTTCACTGATGAGACGATTCCTCTCTCTTTTTTTTTTTTTTAATTGTAAGCGGCGGTAGCGTGCGCAAAAGCAAGCCATCCCGCGAGCGGCGACAGGCCGTAAACACGCATAATCAGAATGCGACAAACAATGCATGGCACAGTACTATAATGCATTTTGAGCTTAGAGTGATGGAAACACCTATACATCTACATCTACATCTACATTGATACTCTGCAAGCCACCCAATGGTGTGTGGCAGAGGGCACTTTACGTGCCACTGTCATTACCTCCCTTTCCTGTTCCAGTCGCGTATGGTTCGCGGGAAGAACGACTGTCTGAAAGCCTCCGTGCGCGCTCTAATCTCTCTAATTTTACATTCGTGATCTCCTCGGGGGGTATAAGTAGGGGGAAGCAATATATTCGATACCTCATCCAGAAACACAACCTCTCAAAACCTGGCGAGCAAGCTACACCGCGATGCAGAGCGCCTCTCTTGCAGAGTCTGCCACTTGAGTTTATTAAACATCTCCGTAACGCTATCACGGTTACCAAATAAGCCTGTGACGAAACGCGCCGCTCTTCTTTGGATCTTCTCTATCTCCTCCGTCAGACCGATCTGGTACGGATCCCACACTGATGAGCAATACTCAAGTATAGGTCGAACGAGTGTTTTGTAAGCCACCTCCTTTGTTGATGGACTACATTTTCTAAGCACTCTCCCAATGAATCTCAACCTGGTACCCGCCTTACCAACAATTAATTTTATATGATCATTCCACTTCAAATCGTTCCGCACGCATACTCCCAGATATTTTACAGAAGTAACTGCTACCAGTGTTTGTTCCGCTATCATATAATCATACAATAAAGGATCCTTCTTTCTATATATTCGCATTACATTACATTTGTAATGTAACAAAGAGAACGGCACTTATCAGATCAAAGAAAAATAAGCAATCAATTCAAACCAGACGAAGCACTTGAAAAAGACTCTCTAGTATAAATGCAGACGGAGAGCCTGACGCATAGCAATGACTACGTGGTAAAGCTTAACTGCTAAGTGTACCACACGCACCAAACTACTGTAGCTGTATCGTCATTCATTCGACCTAAATGGACCAACTTTGTTTCGGTTTGGAGATGTGGTCTAAAACGTTTCTCCCCCTTGAATTTCGAGTCACAAATTTCAAGTGGGGCTTAGATTCGGGAAAAATTTTTTTCCTTCATTTCGAGTCTCATTTTTCAGGTGTGGCTTAGATTCCAGCGTGGCTTAGATTCGGGTAAATACAGTAAGTGTACTTCCCAAACCATTTTGAGAAACTATTTTGATGGAAAGCATATTTTCCAAGAGCCATTAAAACACTGTTATTTGGTGGGGTGTATACTTCTCACAGCCCTAAAAGCTATATTTCATAACAAAAAGAAGGTAAACTGGTGCAGCGGACTATCACTGGATGCCAGGAGCATGCAGAAGTGGTTCAATGTATTCCCATAAATGCAGTAAAGAAACACAGCTACTGCTAAGTATATCTCTCATGACCAGTAAAAAACCTTAAGTGACTCTTTGCAGCAGGTCGACAGACTGTACAGCCCACGTGAGTCACACTGTCCCATTAACAAATGGAGACACAGTGCACTCTGCTAAAGTAAATGAGAGTGCAGGTTCGCTTTCACCTACATTACACAGTCAGTTGTACTTAGTGATTTCTGGTGGACAAAAGAATATTGAGAAAGGAGAAATGAAGGAAGATAAGTGTTTAATGTCCCATAAACACTGAGGTCTTTAGTGTCTGAGCACAAACTCTGATTGTTTCAAGGATGGGAAGGCTATTTATTGTGCCCTTTCAGAGAAACCATCTCGGCATTTGCCTGTACTGATTTAGAGAAAGCTCAGGAATCCCAAGTCTGGGTGGACTAGATGGAGCTGTAGAGAGCAAAAACTGTAGAGGAAAACAGAGATTGGAATACATCCAGCAGATAATTGAGGCTGTAGGTTGAAAGGGCTACTCTGAGATGAACAGGTTGCCACAGGAGAGAAATGTATGGACTTTAACTGTTAGTCGCCCTGAATGTGAGTCCAGTGAGCTCACCACTGTGCCACCTCGCTCGATATATTTTGAGAGAAGTTCCTGATTTTACCATTTCACAGGATGTGGGACGTGTACTTACCATCAACTGTATTTCTTTACTGTATTCCTGAGAACACATCATACGAGCTCTGTATGCACCTGGCACCTGATGTTAGTTTGCTGCACCAGCTGAACTTTCTGTCTGTTATGAAATGTAGCTTTTAATTGTCATTAAATGTCACTTGTTCCTTTCAGAAGCAGTTGCAAATATATGTGCCACCAAATAATGTTGTTTTGAAGGCCACTGGGAAGTATGCTTACTACCAAAGTAATTTTTCCATGATACAAGGGGAATATACTTACCACAAAATTAATTTCTTTTTTGGACTGCAGAAAAGATACTTACCACCAACTGACCATACTTACCACTAATTTAGTTGTTTTACTATGCTCTTGGGAAAATGTTGTACCTCCTCTGGACATGGTTGACCTTTTGTGATAATATGCTAAACCACTGGTGCCTGTTTGTCATGACATCAGTGCTGTTGTCACTTGTTACAACAGAACACATTGTTTCATTCTGCAATATATGCTATTGTGACTTGCCTCAGCTCGTTACTTTAAGTAGTGTTAAATGAAGTTTCTAGGATTGTAAAATAGATAGTCAAATAAAAACAGAAAATTCCTTTTTTTCACATGTAGTAGTAACTCATAACAGCTTACTAAAGACAGTGGGAAGTATACTTACTACTATAGTTTTTTGCTCCTAAATCACAAAAATAAAATAATCAAAAATTAAATTTAGTTGAAACTTCTAAAATGATACCAAAACAATTAACTTTACAGGGCTGCTACAAAAAATGTGCCCACAAATGGGTTAAAAACAAAGTTTGCAAGATGTGGGGGCAGTGTGAAACTTTTTTAAGCACTGTATTTGAAAAATATTATTCATTTTGTTCCACTTCTAGAATGTTAGGTTTTGTGGATTTTTGCCTGTACATTAATGGGTGTGGATGCGTTCAGTGGAGGCAAGTGTGTCGTGTATGATTTTTCTCAGTAAATATGTCCTACTGACTTTGCAGTATATCTCCAATGTTCTGGATGCATCAAATGAAGTTTAAAAGACAGCTAAATGCTGTTGCTGATATGTCTCTTCATGTAAATGTCAGAGTTACTATTATTATTCAATACAAAAAGGAAGATTACCAGCTTAGCAATTTGCTGAAAATGAGTTCAATAAAGGGAATATTAGAATTAACATCCTGTTAACGACAAATTAATTAGAGATGGGAAGCAGCCCCAGATTGGAGAAGGAAATTGGACAGATAGCTGACTCCATAAAAATTAATACATTTCATACTGTGCTCGAGCACAGGCAATAAAAAACAGTGAGCAAACATGATGCGTGTACTTGTTGCCTCAGGGTCTCCTGCGAAACTGAGGTCCTTGAGTAAGCTACATCACACTGCTTCGTTGTGTGCTTGTTGTCAAGCCAGTTTATGAAGTACACATCCCTCTTCATTTTTATATAACTTTGTTTTGAATGCACTGTACAAGAATATTGAATACCTTGAAAATTATCGAGTTCAGCCATTCATTCACATGTAATATTCCAACAGCTCCATCACCGATGAGAGCCTTCAGGGGTGTAAAACGAGTAAGTGAGAAGTGCCACTGAACTACTAACAACCATTTTCATCTACTACTAATCTGCTCACATTAATCATTATTCAAGGGGATCAGTTCTACATCATTTTATTTTTATAAATATACAGAGAAGCAACTACTTGAAAAAAGCCAATGCTCTGCTACTTAAACTGCTCTGCCACTATTTTGATTTAATGCTTCATGCTAAATGGGCATTTAATTTTACACAGGACACTGTCATCTAAACTTATTCTGATAAATTCATATACTTCCTTCTTGTGCAATGCCCTTTATGCTGTCAATGCCACGTTGGGACCGGTACAGTAGTTTCTGTTCCGTGGAGGACCAACCGTACCTGCACATAGGCTATTATTATGATGGAATCACCACTTCAAAAGGCATTCCTGTCTGCTCCTAGAGAATATGTTGCATGGCTAAATATGGTCTTCTGTTAGAAAGTGTTTGTGTGTTGTGTATTTGAGGTGGGACAGGTAGGTAAATTCACATATCCAGGTAAATTATTGGTGTACTGGCTAATAAAACATTTTTTACTTTAATTTTGAATATTTGGGGATTTCCCGACTGCTCCTAATGTCGGCTGGCAGATGTTAAAAGGGTGTTGCACCTGAATATAAAACAGTTTTCTTAACCCTAAGCTTCAATGCATATTCTCTATGGAAATTATTTATATTGTGATTGTTATGGTTGCAAACTTTGCAATTAATGCTAAATTCTCTCTTGTCCATTTCAGCAGCTCAAGGTCAGCATATCTTGCTGCTATGTGGAGGACCCAGGTCCAATTCGTGGTAATGCCTTTTTTTTTAAGGGGCGAAGCTACTCCACACCCACACTGACATGGTGACCATCACCAAAGTTCTACCATCACCTCCGTTTGCTTCGTTACAATCGAGAAGTGCACAGGATGTGGGGTCATGATGTTGGTCGTAGGATTACCCACTAATACAGGCACTTTGAGGCGATAGAAGTGGTCGAGAAGTGAGCAGAACGTAGCAGTTTTAAGGGCAGAGGGAGAAAAGTGCCGAGGCAAGCACCAAAGGAAAAGAACTTCTGCAATAGTCTGGACAGATAGTAAGAGCAGTAACAGTTTCTTTCTGTCTGCAAGGGTGAGGTTGTCGTTAGTTTTGGGTATCATGCGATGCTCGATACCATTGTCGCAGCTTAAAACACTCTTTACGAGTGTCAGTCCTATTGAGGAGGGGTACTCCTGGGCTGTGCACCTGAGTGTCTCCTGGGCCACCTGCAGCATCTGTACTTGTAACATGCCAAGTTCGTTATACGAGTGGTCAATTGGCCATAAAGAGGTTTGGTTGGATATGTTTATGTTTAGTGTGCAATACTGCTTTCCCGTATTGCCAGTTGGTCAGCTACATATTTGCAGCTGGCAATGCCATTTAGTTTTGCTGTAATGCAGGGATTCACCAGTGTTTATTTTGTCTGTGAGCTTGTGCTGTCCACAGGTGATTAATTGTCCCTAGATAGAAGTGTTTTTCAGCAGTTGTGTTTTCACCCGTGGTTGTGGTCGTAGTTTCCCAGGTTAAGAATGAAATAATTGTCAGAGTGTCTCAAGTTCCTTTACAGTCGTGTGGTGAGTTTTTTGAATATCTGTGTGTGAGTCTCAAGGCAGTATTCTCTGTGAAGATCGACAGTGTGTGTGGACTGTGGTGCACTTCGTTGTGTATCACCTGTAGGCGGCACAGGCGGTCAGAGCCACATAACCCCAGACTGCAGCTGCATGTATCATCATGGATCTAATCAGTATCATGTACACAGACCTCGATATCCTCCTATTCAGTGTGCTTTACCTGTTGAGCTTAGAGTAACACTGTTTGAGCCTTGCATTTGCTCAGTTGGCCAGTCACTGAAGTATTTGACTTTCACACTGAAACGTATTGGGCGTGTGTGTAGTGTTATTTGTCTTCAGTCTTAATGTGGGGTCCTGCCCACTCATCTCATATAGGGTGCCTAAAGGATGCTGCATTCTCAAAATGCTATACAACAATTCAAGCAAACAACATTAATAGTTTTTATTACAAATAAGAAGTTTGACAATGCTTAACCTGGAATTTACAATGGTGTCGCAAGCAATAGGCGACATGCAGTATAAATCCGAGTCCTTTGCTATATACAATGTTCGTGCAAGTTTGACACACAGTTTGTGGATCACTAATAACTGTTATTGTAGCATTCAGCGCTAGGCCTGTCCGTATACTGTCCTAATCCTGTCCAAATACTGAGTGGCCGAGGCTGGCAGGAGCGGCACTTATATTCTCTTTGTCTAGGGGCCTGCTCCCGTCGTGGTGTGGTCCTTGCGAGTGGGCTATTGGCTGACGGTGTGTTCACTGCCTTCTTAGCTCTTGCAATCTTAATTTTCATTCCAGAGCTTGTGGGTATGCCAGAACACTTAATGTTTGTGCAGTTGTTATGGTTTGTCAGTGAACAGAACTGATTCACACTTGTCAGCATTTGCTTTAACACACTGTCGTTCCAGCTAGGCAGTTTTGTTTGCAGTTGCGAATTATGCCTGATGGTTTCCAGTCTTGCACTAGGATGGTAATGTCATCTGCGTAGATGGTTGCCATTGTGTTTTGTTCAGTTGGAAAGTCATTGACGTAGAGATTAAACAAGAGGGCCCCTTGGATGCTGCCTTGGGGTACTCCCACTTGTATACTGTGTTGTGTTGACTGTTTGCCCTGAACGTAGGTGTTGAAGCTTCTGTGGGTGAGATATGAGTGTGTAAGATGCATGAACTCGTTGGAGAGACTAGCAGTGCAGAGTTTGCGAATGAGACGATTGTGCCGTAGATGACTGAAGACCAAGAACAGCACTCCTGTAGCTTTGTTGGTGTTGGGGGTGTGTGTAATATGTTCTACTACACCGAGGAGTTGTTGTGTTGTGGAGTGGTGATTGCAGAATCCAAATTGCTCCAGTCTCAGCGAGTCATTGGTGTTGCAGTGCATAGTAAGATGTTTGAGAATCATCTTCTCAACAATCTTATTCAGGGAGCTCAGCAGGCTGATGGCTCCGTAATTTTGTGGTAGGGAGTGGTATTTCCCTGGCTTCCTGAACATCAGGACAGGGAAGTGTTGATGTTGTAGAATGGTATTCGTCATATGTGTGAGATGCTCTATAGCTTTATTTGTGAACTCCTGGGTGACACGGTTTTGAAAGTGATTGGGACCAGGAGCTTTTCTAGCTGTTTTGTGCTTAATAACCTGTGTAATTTCATGTGTAGCAGTATGTATTGTTACATTGCACGTGGGCTGGGTTACAAGCCATGTAACCTCCTGGTTCATTTCAAGTAGCAGTGCTGGATTGGAAGGAGCCAGATTCAGTGTGAATGATGTTGCTAGTGTTCTGGTCATCAGCTCATGCTTCTCCTCCATGGAGTATGCTGGTCTGTAAGGCGGTGGTAAGGGCTTTGACAGCTTCAACAAGTTTCCTGCTTTGTGTAATTTTGGGAATTTGTGGGATATGACTTTTCAAGCATTTCCTTGAACAATGCCCAATTCACACGCTTGTAGCTCAGTATCCTGTGAGATTCATCATACTGCTGTGTTTCTTCCAAGTAAAGTATTACAGGTGTTTGGTGAGGCCAAATCATGTATAATTTCAATGTTGATTGTGACTATAATGCCTATCACATCTAATGTCTATCACATTTAGTCTCTGTTCCCTGTTTTAAGTGTCACCTCAGCTGGCACTAGTGTAATGTAGTTTGGGCGCAGTGCATGTTCGCATAGTTTTTTTGCTATTGGTGTTTGATCTTTGTTAGTTCCAAGCAGAGTGTTTAGCATTAAGATCACCAGTGGCTATTAGTCACTATGCTATGTTGAGTATTGTGCTGATATCGCTTGTTATGATATTACCAGATCAATTGTATATCGATATCAATGTAGTGTTCACTCAGTTGACTTGACCCTAACAGCTGTGGCTTCTAGTCTTGCAGGTTCAGGGATCTTAATATTTGTGTATTCTTTGTCTCAATATATGATGATTGCTGTTCCACCCACAGTTGTGCCTTCAGGTGGTCAGTACAGTAGATGTAATATCTTGGGAAGAGTAGTTGTTTGTGTGACTGGAGTTAAGCTTTGTTCATGAGAGCATTCCAGATTCCCTTCTCCTCCATAAATGCAGCTAGCTCTGCCCTTTTGTTGCCAATCCCATCTGCATTCCAGAATAGCATCTGAGTCAAAGTACTGTTGTTTGTGTTTTGTGGTGTATTATCTATGGAAGAGTGTGGGCGGTGTGGTGATAGCAGTTTGTATAGCAGCCATGCAATGGCTGGGTGTAGCCGTCATGAGTTTGTGCATGCGTTATGATGAAGAGCCTCAAGAGGATCTTAAGCCACGTGAGTGGGGAATAGTGTCTCCACTATGCCTCTGATTGTGGTGAGAATGTTTGTTATGTCAGCCAAAGTGCTGGCGGTGGTGTTGGTGGCTGGTGGTCCTTATGTTGGTGTACTGGATGGGCTGGCTTGTGTGTTATTCATGGTTCGTATTTCATCTGGGGTCACCTGTGTTATTGCTGTGGTGAGGGGGGCAAGAGTGTGAGTTACGGTTACATTGTTCCTTTTAATGTGTTCCTATGTTTGTCTGGTCTGTTGTTGGTGTATTTGTTGTGGTGTGATAGTGTCCCCTCTTTTGTTTTTTGGGTACCTCTGTTTCATTTCGTGTGTTTGTGGTTGCCCTAGTTTGGGTGTGTCTTCTGTGATATCACGAGTGTCACAATCTGGCCTAGACAGAGTTGACTTGGTGTTGTCTGGGACCGGCAGTGTTGTCATCAGTACAGGGGCAGTTTCTAGCATTGCAGGTGTGGGTTGTGGTTCTGTTGTTGTGGGAGTGTGCCATGAGTTTGTGGAGCTCTGTGTATCCTCAGTTCATCCACTTCCACTGACAATGCCAGTAAAAGAGATTCCACACCTTACTGGTTGGGGGGTGGGGAGTGTGTTGGAGCTGTTCTGGTTACCACTTGTCTGTCTTTGGCACTTTTGCACCTTAGAGCTTCTTTGTATGCTGCACACCATCTGTAGTTTGCACATGGACCCCTCCACATTTGGTACATTTGATAGTTGTACCAAGTTTAAAGTGTCGTGCTACATGGTTACCAGTGCATTTGCAGCACTGTGTGCCAGTTCACATCGGGTGCCGCACGGCCAATCTGCTGGCAGTGGTGGCACTGTTGGGGGACACACGGAGTTGTGTATATTTCTACTACGACCATGTGAAGCAGGAGCATCTGCGTCAGAAAGTTGCATGAGTAAGCTGTGTCGTCCAAATCCACTAAATAGTTTGGCTGCAGTCTGTGTGTCACGAATCCCAGAATTCATCTCATGCTCTCACAGTCCCAGCTGAGAGCTGTGATTATACCATGAAGAATGTCATTGAGGGTTGTGGTGTCAACTCCTTTCATGATGTACATTCGAGTTTTTCCCCCTTGGGTGCTATATTTATGATACTCAATTCCCCCAGCTTTGACGAATTTCAGGAGATTTGTGCAATCTGTTTTGTTGCATACATACAGTGATACATGGTCCCTTGTGAGTTTTGTGTTTGGTATATGGTGGGGAGTTACATTCTACAAATGTCTTGTTTAGCTTGCCGAGGCAAGTGTAATTGTGTATTACGATCAGTGGGAAGCCAGTCGGTGTAGTGTTCTGCGTAGCGGCTGGGTTAGTGTTGTGTAGTTGAGGTGCTGCAGAATTGTTTGTATGGTCCCTCACATTACCGATGCTCAGAACTGGTGTTGGTAAAAGCACGCTGCATTTGCCGTGTGAGTCAGTAGGCTCAGTTGTTCGTGTATGTTGCTGCTGATTGCATTTTGGACCCACCAGCTTCGAAGGTCCATCTTTGTTCCACGGAGCTGTCACTTCCAGCTCGAGGACTACTGCGGTGATATTGAGGGCCTCTCTATTATATTCACTGGTGGTGTGACTGGTGTTGGTGTTGCTGTTGCTGTTGCGTTGCTTCCACCCGTCAGTTGGACAATGAGCTCATGCTGTCTCCGAGCCATTGCTTCTTGATTTGTGGCAGCAAAGTCCAGATTTAGCTGGTTCATCACTTACTGATAGGTGGCAAAGCAAGACAGAAACATTGAAGGGAACAGATGGCACTCCTGCCTCTTGTGCTGCAGTCTTGCTACGGGTCGTTGGGTGGGATCTGCTCAGTGGATCTGCCGTCTCCCAGACATAAGGATACTTTTAAGGATAGAATGTGGATATGAGACTATTTTACTTTTTTGTCTGAAAAGACAATTTTGCTTTTTTAGTGTACATACAGAAGAGGGGAGTCCTTATGACTCACTTGTGCAAGATGCAATGCACAGTGCAAGAGAGCACGGGTGGTAGACAGCAGGCCTGTACTGGACAGTGTTGTCCAATGTGAACGTGCCCCGGACACTGAAATACCCTATTAAAGAATGGGAGAGTCACACTGGGGAAGTTCCAACCACAGTTGCAGGAACTTTGAGCCAGAACTCTTGGCCACCTAGCACTGTCAAGTGTGTAGCAGCGTGTGCTTATTAGTGACACTCCAAAGAGTGTCCTGTGGCATCTACGCCAGTTTTAGCGTATGTGTAACACAAATATCCTCTCGCAGCTACTGCAGGTACAGGGGGAAGGCAGCTGCTCAGCTGCGACTCACGTGTAGTACTGCCCGTGGTTTTCCTTGGTGGGAGGACTGGAACGAGGTGCACCAAGCTTTGTGATGCCCATTGAGGAACTGTTGGACTGAGGTGTAGTGACTCTGAGGTCAAGAAAGCTGGCAGTGACCAGAACAGGGTGTGCGGACTCACCCCCCCCCCCCCCCAACCACGATGCTGATTTCAGTGATGCCATTGCAGAGGATTACACTGTGGTTGGTCATCTGGTTTTGATGTGGGCCAGAACATGAAGCTTTCCTTTGCCTTTTTTTGCTAAATTGACTCTTACTTCTGGGCACAAACACCTATACAGAGCAAATGTATTGGCACCCAGGGTTTGGTTATTTGGGGGGGGGGGGGGGGGGGGGAGTGATGGTGTGTTATTGTTTCCACCCCCCTCACCCAGCTTCCCTCAAAAATGCAACTCGCTAGCAACCTCACTGTTAGCATACGACAGACATCTACAATTTTAATAACAATAATAAACACACAAAAATATATTAAATTATTCAATATAATAGTAACAATGCAAATAGGTGGATCAAAGAAGGAAGAAAACATAGGACAAACAAAAGAACTTCAGAAAGTGTACAAACTGACATGGACACACTATAATAAAAGAAACATTTCAGTACAAGGCAAACACATGCGCTACAATACAGTTATAGTATCAGAAGCACTCTTCGCATCAGAAATGACCACAATCTGAGGACCAGGCACCACAAAGCAGAAAGAATACAATGCAAAATCCTCAGAAAATTTTTTGGAGCAGTGTACAGAGATGGCATATGGATGAAGAGATCAACCAGAGAATTATAAGAACACAGAGGCAGACTCAGTCACAATCAGAAAACACCGACTAACATTCTGTGGACACATACACACAATGAACAGCAACAGATTCACAAAGGGATTTAGGATGTAGTAAATGCCTAAATAAAAAAAAAAAAACAGTTGGTTTCAAGAAATAGAAGAAGGCTAAAACGAGCAGGAATCAGAATGGAAATGATGAATGAAAGAGACAAATTCAGAAACAAAATTATGAACATAAAACTTGAAGTAAAGGGAAGGAAGAAAACAGAGAAAATATGTACATATCAAAGGAAACAAGAACACAGTCAATGAATGAAACGATTTTGGGAAGAGAAAAGGGAGGAGGAAATAAGGAAAAAGCTGAACAATCACGTAACAACCAAGTTGAACTCTGTCAAAGTGTGTGCTCACCATCATCATTTCAATAAACATTATGACTGAACAGAGGTCTGCAAACACATGTGAATGAGGGGAATACTGTTTCTATCAATGATTTTTAACTGTGTTCGGGAAGTCATTCTTTCTGTTGTTGTTGTATCGGATCTGTTGTTGACACCTGGTATGTTCAACCCAGTGGTGTGCAGCTTTACCCGGCTGGAATGTTGTCAATCAGACCAAAAGCATGTCCTTGTGGGCAGACCCTAGCACGAGCAACTGAAAAGTGTCCTTTATTACATGTAGCTTGTCATTGCTGGAAGAACTTGGCATTTTTGACACACTTCTGTTTCCATGCTACCTCCTTCTCCAAAAGTTATGTGTGCATTTGGAAATTGGTGAAGTAGAAAATATAAAGACATCGTGTCGTTCTGCCACATCTGTCTGTAGTGTGCATTTTGGGGTGCGTGTACGATACAAGGCATTTAGGTATGATGAGGTTACTTAGCCATTAGTGTTCACAATGGCTGGCATAAAGGAAACATGACAAGTATTACATTAGAAAGCAACAGCGATAGCTTTCCGACCGCATAAATTCTACTAGGCAGAGTCAGAAGCAGACACAGTGGCCTGTGCCAGATACGAGGGTTGGAAGTGGCTGAAATGTGAGTCGTGGGACAGAGAGAAAGAGAGAGAGAGAGAGAGAGAGAACACACAGACAGCACCATAAAGCATTCCCCATCTCTTTCTGCACGGAATGCACCACACTGCTGCCTTCTTAAGGGCACCCCAGTATAATATGTTGTTTGGGAAGTGGGTGGTAGTTATCGTCATTGCAATGACCTCCCCTTATATCCACTCCTGCAAGATTGTGAAATCTACAGCCACTGAGGAGATTTATGTGAGATGTTCCTATCAACTTTGTGTAATATTCATATTGCACACTTCTGCAGACAAAACAGATTTTCGACCTTAGCTTAGGAAAGAAAATGATCATCACAGATCATTAAGGTTCAAAGAACTTGTCTTGAACACTGTAAGGGATCCGTGATCCCACAAACATAGATTCTAGTATCTGACGCCCAGGTCGATAATGGACAGGAGTCAATTGTCGAGCGCTGCAGTAGGCAGTGAGACTAGTGCTGAGTGCGCAGTAGTATGGTAGAGTGTCGAGTGAGAAGTAGAGTGGGAAAGACGGCCAAGAATGGTGGTCTAGTGAGTTGTAAACGGTAAAATTCACTGGAGTATGACGAGTGAGCACGTCCCCCTGATCGTCGTGGGGTTGACTCTCACTAATGCCGATTTGCGAGTGATATGAAACAGAAAGTGACAAGTGCCAAATTACGTGTTTCGTGTCAACCGCGTCAGCCAGCAACAACCATGGATTGCAGTGAGGATTGTTGTGAATGTTAACCATCAGCATTGCCTGTGACAAAGTGCTGAAAATCAGCAATCAATAAAAAGAGATAACCGCAATTAGACGTGTAAGGCAAAGGTAGCAACTGCCTCAGAATTTGTGTGTTAGTAGGAAATATATATCAGTTGTACATCGCAACCTTTGTGATACTTAATAATAGACAAACTTTCAATCATTAGCTATTCCGTCTCAGAACAGCCGCATTCGGTTGAAATACTCCCGAAACCACAGCAGAACAACGCAGAACAACCAATAGCCTTTCATCCAGTAAGCACACGGTCATATATCATAATAATTAACTGTTTTGTGGCTTTGGTAAATTACCCAAAATCCAGTAAAGGAATTAATCGGGGGTGTTTCAACACGAATGCTTAAAAATTCTTTTGTAGTTAACCTATTTTCAGATTATGAAGAGTTCTTTGTTACAGCTTGTATTTTTGTTCCAGGTGGCACTGAACTTGATGGCTGTAGTGATGTTGTGAAGGCACAAAGTCGGAAGTTGTTAAACCTTCAGAAACAAGATTTTCAAAAGTACTTCTTCTCAGATACCAATATTTCGCCCCTGTTTGTGTCGGATACACAGATGTCTCAGTTGTTGTCACATAATTTGAGTGTAGTGACTGAATCTAGAAAACAGTTTCTTTTGCTTCCCTGTACCCCAAGCATTATGTGCAATACAGGACTCCTAACAAGACAAACACACAGAGCACAGCCCTCTGTCTTCTCTTGCCGTTTCTGCAGTTTGGGAGCACAGTCCGGAAGTCTGACTCATGTTGACCGGACCGGCAGGGCGAAAATGGTCAACGTGGGTTCGAAGCTGGTGACAGAACGGACTGCTGCAGCACGAGCAAAGGTTTTTGTGGGACCCGAACTGATGAAACTCGTACGAGAAAATGGCCTGAAGAAAGGTGACGTACTTAGCGTTGCTCGCCTGGCGGGAATTGTGGGGTCCAAGCAGACGTCCAGCCTTATCCCTCTGTGTCATAACATATCTTTATCCTCTGTGGCTGTGGACATTGAACTGGACTCTGCTCTCAACTGTGCTCTCACTGCTGTATCGGTGTCTGCCTTAACAGTGTACGATATGTGCAAAGCTGTGAGTCATGACATTGTGATATCTGAAATAATGCTTCTGGCCAAAAGTGGGGGAACTAGAGGAGACTTCCACCAGACATGAGCATCTGTGTGGGGCAGTGAAATAAGTTAAGTATACCTGGTGTGATGTAGGCAAATTTCAAAGTCTGTTCATAGTTATCATAAATTATATACACATCGAATTGGCCTGAATATAAGTTGCACCTTTAATTTCGAAAAAGAGAGAAACTTAATTAAAAATAATTTGTCAAGTTGCCCATTTACAAAAGCTTTTCAAAATGTGATTTACCCTTAACCAGTTTTTTTGTAGTACACTGTAGATAAATTACACACAAAAACAAAGCTTTCAGTTGCAGTTTTCATGTAAGACACTCTTAACTTCACTAACATTCATTGTTTTGTCACTGTCAGTATTTTTGTCACTCTCCTCCCAAAGTACAGTGGCATCGCTACAATCCCGGGCATTGCATGTGCAGCATTTCTTGAACCGTACCTTTAAAAAGCACATCTGTTAGATGAATAACTGTGAGTTTGAAATTTGCAACGTAACTGTACCGAATTCCAAATCTCTCTCTCTCTCTGTGCCCTCCCCCAGCTGTGTGGTATTGTCCTCTGTGTTGCTCTATTGTTTCAATTTTTGATGGTCCCATGCTGTGAAAAGTTGAGGTGAAGTGATCATTCTTAAATAAATAGTGTGTATCAGCTCTTTTCTCCTAGGATCAGGTTGTCATTGCTGTGTTCATTGATGTAAAATGACACTTTTTTAACAGTTCCTAAAAGGTGCACCACTTCATTGACACTTTTGCTCAGGTGTAGAGCATATTGGCCAGACTAATTTACATGTTTCAGCTTTACACTGTATGGTATCCTCTTTTTTAAAGGCCTATTATCTTTCTTGTGTGTGACTTGTCCAGAGATTGAAAATGTTTTATTTTGTAAGTTACCAATCCAGAACAGGTTTCTGTCAATTTAATTCTTCAGGTTTTTCCAGAAGTTTGCTGAAATTCCCGAGTTGTCCTTTGCACAGTCGGACATCATTGTCTTCCTCGCATATTTCGGTGACATTAGTTGTTGCTTTTACAAAGTGCTACTTGAGACTGACCGTCAGATGGAGCAGGTCTGTAATTTGTTCCCTCTGCCTTCGTGCTTCATCTGCAATCTGCTCTGACAGACATCATCCTCGGGTATCCGTGTTGCGTGATATTCCGAGTGTCATCTACACTCACGGGCACGATTCTTGTGTGTTATGTTTTCAGTCCAAGCTGGTTGGTAGAATTCTGTTTTTCGGACTGTACCTGTTTGGGGACAAGGATCGGCAGGGCATGAAACCCTAATCTTTCATCTTTCAGTTAACTCAAATGTCGAGTGTCACTTTTTTCATGTACTGCGGTTACAAATATAAGAAAATACAAAATGAAAATTTCTCAACATAGTCATGTTTCTTTTCAGTATGTTTCTCAGATCAGTACACTGCAATGTAAATATTCCATTAAAAGAATATATTTTTGATTGTTTCTTCAGTCAAAGATGCATTGCCTTTTTGACTTAACAATCAATGTCAAATCATTGTCCCTCAAACAATCCTGCAGGGGTTTGACAACGTGAGACCATGGCTTTATGGAGGATCACCTAGAATTAGCTGCCGTCTTTTCTGACATGATTTTAAATCAATGCTATCATCACTGTTTCTTTTGCTTAGGGTTTTGAGTCTAGGAATGATACAAACAATCAGCAGTTTATTTCTTTGTTATGTGATCTTTTTTCTCCTCCCTAGCCCCCTTTCTTCCTTCATTTGGTAGCCTTGAGCAAATTGAATATTCCTGCTTTTGTTTGTATTTATTAATCTGTTTGTGCCTCTAATTCTTAAAAGACTTCATTATGACACTAATAATCTGAAGCAGCAAATTTGGGGAAAAAGAGCTGCATTCATTTATGCTGTTGTAAAATGGAGGAATTGGTTGTAGTTGGAAAAAAAATCTGCCTTTTACAGCTGCTGATTTTTGTCATTTATTTTACGTAGCCCACCCATGATCTACAATCAGGTCTTCTTTTTTATGTTGTATTTTTTATGAGAATGTTGAAACATAGATGATTGTTATGCATCTTTGCAGCACCTAAACTTGAATATTGTACTTAAAAATGTTATTTGTTGTCTTTTTTAAATTAAATTGTTATGTTAAAGAAGTGAATTAAATGATTGTTGCCTGTGACATAATTTTGTAGCAGCTAAAATTAAATGCTGGTCTTCAATATTTTAATTGTTATAGTTTGGGGTATGATTGTTGTAATTAGAAAATGAATATGTGCCTTGTGCACTATGTTGTTACAGTAATTTGGAGTTTATTTTGTACATCATCTGGTGTAAATTATAAGAATTTAAGCAAAAACTTCTGTCTCTCAACAGCTTTGTTAATAACACTATTCCAGTAACTGGATATGCATATTGAAATATCTGTGTTGTATATTAGATTCTATGACCTGTACCGAGGCAAAATTTTGCGGTTGCAAATTTTCTTGACTATTATTAAGTGTGTGTGTGTGTGTGTGTGTGTGTGTGTGTGTGTGTGTGTGTTGCTTATGCCCTACATACGAGTCATCCAAGGTTCTTATGATCTGACCAATGTACGACATGCCAAAATGCTACAGCTGCATGGGGAGATACAATTAAATCCCATCCCCCCTCTCTCTCTCTCTCTCTCTCTGTCTCTCTCCCTCTCTCTCTCTCTCAAAGATCGGCAGGTTCAGGATTCTAACACAGAAAGAATTTAATCACAGTTTCTTTTTCATCTCTATCATACAATGTAGTCCAATTTTTTGCTAATACAGATATAACATTTTGTGATTTATGTTGTGTACTCTTCAAAAGATCTAATGATGTCCTCATTCCTTTCTTATAAACAAAACAAAAAGAAACTGATAATAATTGTCATTAAAGTAAAACACAGAACAGTGTCTCCATAGCATCAATGAGCACATCCTTTCAGCACCTTTGACCCAGGCAGTGAACACAGCAGCGGTCAGTCTATGACTTGCAGCAGGTGAATCCCAGTCAGCTGCATTGCTCATGCACCCCACGTAAATAATAATAAACAAAATCTAACAATACACATAACCAAGTCTTGATTTGTGACAGTATACCGCTGATGACAAAAAAAATTAGACCCAAAGATTTTGAGATGTGGTACAATAGAACTTTTGCTCTAGTTGAAGCGGTAAGACACAAATGTTGTATTCACACTTTTAAAAAGCTCAGAAAAGTGTTATAACTTTTTCAGAAGTCTAAATCAAACTATGGAAACTCTCGGTAGGAACTTAGAAATATAGGAAATGATAGAGTGCTACTTACCATAAATACATGTTAAGAAGTCTATTTTTTTTTCTTTTAACAAATCTAGCACTGCATATTACTGCCAAATTAGTCATTACCTATGATTGCCCCAGTGGCAGAAGTATGTATAATAATGTCAAAACGTTTGTGACACTACACACTAGGACAAGCTCAAGTTTCAGATACACGTTGATTGCGTTCTGGATGATGCTATCTACATGTTCATCCACACTCTGCAAACCACTTTGAAGAGGATGACAGAGGGTACATCTCACTGTACCAGATATTAAAGCTTGTTCATGTTTCAAGACCATTTAAATCTTTCTCTGCATGCTGTAATTAATCTAATATTGTCCTCACGGTCCCTATGGGAGCAATAGTTACAAGGTTGTAACATATTCTAGACTCGTCTTTTGGTAAGCATACTTTCTTAGGATAGTGTACATCTTATCTTGAAGCGTCTGCCAATTCAGTTATTTCAGCATCTCTGTGACATTCTCCCTTGGGTCAAACAAACCTGTGACCATTTGATCTGCCCTTCTCTGCATGCGTTCAAATCACCCATTAATCCATTTTGATACGGGTCCCACACATTTGAGCAATATTCTAGGATGGATCATACAAATGATTTGTAGAATGACTGCATTTCTATGGTATTCTACCAAAAAAAATCTAAGTCTTTCGCCTGCCTTACCCCTGAGTGGGCCTATATGACTGTTCCATTTCATATCCCTACAAAGTGCTCCATCCAGGTAATTGTATGAATAGACTTAATCCAAGCAAGACACCCTGATACTGTAGTCATACCACACTGCGTTTTCTTCATTTTGCAAAATGCACAATTTTACATGTCTGAACATTTAAAAGAAAGTTTGAAATTATCAAGATCTGACGAATGTTTGTACAATTTCTTTCAGACTGTACTTTATTCTAGATAAATGCACTATCTGTGAAAAGAGTGCTTTACTATTAATATTGTCTGCAAAGTCATTAATGTACATGAACATGAACAGCAATGGTCACAACATACCTCTCTATGACACATCTGAGGTTACTTCTACTTCAGATGATGACTCCCCAGCCAAGATAACATGTAAGTCATTCCTACCAAAATATCCTCAATTCCAGTGACAAATTTCACTCGATACCCCTCACAGTAGCAATTTTGATAATAAGCATCAATCTGGCACTAAGTCAAAAGCTGTTCAGAAATCGAGAAATACTGCCTGCACCAGTCGAGCCAGGAAGACAAGCATACTGAAAAAAAAGAAACTGTCAGATACTATATACTCAAAAAAACACTTAGGTACTGAAGGAATTATCGAAATACAAAATAGGGCTGAAATCAGTAAATGTGACATACATGTGAAGACAGAAAAATAATTACAGTTTCAGAAAAAACTGGATGATTTATTCAAGAGAAAGAGCATCACAAATTGGATGAGATGGTCCACCTCTGGCCCTTATACAAGCTTGGCTCTGGCTGATAGAGTTGTTGGATGTCCAACAGAGGGACATCATGCCAAATTCTATTCAAATGTCACTGTAGATAGTCAAAATCCCGAGGTGGTCTAACGGCCCTGCCCATAATGCTCCTTACATTCTCAATTGGGGAGAGATCCAGCAACTTTGCTGGCCAAGGTAGGGTTTGGCAAGCATGAGGGCAAGCTGTGTGCAGACAGGCATTATCTTGCTGAAATGTAAGCAATGTATGGCTTGCCAAGAAGGGAAACAAAATAGGATGTACAGTATTGTCAACAGACAACTATGCTGTAGGGGTGACATCCATGTCACCCTTACAGCATAGTTGTCTGTTGACCAAAAGTGATCTGTTACGAAAAGAAATCGCACCCCAGATCATCAGTCCTGGTAGTTGGACCGTATGGGATGTGGCATTCACGGTGGTATCCCACCGTCTGGGGCGTCTTCAGACACATCTGTGATGATCATTGAGGCTCAGTTCATAGTGGGACTCATCACTGAAGCCAATTATATTCCAGTCAATGCAATTCCAGACCAGGGACGTGCCTGGGGACACACCAGATAGCAGTGCGATACCAACCCGGCTGCTGGCTGCCATACAGCCAAACGAGGACTGATGGTCTACTGTGCCATTTCTTTTCATAACAGGACCTCTTTGGTTGTCATCTGTGTCACCATTGCAACACAGACATCTGTTGACGATATTATAAACCCCATTTTGTTTCTCGTCATGACAAGCCATCATTTGCTTACATTTCAGCAAGATAATGCCTGCCCACACACAATTTGTCTTCATACTTGCCACACCTTATCTTCGCCAGCTAGGTCACGGGATCTCTCCCCAACTGAGTATGTCTGCGGCATTATGGGCAGGGCCACCCAACCAGCTCATGATTTAGACAATACAATGTGCCACTTGGATAGAATTTGGCTTGATGTCCCTCAGTAGGACATCCAACAAATCTATCAATGCCAAACTTGCTCAAGAGTCAGAAGTGGACCAACTTGCTCAATTTGTGAAGCTCTTTCTCTTGAATAAATCATTCAATTTTTCTGACATTGTAATTTTTATTTTATTTTATTTTTTTTTTTTTTTTTTTTTTTTTTTTTTTTTTGTCTGTGCACGTACATCACATCTACATATTTCCATCCCACACAGATAATTCTTTCATGCTGCATAATGTTTATTTTCATCTTACGAGTGTAATCTAATGGACAGAGCCCACCTCAGCATAGGGAGTCTCTGCTGGTTGGGAGTGTGGAGGTGGACAGACAGAGAGAGGTGTACTAGGGGGACGTAATAGTGTGTGAGGTTGGAATGGGAGCAGGGGAGGGCATTGAGGTGTGGGGCCACAGGAACGAAGCCTAGAAACTCTAGCTGTGACATATTCTTCACTCCTGTAAACCCCGTTACCTAAACCTTTGCTAGTCTCTCTGTCTCACATATCTAGGCCTTTACCTGCTCCCACCCCGGCCTCACACCACCACACCTGCTAGATGAGGACTGTCCCATACTTTCTAATATCTAAAAATCTTCCTTCAATGTGCGAGTCTGCCACTCAGTGTCTCCTCTAGGTGGGGAGCAGAAAGCTATCCTCTTCCATATTATTGTTATTCCATCCCAGATGTCCCAATGCTTAAAAATTAATTTTAGGCTTGCCGTAAAGTATTACACAAACACTAATTGGTTATTTTTTCTGATATTCAAATTATATTTTGCTCTCATTTTTGTCCCTTTATCTAATCAACTTTGCATTGTGACATTTCTGACGAAAGTACGAGTTATTCAGAAAGTAGGTAAAAAGTAGTGAATTCTTCCTTTGAATCACTCTCACTTTGTCTCAGGCACGAGCAAATGTGTGTACCTGTATATGCATTTAGCTGTATCAAATTATCTTCCCCAACACACAAAATGGGGGTCATTATTCAATTTATCTTGAAAGTATGTGTGAAATGCACTTTCCACAAAAATGCTCAGATGCATAACTCTCAAAATATGTGTTTGAACAATTGGTCTGGAATTTTTAAAGACAAGGTGAAGAAACCATTGGATTGTATAATTTTTTTATTAATCACAAAGAAACAACATGATTCAAAGACATCAACAACAGCAATGGAAGTTCAAGTGAATTGTCTGCCTCCAATTCTGATCTCAGAGAAACACTCCAATAGGAAAGAGGGCACAACATCCTGCTCCATTTTCAAAAGCTGCAATGTCAAATATTACAACCTGTAACAAAAAAAGGTCATGTGATAAATATTGTTTACATATCGATTACAGTAACAGAGGCATATATGGTCTAATAGGAAGGGTTAACACAAGGGCAGGACATGGGGAACAATGAACAGATGAGATGTGAAACCACGGTAAGTTAATAGTGGTGATAATGCCAGTTAATTACATGGGTGGGAAAAGCAACCACTCTTGCAACTCAGAGCTACTCTTGTTTCTGCAACTGATCTTCCGTTCCTTCATTGTTCCTATTTTTCTCATATTAATAATTCTAGTTATAGAAGGTTTTCTAACTAAAAGCTTATTAGCATTTTGTAATGAAACCGATAAACAATACAGTCTCATTCTCTAATGGAAGAACACAGTACATCGCGTTCGTAAATAACTTGATCCAACAAAACAGTGGACATTCATTACATGACATTTAATTTTAAGTATCAATACAAACACTTACATAAAACATTATTTACACTCAAAACCCATTATTCAAAACTGATGTCCATATGTGTAACTGTTTACAGTAGCAATTATTAATATAGTTACTATTGCTAGCTTTAATATGGATTGTTAAAAAGTTTAGAAATGTTAACTTAAAAATGAACTGTAAGCAAAATCTTTTCTGTTAAAAAGTTAATGTTGAAACCACTGGAGAAACATTATAATGTATTATTGTAGTCATCATGTACACTGAAAAAAAAAAAAAATTTGCAACACCAAAAAGTAATTAACGTAGAGTAATGAAATTTCAGGAACATATATGTCTAAGTAACTTATTTAAGTGATTAACATTGCAAGATCACAGGATAATATAAGTGCGAGATACACCATTGCAAATGTGATACACTAATGCATTGAAATCCAGTGTAACTGCCCGAATGCAAGCATGCAAACGTGCATGCATTGTGCTGGTTATGAGTTTGTGGGATGAAGTTCCATGCCTGTTTCACATTGTCATGAAAACAGGGATGGTTAATGCTGTTTTTGGGAGACACTGGAGTTGTTCGATGATGTCCCGTGTGCACTAAATTGGAGCCAGACCTGGTTATCAAACAGGTCAAGGCAACATGTTGACATACTGTAGAGTATACACCCATGCCTCCATCTTTGCTACCCTCCCTGTTTACCTCTACCCTGTTGCTTCATAACCTGGGTTGTGAGTAACTGAATCCACTTTCTCTTCTTCCCCTTCTTTCCCCTCTCTCCTCCCTGACGAAGGAACAAAGTTCCAAAAGCTAGGATACGTAAATTTTCTGTTATGTTTTGTGTATCTATTGGCCGTACTGGCCAGCCCCTCTATCTCTTTGTTAGTATTTGTTTCACGTCTTTATATGAGATTTTCCATCATCACAATAATGTTAGTTTATAATTTACGGACAGCCTAATCCATTATTTCCTGTCAAGGTTTGAAACTTTAGAAAATCATAAATTTTGTCTTGGTAAAATAAAGGTGATTAGATGTTTCCCTTATGCACATGTAAAAGACTGTCAGTTCACATCTACGTTTATAATCTGCAATCCACCAGGAGGTGCATGGTACAGGGTAAGTCCCATTGTACCAGTTATCAGGGTTTCTTGCTGTTTCATTCATGTATGGAGCATGGAAGAATGATTGTCTGAATTTGTCTGAATGCCTCCGTGTGAGCAGTAATCATTCTAATCTTATCTTCACGACCCCTGTGAGAGCAATATGTGGGGGCGTGAGGGGGGGGGGGCGGGGGGGGGGGGGGGGGTTGTGGTATATCCCTAGAGTAATCATTTAAAGACAGTTCTTGAAACTTTGCTAATACACTTTCTTGGGATAGTTTACACCTGTCTTCAACAGTCTGCATTTCAGTTCCTTCAGTATCTCTGTGACACTCTCCCATGGATTAAGCAAACCTGTGACCATGCTGCCTTTCTTTGTATACATTCAATGTCTCCTGCTAGTCTCATCTGGTACAAGTCCCACACACTTTAGCAATAGTCTAGGGGGGGCGGGAGGGGGGGGGGGGGTCACACGAATGACTTGTAAGCATCTCTTTAGTAGACTGATTGCACTTCCCCATTATTATACCAATACACCAAGGTCTACAACCTGCTTTACCCACAACTGAACCTATGTGATCATGCCATTTCATATTCCTACAAAGTGTTACACACAGGTATTTTGTACGAGTTGGCAGATTCCGACAGTGACTCACCAATATTATAGTCACAGGATACTAAGTTTATACATTTCTAAACATTCAGAGCAAGTTGCCAATCACTGCACCATGTTGCAATCTCATCAAGATCTGACTGAATATTTATGCAGCTTCTCTGAAATAGCACTTCATTACAGATAGCTGCATCATCTGCAAAAATCCTGATTTACAGCAAGGTCATTAATGGACAAGAACTGCAAGGTCCCCAACACACTTCCCTGGGGCACACCTGAAGTTACTTCTACATCTGATGATGACTCTCCATCCAAGGTAACATGCTGTGTCATTCTTATCAAAAAGTCCTCAATCCAGTCACGAATTTCACTTGATACCCCATACGATCGTACTTTTCACAGTAAGTGTAGGTGTGGAACAGAATCAAATACTGTTAGGAAATCAAGAAACACAATCTACCTGTTGCCTTGATCCAACGCTTTCAGCAAGTTATGTGAGAAAAGTGAGAGTTGGATTACATATCATCTATATTTTTGAAAACCATGCTGGTTGATTCGAGAAGGTAGTTCCGTTCGAGATACCTCATTATGTTTGAGCTCAAAATATTTTCTAAGAATCTACAACAAATTGATGTCATGGCTACTGGATGGTAGTTTTGTCACTCCTACAACCCTTCTTGTAGACGGGTGTGATCTGTAACTTTTTCCAAAAACAAGGTAAGGTTCTTTGGATAGATTACAGTGAGAAGAGAGGATAACTCAGCCACAAATTCAATGTAGAATCTGACTGTGATTCCATCGGGGTCTGGAGCTTTGTTTAATGATTTCAACTTTTTCTCAACACAACTGACACTAATACCTATTTCGTTCATTTTTTCAGTGTACGAGGATTGAATTGGGGCAGTTCTCCTGGGTTTTTATTTGCAAAGGAACATTTGAAAATCGAGTTCAGAATTTCAGCTTTTACTTTGCTACCCTCAATTTCAGTTCCTGTCTCACTTGCTAGGGACTGGACACTAACTTTTTTGCCACTAACAGCCCTTACATACGACCAGAATTTATTTGGATTTTGTGAAATGTCATTTGACAATATTCTGCTACAGTAGTCATTGAAGGCTTCATGCATTGCTCTCTTGACAGCCAAACATGTTTCATCCAGCGTCTCTCAATCTATAATCCTACACTTTGTTTTACACCTATTATGCAGTAATCTCTGTTCCTTTAGAAGTTTTCTTTACAGTGACTGTATACCACGGAGGTTCCATCCCATTATGAACTGTTCTACTAGGAACCTATCTACTCAGTGCGTGGTCAACTGTTCTTTTCAAGTAGAGGAAGAGCACCTCTACATGCTCCTGACCTGTGCTGAAAGTTTCAAGTTCCTCACTGAGATAAGATATTACTGATTTCTACTTAGTTAACTGAATGCATAATAAGAGGGAAACATTCCATGCAGGAAAATATATCTAAAAACAAAAATGATGTGACTTACCATACGAAAGCACTGGCAGGTCGATAGACACACAAACAAACACAATCATACACACAAAATTCTAGCTTTCGCAACCAACGGTTGCTTCATCAGGAAAGAGGGAAAGACGAAAGGATGTGGGTTTTAAGGGAGAGGGTAAGGAGTCATTCCAATCCCGGGAGCGGAAAGACTTACCTTAGGGGGAAAAAAGAACAGGTATACACTTGCACACACACCCATATCCAACCACACATACACAGACACAAGCAGACATTTGTAAAGGCAAAGAGATTCGGCAGAGATGTCAGTCGAGGCAGAAGTACAGAGGCAAAGATGTTGTTGAAAGACAGGTGAGCTATGAGCAGCGGCAACTTGAAATTAGCAGAGGTTGAGGCCTGGCGGATAACGAGAAGAGAGGATATACTGAAGGGCAAGTTCCCATCTCCAGAGTTCTGCCAACGCAGAAAATCTTTTTGGTTTCGATGCCTTACGCGTTTTTGGGTTCTCCATAGTTGACTCTGTCAATATTGTCTCTGACGCTATTCCTTATGCTCAACTGGATTCCTTGTCGACTACATTTTCATCCCTTTTTTCTCCCGGTTTAGGCTGTGCGAATGACTTTGAAGCTCATATCATGCTCAAACCCACTGCTCGGCCTAAGTTTTTTCGGGCTCTGCCCATTCCTGTGGCCCTTCGAGATCGGGTAAAACGGGAGTTGGATCGTCTCACTGCGTCAGGGGTCTTACTTCCTGTCACTTCCAGTGAGTGGTCCTCTCCTGTTGTTGTAGTTGCTAAGGCCAATGGTGGTATTTGTCTCTGTGGCGATTTCAAAGCCACTGTAAATGCTCAATGCTTCATTGACACTTACCCTATGCCCCGTCCTGAAGAACTGTTCACTAAACTCGCTGGAGGACAGTATTTTTCTAAAATTGACCTGTCAGAAGCTTATCATCAACTTCCTCTCGATGCTGCTTCCTGGCAGTTTCTGGTCCTTAACACGCCTTTCGGCCTCTATCAATACCAACGCTTGCCATTCGGGGTTGCTAGTGCCCCTGCTCTCTTTCAGCGATTCTTGGAACAATTATTGCTCCCTGTCCCTGGGTGTATCAATTACATGGACGACATTGTTGTCACTGCCTCCACCACTGACGAACATCTTCAAAATCTCCGCACACTTTTTAATGTCTTACAGACTGCCAGTCTTAAATGTAATCTTCAGAAATCACAATTTTTTTCAGGCATCTATAACGTACTTTGGGTTCCAACTCTCTCGCGATGGTATTCGTCTGTTTCAACACACTGTTGCTGTGATCGATGCCCTTCCTCGCCCTACATCTGTTAAGGAACTGCAGGCCTTCTTGGGGAAAATAGCATACTATCACAAGTTTTTACCACCTGCGGCGTCGGTGGCTCAGACGTTGCATCCCCTGTTGCATAAAAACGTGCCTTTTCACTGGTCCGCGTCATGTGACGCGGCTTTCCGGAAATTAAAGACTATGCCTGGCTACTTATCGACCTGGCCAACATCTTGTTCTTGCCACAGATGCCTCACAATACGGGGTCGGTGCAGTCCTTGCACACCATTTTTCTGACGGTTCAGAACAACCCATCGCTTATGCCTACAAAACGCTCACGGATGCCCAACAAAGGTATTCCCAAATTGAGAAAGAAGCTTTGGCCATTATTTATGCTCTTCATAAGTTTGGTGTTTTTCTCTATGGCTCAAAATTTCATCTTGTTACGGATCACAAACCACTTGTTTCCTTGTTCCATCCATCAACGTCACTTCCCGACAAGGCTGCACACCGCCTCCAGCGTTGGGCTCTTTGCTTGTCCCGTTTCAATTATGAGATTCATTTCTGGCCAATGGCTCAACATGCGAATGCTGATGCTTTGTCTCGCCTTCCCATGGGTCCTGATCAGGCATTCAATAGGGACGAACTTTTGTGTTTCCACCTGGATGTTGCCGAGCAGCGGGTTGTGGACGGGTTCCCCATCACTGGGGACAGGCTGGCAGCTGCTACGGGTTCTGACCCTACCCTCTCCCGGGTTTTACGCTGTATTCAGGAGGGTTGGCCAGATCGCCCGTCCGCTAAGACTTCTGATCCGTTGCGGAACTACTACACTTTGCGCTACCGCCTTACGGCTAGGGATGGTATTATCCTCCTCTCCACTGACAATGCTTCACCGCGTGTAGTGGTACCTGCATCTTTGCGTGTTGCGGTCTTGCGCCTCCTTCACCAGGGGCACTGGGGTGTGTCTCGCACAAAATCTCTGGCGCACCGTCATGTGTACTGGCCTGGCGCTGACTCTGAAATTGCACACATGGTGGCTGCCTGCGGCCCTTGTGCGTCACAGGCCGCTGCCCCGAAGTCATCTTTGTCACCGTGGCCTTCGCCTGAGAAGCCCTGGGAGTGCATTCATGCTGACTTTGCGGGACCTTTTTTAGGTACTTATTGGCTCCTTGTAATTGATACCTACTCTAACTTTCCTTTCATTGTCCATTGCACGTCACCTACCACCGCGGCAACCACCAGTGCTCTCACCCGCATTTTTTCTTTGGAAGGCCTCCCCTCTACTTTTGTTACTGATAATGGTCCGCAATTTGCCTCTTCCGACTTTGCAGATTTTTGTGCTCGTCACGGCGTTACTCATGTCACGGCCCCGCCGTTCCATCCACAATCCAACGGTGAGGCTGAACGGCTGGTCCGCACATTTAAGGCTCAGATGCGGAAACTTCTGACTTCTTCTGCTGATGATGATGCGCTCCTCCAGTTCCTGGCGTCTTACCGTTTCACCCCCATGGGCGATCACAGCCTGGCTGAGCCCTTACATGGCGACAGCCCCGCACGCTACTTCATCTTCTGTGGCCTCCCTCCTCATGGCCGCGGGTGCCTTCCCTTGGCCGGTTCACTGCCGCCGACCTCGTCTGGGTACACGGATATGGCAGGCGGCCAAAAAGGAGCCCGGGCCGCATCTTACGACACCGTGGTAGACGCCTGTATGAAATCCAGATGGACACGGGTGTTGCAGTGCGTCATTCGGACCAGCTTCGGCCTCGGGTGCCAGCAACGCCTGTTCCGAATGCTGCCACACCACTTTTGGCTCTACCTGATGCCCGGGATCTTGGCATCTCTCAATACTCACAACGCAGCCCTCTCACCGTCATCGCGATGCCAGCACCAGAACGGACGCCACCAGGAGACGTGCCCATGCAGGAACCGGAGGATCATCCTCTGTCAGAGTACATCTACTCGCCTCCTCCTTCAATGGATGCCGACACATCACCCACGTCTCCTGTCATCTCGACCCGTTATCATCGGGGACTCTTCCGTCCGTACGGGAAGCCTCCTCCTCGAGACTTTACATTAGCCATCTCCAGGACACCTCCATCAAGACCAGTGCAACAATTACAAAGGGGGGAAAAATGTTGTGACTCGCCAATTATTCAAAGTGCTGCCGCGCAATTACACGCGTCCTCTACGTGCGGCACTGTCTGCCAGCCATGCAGCAGCTGCGCCACCTAAGCGGCCAGCCGAGCAGCGGCCGCTAGACTGAGACTCAGTGTTGAATCGAATGCCGACTTGTACACAGGTCAACTTACTCAGTGACTTATATGTGTTGTTGTGTTGTTCCTAAATATATGTGTTAAACTTGAAGTTCTAACACTTCTCTTTGGCAGTAATCTTTTATACAATTCTATTCTACTAGAATGATCCTGCAGTTAATGAGGTCCCAAATGTTTCATTGTATCCTCAATTGACTGCTCTCTTTCTTGATTTTAGTTTCAATATTACATTTCTCCCCCCCCCCCCCCCCCCTCTCCCCCTCTCCACCCTCACTCCATCATTTTCTATGCCGATCACTTCTGCTTTGCAGTCAATATTAGAGGCGAAACTGGTGACAGAAGACATGCAGAAAATGCAAGTCTTTATGTCTGTCAGTTTCAATATTTTACAATAAAATACGAGCCTAAAGTATGCTTTGTGAGAAAAAGCTATCAGAAACATAATAGTATGTAAAATAACTACCTCTATGTTATTTATATGAAATCAAATAACAACACCAAAACATTTGATGATGAGCACTGTAAACAGAAATTGTAAATGGAAACCACTGAAATTGTAAGGTACCAAAAATGTTGTCTTACACTTGGGACTAAGAGAACTATGTCTACTCTAAGTGACGTTAAAAGGGCAATATCACAGCCCTTGACAATTTGGTACCTCAAAGATTTCCAGTTCTTTGCCCACATTCTCCGCCAACTGAGAACATGAAGGGTGGATTTCACTTCATGGTCTTCTTTCCTGCATTTAGCTTCCAAACATCAACTCTCACATATAATTTCAAATCAACAGCACAGGATGTCAACAGCATAGAAACAAAACCAAATACACACAATTAAAATGTTGTTTCCAGACTTAGGCCTGTAAGTTCAATATTATATTCTCTTACTTTTTTGTTCTTTTCGAGGGTTTTGAATGGATTTAAGAACACTAGAAACACACGATTCTATGCCTTTAGCAAACTCAAGTGGTCCACTTTTAACTAAATTTGAGTTTTCTTTTACACTGAATAAGATGCTGCACATTGTTCCCAATTTATTTCTTGGGTTGGTAATAAAATATTTAACCAATGGTGGTCCAAAATTTCTATACAGTTATTTTCTAGTTTCTGTTTTTAGGACTTTTCCAATTTAGGAACATAATAAGGATCTGTTGAACCACATGCTGAAAACTATAAATTTCTACATCAATTCTTTAAGTCTGAAGACAACATAACCATACCATTAAACAGAGACTCACATTACACAGGACTGAAAGAATATGCACATAAAAACACACATCACTAAAAATAAAAATAAAATTATATTTATACACAGGTACTACTCAGGACAGTAAAATGTTATCATAAATGAATCAACCAAAAAGAAGACATCAGGGGTAACATGAGAAACTAAAAAGGTTTTCAGCTAGTGAAGGAGGCAAGTTGAAAGTATGTTTTACAACAACAAGCATTTTTGGTTACATTCAAAACATTAGTGGTACATTCAAAACATAAATAAATAATGAAGCTAGTTGTTTATCTCACCATTTTTTCAAGTTGTGTGAAAATTGCACAAAAGTAGGGAACACCATTTGTGCCGTAAAAAAGAGCAGAACAGCATTAAATGAAATACAAAATAATCCATTCACTGTTCAATAAAAGATATTAGATATTTATGGCAACTGAGTTTAAATTCACACTAACCACAAAAGCAAATCAGAGTAGTTAGAAACAGGATAAGTTTAAGGAAGAAAAGTTGAAGTACAAGATGGAGGAAAGGAAACATGAACAAGCTTTAATATCTGGTACAGTGAGATGTACCCTCTGTCATACTCTTCATAGTGGTTTGCAGAGTGTGGATGAACATGTAGATAGCATCATCAAGAACGCAATCAACGTGTATCTGAAACTTGAGCTTCTCCTAGTGTGTAGTGCCACAAACGTTTTGACATTATTATACATACTTCTGCCACTGGGGCAATCATAGGTAATGACTAATTTGGCAGTAATATGCAGTGCTAGATTTGTTAAAAGAAAAAAAATAGACTTCTTAACATGTATTTATGGTAAGTAGCACTCTATCATTTCCTATATTTCTAAGTTCCTACCGAGAGTTTCCATAGTTTGATTTAGACTTCTGAAAAAGTTATAACACTTTTCTGAGCTTTTTAACAGTGTGAATACAACATTTGTATCTTACCGCTTCAACTAGAGCAAAAGTTCTATTGTATCACATCTCAAAATCTTTGGGTCTAATTTTTTTTGTCATCAGCGGTATACTGTCACAAATCAAGCCTTGGTTATGTGTATTGTTAGATTTTGTTTATTATTATTTATGTGGGGTGTATGAGCAATGCAGCTGACTGGGATTCACCTGCTGCAAGTCATAGACTGACCGCTGCTGTGTTCACTGCCTGGGTCAAAGGTGCTGAAAGGATGTGCTCATTGATGCTATGGAGACACTGTTCTGTGTTTTATTTTAATGACAATTATTGTCAGTTTCTTCTTGTTTTGTTTATAAGAAAGGAATGAGGACATCATTAGATCTTTTGAAGAGTACACTACATAAATCACAAAATGTTATTTCTGTATTAGCAAAAAATTGGACTACATTGTATGATAGAGATGAAAAAGAAACCGTGATTAAATTCTTTCTGTGTTAGATTCCTGAACCTGCTGATCTTTGAGAGAGAGAGAGAGAGAGAGTGAGAGAGAGAGAGTGAGAGAGAGAGGGGGGGGGGATGGGATTTAATTGTATCTCCCCATGCAGCCGTAGCATTTTGGCATGTCGTACATTGGTCAGATCATCAGTAGCTTGGAGGACTCGTATGTAGGGCATAAGCAACACACACACACACACACACACACACACACACACACACACACTTAATAATAGTCAAGAAAATTTGCAACCGCAAAATTTTGCCTCGGTACAGGTCATAGAATCTAATATACAACACAGATATTTCAATATGCATATCCAGTTACTGGAATAGTGTTATTAAGAAAGCTGTTGAGAGACAGAAGTTTTTGCTTAAATTCTTATAATTTACACCAGATGATGTACAAAATAAACTCCAAATTACTGTAACAACATAGTGCACAAAGCACACATTCATTTTCTAATTACAACAATCATACCCCAAACTATAAAAATTAAAATATTGAAGACCAGCATCTAAGTTAAGCTGCTACAAAATTATGTCACAGGTAACAATTATTTAATTCACTTCTTAAACATAACAATTTAATTTAAAAAAGACAACAAACAACATTTTAAGTACAATATTCAAGTTTAGGTGCTGCAAAGATGCATAACAATCATCTATGTTTCAACATTCTTATAAAAAATACAACATAAAAAGGAAGACCTGATTGTAGATCATGGGTGGGCTATGTAAAATAAATGACAAAAATCAGCAGCTGTAAAAGGCAGATTTTTTTCCAACTACAACCAATTCCTCCATTTTACAACAGCATAAATGAATGCAGCTCTTTTTCCCCAAATTTGCTGCTTCAGAGTATTACCGTCATAATGAAGTCTTTTAAGAATTAGAGGCACAAACAGATTAATAAATACAAACAAAAGCAGGAATATTCAATTTGCTCGAGGCTACCAAATGAAAGAAGAAAGGGGGCTAGGGAGGAGAAAACAAGATCACGTAAGAAAGAAATAAACTGCTGATTGTTTGCATCATTCCTAGACTCAAAACCCTAAGCAAAAGAAACAGTGATGATAGCATTGATTTAAAATCATGTCAGAAAAGACGGCAGCTAATTCTAGGTGATCCTCCATAAAGCCATGGTCTCACGTTGTCAAACCCCTGCAGGATTGTTTGAGGGACAATGATTTGACATTGATTGTTAAGTCAAAAAGGCAATGCATCTTTGACTGAAGAAACAATCAAAAATATATTCTTTTAATGGAATATTTACATTGCAGTGTACTGATCTGAGAAACATACTGAAAAGAAACATGACTATGTTGAGAAATTTTCATTTTGTATTTTCTTATATTTGTAACCGCAGTACATGAAAAAAGTGACACTCGACATTTGAGTTAACTGAAAGATGAAAGATTAGGGTTTCATGCCCTGCCGATCCTTGTCCCCAAACGGGGACAGCCCGCAAACAGAATTCTACCAACCAGCTTGGACTGAAAACATAACACACAAGAATCGTGCCCGTGAGTGTAGATGACACTCGGAATATCACGCAACACGGATACCCGAGGATGATGTCTGTCAGAGCAGATTGCAGATGAAGCACGAAGGCAGAGGGAACAAATTACAGACCTGCTCCATCTGACGGTCAGTCTCAAGTAGCACTTTGTAAAAGCAACAACTAATGTCACCGAAATATGCGAGGAAGACAATGATGTCCGACTGTGCAAAGGACAACTCAGGAATTTCAGCAAACTTCTGGAAAAACCTGAAGAATTAAATTGACAGAAACCTGTTCTGGATTGGTAACTTACAAAATAAAACATTTTCAACCTCTGGACTAGTCACACACAAGAAAGATAATAGGCCTTTAAAAAAGAGGATACCATACAGTGTAAAGCTGAAACATGTAAATTAGTCTGGCCAATATGCTCTACACCTGAGCAAAAGTGTCAATGAAGTGGTGCACCTTTTAGGAACTGTTAAAAAAGTGTCATTTTACATCAATGAACACAGCAATGACAACCTGATCCTAGGAGAAAAGAGCTGATACACACTATTTATTTAAGAATGAACACTTCACCTCAACTTTTCACAGCACGGGACCATCAAAAATTGAAACAATAGAGCAACACAGAGGACACTACCACACAGCTGGGGGAGGGCACAGAGAGAGAGAGAGAGTTTAATGACCTACTTACTCACTTTTTACTGGCAACAAGATAAGAGTGCAGGTGGTGTCATATCAAAATTGTAGAGAACATGCACGAGAAAAAGTTTTAACAATAGAAAATTAACGTACTTGCTAGTGCTTATTTTTTGTTTTAAATATTTCTCTCAAACTGATCAGGTATTGGAAAAAGAAAGATAAATATTTTGAATTAAGACTTAAAACAGGATGGAAACGGGTACCATACTGGCCTGAATATAAGATACACCATTTCTACAAAAAATCTCCCATAAAAACTGGGACTTTTATGAATCATAGAAACCTCAACTGTAGTGCTTTTTCTTAAGTTTGAAATGAAACAAAAATATCACTACAGTTTGTAAATCAATTGTTGTGTATGAGGTAGCAATGCAAACATTCTCTTTGTTGCTATCCCATTTAGGTAGTGACTACAGAGGGATCCAGAAAAATGTAGACATTCTCTGATAGTTATTACCTTTGGAACAAAGTGTTATATGGCTGCAATTTTGAGTGGTAGCATAAACCACTGTTTTCCTAACAGATCTTGTCGTGTGGGTTTCCAGCAGATGACAATGCAGCACTGAATGAAGTACAACTATTGTTTGAGCAGTGCAAGGCTGTACTGAAACAACAATTTATTGTATTTGGTATAAATTTTAAGCCGACAATGCTGTTTAAAATGTGCACAAGGAAAGGTCCTCTGAACAACAACATCAACCTCCAGGTTCCAGCACTGCTGTATTGCAACATTTTTCTAGATCATCTCAAAAATCTATGAAGCATTGTGTATGGGGAAGTGGGATAAGCTGATCAAGTGCATGATAAATTCTGAAGACTGCAAAGTGGAAAGTTTACATTCCAAGATTGTTTCACACTATGAATGAGGACAACTCGAATCGAAGGATGGGGCACTACGAGTGGTCTGAAGGCATGCTTCACGAAGATGAATGGTTTGCAGGGAAGGTTATCTGGCCTAATGAGGCACAATTCAACCTGAATGGTAATGTAAACTGTCATAGCTGCGTGTATTGGGCTGCTGAAAATCCTCATGTTCACATGGACAAACATGTTACTTCACTTGGTGTTAATGTGTGGTGTGGTCCGTCATAGTATTGTTTCTCTGACCCATTCTTCTTTGAAGGTACATAACTGGTGAGGTGTATCATATGCTGCAAACATTGATTTTATTAGCCATCCAAGTGGTGTTTGGAAACAAAAGATTTTTACCTTCAAGACTGTACTCCGCCTCACCACCACAGAGATATCAGATTCTACTTAAATGAAAATATACCTGGACGACAGATAAGATGAAGAGGAACTGTCAAGTGCCCACCAAGTTCATGGGACCTTACAATTCTCAACTTCTACCAATGGGGGACCTTGACAAACAAAGTTTACCAACAGAACCCAGCTACACTGAATGAGATATGAGAAACCATCAAGACATCCTGTGCAGCTACCACACTGGCAACATTGACAGCTGTACTTCAGTCAACAATTCAGCAACATTGATGTTGCTTGGCTGCTAACAGGTGTCACTTTGAACACACAATATGATCTTCCTCCCATGCAAGAATTTTGACACTACGCCATTTTGTTCCATCAATATTGACTATCAAAGAGAGTCTACATTTTTCTGGACCCCTCTGTATTCCCATTCTCACAGTTTCACTATTTTAGACAATGGAACAGGCACAGTTTTTCTCTAACTAAAGAATATAATTTATTCTTCACCAATGAAGCACAACATTGAGAGAAAATTTTGGAATTCGGTACAGTTACGTTGCAAATTTCAAACTCACAGTTATTCATCTAACAGATGTGCTTTTTAAAGGTACGGTTCAAGAAATGCTGCACATGCAATGCCCGGGATTGTAGCGATGCCACTGTACTTTGGGAGGAGAGTGACAAAAATACTGACAGTGACAAAACAATGAATGTTAGTGAAGTTAAGAGTGTCTTACATGAAAACTGCAACTGAAAGCTTTGTTTTTGTGTGTAATTTATCTATAGTGTACTACAAAAAAACTGGTTAAGGGTAAATCACATTTTGAAAAGCTTTTGTAAATGGGCAACTTGACAAATTATTTTTAATTAAGTTTCTCTCTTTTTCGAAATTAAAGGTGCAACTTATATTCAGGCCAATTCGATGTGTATATAATTTATGATAACTATGAACAGACTTTGAAATTTGCCTACATCACACCAGGTATACTTAACTTATTTCACTGCCCCACACAGATGCTCATGTCCGGTGGAAGTCTCCTCTAGTTCCCCCACTTTTGGCCAGAAGCATTATTTCAGATATCACAATGTCATGACTGAAAGCTTTGCACATATCGTACACTGTTAAGGCAGACACCGATACAGCAGTAAGAGCTTCCATCTCCATGCCCGTCTGCCCTCTACACTTTGCCGTGCCAGTTATAATCACACAGTTGAGAGCAGAGTCCAGTTCAATGTCCACAGCCACAGAGGATAAAGATATGTTATGACACAGAGGGATAAGGCTGGACGTCTGCTTGGACCCCACAATTCCCGCCAGGCGAGCAACGCTAAGTACCTTCAGGCCATTTTCTCGTATGAGTTTCATCAGTTCGGGTCCCACAAAAACCTTTGCTCCTGCTGTAGCAGTCCGTTCTGTCACCAGCTTCGAACCCACGTTGACCATTTTCGCCCTGCCAGACCGGTCAACATGAGTCCGACTTTCGGACTGTGCTCCCAAACTGCAGAAACGGCAAGAGAAGATAGAGGGCTGTGCTCTGTGTGTTTGTTTTGTTAGGAGTCCTGCATTGCACATAATGCTTGGGGCACAGGGAAGCAAAAGAAACTGTTTTCTAGATTCAGTCACTACACTCAAATTACGTGACAACAACTGAGACATCTGTGTATCCGACACAAACAGGGGCGAAATATTGGTATCTGAGAAGAAGTACTTTTGAAAATCTTGTTTCTGAAGGTTTAACAACTTCCGACTTTGTGCCTTCACGACATCACTACAGCCATCAAGTTCAGTGCCACCTGGAACAAAAATACAAGCTGTAACAAACAACTCTTCATAATCTGAAAATAGGTTAACTACAAAAGAATTTTTAAGCATTCGTGTTGAAACACCCCCGATTAATTCCTTTACTGGATTTTGGGTAATTTACCAAAGCCACCAAACAGTTAATTATTATGATATATGACCGTGTGCTTAATGGATGAAAGGCTATTGGTTGTTCTGCTGTGGTTTCAGGAGTATTTCAACCGAATGCGGCTGTTCTGGGACGGAATAGCTAATGATTGAAAGTTTGTCTATTATTAAGTATCACAAAGGTTGCGATGTACAACTGATATATATTTCCTACTAACACACAAATTCTGAGGCAGTTGCTACCTTTGCCTTACACGTCTAATTGTGGTTATCTCTTTTTATTGATTGCTGATTTTCAGTACTTTGTCACACGCAATGCTGATGGTTAACATTCACAACAATCCTCACTGCAATCCATGGTTGTTGCTGGCCGACACGGTTGACGTGAAACACGTGATTCGGCACTTGTCACTTTCTGTTTCTTATCACTTGCGAATCGGCATTAGTGAGAGTCAACCCCACGACGATCAGGGGGACGTGCTCACTCGTCATACTCCAGTGAATTTTACCGTTTACAACTCACTCGACCACCATTCTTGCCCGTCTTTCCTGCTCTACTTCTCACTTGACACTCTACCATACTACTGCGCACTCAGCACTAGTCTCACTGCCTACTGCAGCACTCTACAATCTACTCCTGTCCGCTATCGACCTGGGCGTCAGATACTAGCATCTTTGTTTGTGGGATCACGGATCCCTTACAGTGTTCAAGACAAGTTCTTTGAACCTTAATGATCTGTTATGATTCTTTTCTTTCCTAAGCTAAGGTCGAAAATCTGTTTTGTCTGCAGAAGTGTGCAATATGAATATTACACAACGTTGATAGGAACATCTCACATAAATCTCCTCAGTGGCTGTAGATTTCACAATCTTGCAGGAGTGGATATAAGGGGAGGTCGTGGCAATGGTGATAACTACCACCCACTTCCCAAACAACATATTATACTGGGGTGCACTTAAGAAGGCAGCAGTGTGGTGCATTCCGTGCAGAAAGAGATGGGGAATGCTTTATGGTGCTGTCTGTGTGTTCTCTCTCTCTCTCTTTCTCTTTGTCCCACGACTCACATTTCAGCCACTTCCAACCCTCGTATCTGGCACAGGCCACTGTGTCTGCTTCTGACTCTGCCTAGTAGAATTTATGCGGTCGGAAAGCTATCGCTGTTGCTTTCTAATGTAATACTTGTCATGTTTCCTTTATGCCAGCCATTGTGAACATTAATAGCTAAGTAACCTCATCATACCTAAATGCCTTGTATCGTACACGCACCCCAAAATGCACACTATAGACAGATGTGGCAGAATGACACGATGTCTTTATATTTTTTACTTCACCAATTTCCAAATGCACACATAACTTTTGGAGAAGGAGGTAGCGTGGAAACAGAAGTGTGTCAAAAATGCCAAGTTCTTCCAGCAATGACAAGCTACATTTAATAAAGGACACTTTTCAGTTGCTCGTGCTAGGGTCTGCCCACAAGGACATGCTTTTGGTCTGATTGACAACATTCCAGCCGGGTAAAGCTGCACACCACTGGGTTGAACATACCAGCTGTCAACAGATCCGATACAACAACAACAGAAAGAATGACTTCCCGAACACAGTTGGAAATCACTGATAGAAACAGTATTCCCCTCATTCACATGTGTTTGCAGAGCTCTGTTCAGTCATAATGTTTATTGAAATAATGATGGTGAGCACACACTTTGACAGAGTTCAACTTCGTTGTTACATGGTTGTTCAGCTTTTTCCTTCTTTCCTCCTCCCTTTTCTCTTCCCAAAATCTTTTCATTCTTTGACTGTGTTCCTGTTTCCTTTGATATGTACATATTTTCTCTGTTTTCTTCCTTCCCTTTACTTCAAGTTTTATGTTCATAATTTTGATTCTGAATTTGTCTCTTTCATTCATCATTTCCATTCTAATTCCTGCTCGTTTTGGCATTCTTCTATCTCTTGAAACCAACTGGTTTTTTTGATTAAGGCATTTACTACATCCTAAATCCTTTTGTGAATCTGTCGCTGTTCATTGTGTGTATGTGTCCACAGAATGTTAGTCGGTGTTTTCTGATTGTGACTGAATCTGCCTCTGTGTTCTTATAATTCTCTGGTTGATCTCTTCATCCATCTGCCATCTCTGTGCACTGCTCCAAAAAATTTTCTGAGGATTTTGCATTGTATTCTTTCTGCTTTGTGGTGCCTGGTCCACAGATTGTGGTCATTTCTGATGCGAAGAGTGCTTCTGATACTATAACTGTATTATAGCGCATGTGTTTGCCTTGTACTGAAATGTTTCTTTTATTACAGTGTGTCCATGTCAGTTTGTACACTTTATGAAGTTCTTTTGTTTGTTCTATGTTTTCTTTCTTCTTTGATCCACCTATTTGTATTGTTACTATTATATTGAATAATTTAATATATTTTTGTGTGTTTATTATTGTTATTAAAATTGTAGATGTCTGTCGTATGCTAACAGCGAGGTTGCTAGCGAGTTGCATTTTTGAGGGAAGCTGGGTGAGGGGGGGCGGAAACAATAACAAACTGTCACTCCCCCCCCAAATAACCCAACCCTGGATGCCAATACATTTGCTCTGTATAGGTGTTTGTGTCCAGAAGTATGAGTCAATTTAGCAAAAAAAAGCAAAGGAAAGCTTCATGTTCTGGCCCACATCAAAACCAGATGACCAACCACAGTGTAATCCTCTGCAATGGCATCACTGAAAGCAGTATGGTGGGAGGGGGAGGGAGGGAGTCAGCACACCCTGTTCTGGTCACTGCCAGCTTTCTTGACCTCAGAGTCACTACGTCTCACTCCAACAGTTCCTCAATGGGCATCACAAGGCTTGGTGCACCTCGTTCCAGTCCTCCCACCAAGGAAAACCTCGGGCAGTACTACGGGTGAGTCGCAACTGAGCAGCTGCCTTCCCCCTGTACCTGCAGTAGCTGCGAGAGGATATTTGTGTTACACATACGCTAAAACTGGTGTAGATGCCACAGGACACTCTTTGGAGTGTCACCTACAAGCACACGCTGCTACACACTTGACAGTGCTAGGTGGCCATGAGTTCTGGCTCAAAGTCCTGCAACCGTGGTTGGAACTTCCCCAGTGTGACTCTCCCATTCTTTAATAGGGTATTTCAGTGTCCGGGGCACGTTCACATTGGACAACACTGTCCAGTACAGGCTGCTGTCTTCCACCCGTGCTCTCTTGCACTGAGCATTGCATCTTGCACAAGTGAGTCATAAGGACTCCCCTCTTCTGTATGTACACTAAAAAAGCAAAATTGTCTTTTCAGACGAAAAAGTAAAATTGTCTCATATCCACATTCTATCCTTAAAAGTATCCTTATGTCTGGGAGACGCAGATCCACCGAGCAGATCCCACCCGACGACCCGTAGCAAGACTGCAGCACAAGAGGCAGGAGTGCCATCTGTTCCCTTTGACGTTTCTGTCTTGCTTTGCCACCTATCAGTAAGTGATGAACCAGCTAAATCTGGACTTTGCTGCCACAAATCAAGAAGCAATGGCTCGGAGACAGCATGAGCTCATTGTCCAACTGACGGGTGGAAGCAACGCAACAGCAACAGCAACACCAACACCAGTCACACCACCAGTGAATATACTAGAGAGGCCCTTAATATCACCTCAGTAGTCCTCGAGCTGGAAGTGACAGCTCCGTGGAACAAAGATGGACCTTCGAAGCTGGTGGGTCCAAAATGCAATCAGCAGCAACATACACGAACAACTGAGCCTACTGACTCACACGGCAAATGCAGCGTGCTTTAACCAATACCAGTTCTGAGCATCGGTAATATGAGGGACCATACAAACAATTCTGCAGCACCTCAACTACACAACACTACCCCAGCCGCTACGCAGAACACTACACCGACTGGCTTCCCACTGGTCATAATACACAATTACACTTGCCTCGGCAAGCTAAACAAGACATTTGTAGAATGTCATTCCCCACAATATACCAAACACAAAACTCACAAGGGACCATGTATCACTGTATGTATGCAACAAAACAGATTGCACAAATCTCCTGAAAATCGTCAAAGCTGGGGGAATTGAGTATCATAAATATAACACCCAAGGGGGGAAAACTCGAATGTACATCGTGAAAGGAGTTGACACCACAACCCTCAATGACATTCTTCATGGTATAATCACAGCTCTCAGCTGGGACTGTGAGAGCATGAGATGAATTCTTGGATTCGTGACACACAGATTGCAGCCAAACTATTTAGTGGAGTTCGATGACACAGCTTACTCCTGCAACTTTCTGACGCAGATGCTCCTGCTTCACATGGTCGTAGTAGAAATGTACACACCACCGTGTGTCCCCCAACAGTGCCACCACTGCCAGCAGTTTGGCCGTGCGGCACCCGATGTGATCTGGCACACGGTGCCGCAAATGCACTGGTAACCGTGTAGCACGACACTTTAATCTTGGTACAACTATCAAATGTACCAAATGCGGAGGGGTCCATGTGCAAACTACAGATGGTGTGCAGCATACAAAGAAGCTATAAGGTGCAAAAGTGCCAAAGACAGACAAGTGGTAACCAGAACAGCTCCAAGACACTCCCCACCCCCCAACCAGTAAGGTGTGGAATCTCTTTTACTGGCATTGTCAGTGGAAGTGGATGAACTGAGGATGCACAGAGCTCCACAAACTCACGGCACACTCCCACAACAACAGAACCACAACCCACACCTGCAATGCTAGAAACTGCCCCTGTACTGATGACAACACTGCCGGTCCCAGACAACACCAAGTCAACTCTGTCTAGGCCAGATTGTGACACTCGTGATATCACAGAAGAAACACCCAAACTAGGGCAACCACAAACACACGAAATAAAACAGAGGTACCCAAAAAACAAAAGAGGGGACACTATCACACCACAACAAATACACCAACAACAGACCAGACAAACATAGGAACACATTCAAAGGAACAATGTAACCGTAACTCACACTCTTGCCCCCCTCACCACAGCAATAACACAGGTGACCCCAGATGAAATACGAACCATGAATAACACACAAGCCAGCCCATCCAGTACACCAACATAAGGACCACCAGCCACCAACACCACCGCCAGCACTTTGGCTGACATAACAAACATTCTCACCACAATCAGAGGCATAGTGGAGACTCACATGGCTTAAGATCCTCTTGAGGCTCTTCATCGTAACACATACACAAACTCATGACGGCTACACACAGCCAATGCATGGCTGCTATACAAACTGCTATCACCACACTGCCCACACACTTCCATAGATAATACACCACAAAACACAAACAACAGTACTTTGACCTAGATGCTATTCTGGAATGCAGATGGGATTGGCAACAAAAGGGCAGAGCTAGCTGCATTTATGGAGGAGAAGGGAATCTGGAATGCTCTCATGAATGAAGCTGAGCTCCAGTCACACAAACAACTACTCTTCTCAAGATATTACATCTACTGTACTGACCACCTGAAGGCACAACTGTGGGTGAAACAGCAATCTTCATATATTGAGACAAAGAATACACAAATATTAAGATCCCTGAACCTGAAAGACTAGAAGCTGTTAGGGTCAAGTCAACTGAGTGAACACTACATTGATATCGATATACAATTGATCTGATAATATCATAACAAGCGATATCAGCACAATACACAACATAGCATAGTGGCTAATAGCCACTGGTGATCTTAATGCTAAACACTCTGCTTGGAACTAACAAAGATCAAACACCAATAGCAAAAAAACTATGCGAACATGCACTGCGCCCAAACTACATTACACTAGTGCCAGCTGAGGTGACACTTAAAACAGGGAACAGAGACTAAATGTGATAGACATTAGATGTGATAGGCATTATAGTCACAATCAACATTGAAATTATACATGATTTGGCCTCATCAAACACCTGGGTGGAGGTTACACTAAACAACCGAACTAGGTTAATAATTGGCTCCTTTTACCGACCTCCCGACTCAGCAGCATTAGTGGCAGAACAACTGAGAGAAAATTTGGAATACATTTCACATAAATTTTCTCAGCATGTTATAGTCTTAGGTGGAGACTTCAATTTACCAGATATAGACTGGGACACTCAGATGTTTAGGACGGGTGGTAGGGACAGAGCATCGAGTGACATTATACTGAGTGCACTATCCGAAAGTTACCTCGAGCAATTAAACAGAGAACCGACTCGTGGAGATAACATATTGGACCTACTGATAACAAACAGACCCGAACTTTTCGAATCTGTATGTACAGAACAGGGAATCAGTGATCATAAGGCCGTTGCAGCATCCCTGAATATGGAAGTTAATAGGAATATAAAAAAAAGGGAGGAAGGTTTATCTGTTTAGCAAGAGTAATAGAAGGCAGATTTCAGACTACCTAACAGATCAAAATGAAAATTTCTGTTCCGACACTGACAATGTTGAGTGTTTATGGAAAAAGTTCAAGGCAATCGTAAAATGCGTTTTAGACAGGTACGTGCCGAGTAAAACTGTGAGGGACGGGAAAAACCCACCGTGGTACAACAACAAAGTTAGGAAACTACTGCGAAAGCAAAGAGAGCTCCACTCCAAGTTTAAACGCAGCCAAAACCTCTCAGACAAACAGAAGCTAAACGATGTCAAAGTTAGCGTAAGGAGGGCTATGCGTGAAGCGTTCATTGAATTCGAAAGTAAAATTCTATGTACCGACTTGACAGAAAATCCTAGGAAGTTCTGGTCTTACATTAAGTCAGTAAGTGGCTCGAAACAGCATATCCAGACACTACGGGATGATGATGGCATTGAAACAGAGGATGACACGCGTAAAGCTGAAATACTAAACACCTTTTTCCAAAGCTGTTTCACAGAGGAAGACCGCACTGCAGTTCCTTCTCTAAATCCTCGCACAAACGAAAAAATGGCTGACATCGAAATAAGTGTCCAAGGAATAGAAAAGCAACTGGAATCACTCAATAGAGGAAAGTCCACTGGACCTGACGGGATACCAATTCGATTCTACACAGAGTACGCGAAAGAACTTGCCCCCCTTCTAACAGCCGTGTACCGCAAGTCTCTAGAGGAACGGAGGGTTCCAAATGATTGGAAAAGAGCACAGATAGTCCCAGTCTTCAAGAAGGGTCGTCGAGCAAATGCGCAAAACTATAGACCTATATCTCTTACGTCGATCTCTTGTAGAATTTTAGAACATGTTTTTTGCTCGCGTATCATGTCATTTCTGGAAACCCAGAATCTACTATGTAGGAATCAACATGGATTCCGGAAACAGCGATCGTGTGAGACCCAACTCGCCTTATTTGTTCATGAGACCCAGAAAATATTAGATACAGGCTCCCAGGTAGATGCTATTTTTCTTGACTTCCGGAAGGCGTTCGATATAGTTCCGCACTGTCGCCTGATAAACAAAGTGAGAGCCTACGGAATATCAGACCAGCTGTGTGGCTGGATTGAAGAGTTTTTAGCAAACAGAACACAGCATGTTGTTATCAATGGAGAGACGTCTACAGACGTTAAAGTAACCTCTGGCGTGCCACAGGGGAGTGTTATGGGACCATTGCTTTTCACAATATATATAAATGACTTAGTAGATAGTGTCGGAAGTTCCATGCGGCTTTTCGCGGATGATGCTGTAGTATACAGAGAAGTTGCTGCATTAGAAAATTGTAGCGAAATACAGGAAGATCTGCAGCGGATAGGCACTTGGTGCAGGGAGTGGCAACTGACCCTTAACATAGACAAATGTAATGTATTGCGAATACATAGAAAGAAGGATTCTTTATTGTATGATTATATGATAGCAGAAAAAACACTGGTAGCAGTTACTTCTGTACAATATCTGGGAGTATGCGTACGGAACGATTTGAAGTGGAATGATCATATAAAATTAATTGTTGGTAAGGCGGGTACCAGGTTGAGATTCATTGGGAGAGTGCTCAGAAAATGTAGTCCATCAACAAAGGAGGTGGCTTACAAAACACTCGTTCGACCTATACTAGAGTATTGCTCATCAGTGTGGGATCCGTACCAGGTCGGGTTGACGGAGGAGATAGAGAAGATCCAAAGAAGAGCGGCGCGTTTCGTCACTGGGTTATTTGGTAACCGTGATAGCGTTACGGAGATGTTTAATAAACTCAAGTGGCAGACTCTGCAAGAGAGGCGCTCTGCATCGCGGTGTAGCTTGCTCGCCAGGTTTCGAGAGGGTGCGTTTCTGGATGAGGTATCGAATATATTGCTTCCCCCTACTTATACTTCCCGAGGAGATCACAAATGTAAAATTAGAGAGATTAGAGCGCGCACGGAGGCTTTCAGACAGTCGTTCTTCCCGCGAACCATACGCGACTGGAACAGGAAAGGGAGGTAATGACAGTGGCACGTAAAGTGCCCTCCGCCACACACCGTTGGGTGGCTTGCGGAGTATCAATGTAGATGTAGATGTAGATGTAGAAACACAGCAGTATGATGAATCTCACAGGATACTGAGCTACAAGCGTGTGAATTGGGCATTGTTCAAGGAAATGCTTGAAAAGTCGTATCCCACAAATTCCCAAAATTACACAAAGCAGGAAACTTGTTGAAGCTGTCAAAGCCCTTACCACCGCAGTTCAGGATGCAATAGCAGGTACCATTACAGTACTTATATCACAAGAATGCTCAATGGCCCTGCTCCCAGAAATACAGGGGCCAATGTCAATGAGAGATCATCTCGGGAGATACTGGATGTACAAACAGCATATTAGCAGGCTCCAGGGGATCATACAGGCTAAATTAAAACTTTTAAAACCACAAACTGGGACAATAGACTCGCAGGGCTGCACACCACATGACCGGGAGTGTGGCAAATAGCTGTCCACTCCACCAAGAAGAAATACTACACACCAAGTTTACAAATACCTTACAGACCAGCATACTCCGTGGAGGGGAAGCATGAGCTGATGACCAGAACACTAGCAACATCATTCACACTGAATCTGGCTCCTTCCAATCCAGCACTGCTACTTGAAATGGACCAGGAGGTTACATGGCCTGTAACCCAGCCCAAGTGCAATGTAACAATACATACTGCTACACATGAAATTACACAGGTTATTAAGCACAAAACAATTAGAAAAGCTCCTGGTCCCAATCACTTTCAAAACCATGTCACCCAGGAGTTCACGAATAAAGCTATAGAGCATCTCGCACATATGACGAATACCATTCTACAACATCAGCACTTCCCTGTCCTGATGTTCAGGAAGCCAGGGAAATACCACTCCCTACCACAAAATTATGGAGCCATCAGCCTGCTGAGCTCCCTGAATAAGATTGTTGAGAAGATGATTCTCAAACATCTTACTATGCACTGCAACACCAATGACTCGCTGAGACTGGAGCAATTTGGATTCAGCAATCACCACTCCACAACACAACAACTCCTCCGTGTAGTAGAACATATTACACACACCCCCAACACCATAAAGCTACAGGAGCACTGTTCCTGGTCTTCAGTCATTTACGGAACAATCGTCTCATTCGCAAACTCTGCACTGCTAGTCTCTCCGACGAGCTCGTACACCTTACACACACATATCTCACTCACAGAAGCTTCAACACCGACATTCAGGGCAAACAGTCAACACAACATAGTATACAAGTGAGAGTACTCCAAGGCAGCATCCAAGGGCCCCTCTTGTTTAATCTCTACGTCAATGACTTTCCAACTGAACAAAACACAATGGCAACCATCTACGCAGATGACACTACCATCCTAGTGCAAGACTGGAAACCATCAGGCATAATTCGCAACTGCAAACAAAACTGCCTAGCTGGAACGACAGTGTGTTAAAGCAAATGCTGACAAGTGTGAAGCAGTTCTGTTCACTGACAAACCATAACAACTGCACAATCATTAAGTGTTCTGGCATACCCACAAGCACTGGAATGAAAATTAAGATCGCAAGAGCAAAGAAGGCAGTGAACACACCGTCAGCGAATAGCCCACTGGCAAGGACCACACCACAATGGGAGCAGGCCCCTAGACAAAGAGAATATAAGTGCCACTCCTGCCAGCCTCGGCCACTCAGTATTTGGACAGGATTAGGACAGTATACGGACAGGCCTAGCGCAGAATGCTACAATAACAGTTACTAGTGATCCACAAGCTGTGTGTGAAACTTGCATGAACACTGTATATAGCAAAGGACTCGGATTTATACTGCATGTCGCCTATTGCTTGCGACACCATTGTAAATTCCAGGTCAAGCATTGTCAAGCTTCTTATTTGTAATAAAAACTATTAATGTTGTTTGCTTTAATTGTTGTATAGCATTTTGAGAATGCAGCATCCTTTAGGCACCCTATATGAGATGAGTGGGTAGGACCCCACATTAAGACTGCAGACAAATAACACTACACACACGCCCAATACGTTTCAGTGTGAAAGTCAAATACTTCAGTGACAGGCCAACTGAGCAAATGCAAGGCTCAAACAGTGTTACTCTAAGCTCAACAGGTAAAGCACACTGAATAGGAGGATATCGATGTCCGTGTACATGATACTGATTAGACCCATGATGATACATGCAGCTGCAGTCTGGGGTTATGTGGCTCTGACCGCCTGTGCCGCCTACAGGTGATACACAACGAAGTGCACCACAGTCCACACACACTGTCGACCTTCACAGAGAATACTGCCTTGAGACTCACACACAGATATTCAAAAAACTCACCACACGACTGTACAGGAACTTGAGACACTCTGACAATCACTTCATTCTTAACCTGGGAAACTACGACCACAACCACGGGTGAAAACACAACTGCTGAAAAACACTTCTATCTAGGGACAATTAATCACCTGTGGACAGCACAAGCTCACAGACAAAATAAACACTGGTGAATCCCTGCATTACAGCAAAACTAAATGGCATTGCCAGCTGCAAATATCTAGCTGACCAACTGGCAATACGGGAAAGCAGTATTGCACACTAAACATAAACATATCCAACCAAACCTCTTTATGGGCAATTGACCACTCGTATAATGACCTTGGCATGTTACAAGTACAGATGCTGCAGGTGGCCCAGGAGAAACTCAGGTGCACAGCCCAGGAGTACCCCTCCTCAATAGGACTGACACCCGTAAAGAGCTTAGGGTTAAGAAAACTGTTTTATATTCAGGTGCAACACCCTTTTAACATCTCCCAGCCGAAATTAGGAGCAATCTGGAAATCCCCAAATATTCAAATTTAAAGTAAAAAATGTTTTATTAGCCAGTCCACCAATAATTTACCTGGATATGTGAATTTACCTACCTGTCCCACCTCAGATACACAACGCACAAACACTTTCTAACAGAAAACCATATTTAGGGATGCAACATATTCTCTAGGAGCAGACAGGAATGGTAGATGGTTTACTCCACAGAGGGAAGCTGGCAGCAGCTTTGGAATGCCTTTTGAAGTGGTGATTCCATCATAATAATAGCCTATGTGCAGGTACGGTTGGTTCTCCACGGAACAGAAACTACTTACTGGTCCCAACGTGGCATTGACAGCATAAAGGACATTGCACAGGAAGGAAGTATATGAATTTATCAGAATAAGTTTAGATGACAGTGTCCTGTGTAAAATTAAATGCCCATTTAGCATGAAGATTAAATCAAAATAGTGGCAGAGCAGTTTAAGTAGCAGAGCATTGGCTTTTTTCAAGTAGTTGCTTCTCTGTATATTTATAAAAATAAAATGATGTAGAACTGATCCCCTTGAATAATGATTAATGTGAGCAGATTAGTAGTAGATGAAAATGGTTGTTAGTAGTTCAGTGGCACTTCTCACTTACTCGTTTTACACCCCTGAAGGCTCTCATCAGTGATGGAGCTGTTGGAATATTACATGTGAATGAATGGCTGAACTCGATAATTTTCAAGGTATTCAATATTCTTGTACAGTGCATTCAAAACAAAGTTATATAAAAATGAAGAGGGATGTGTACTTCATAAATTGGCTTGACAACAAGCACACAACGAAGCAGTGTGATGTAGCTTACTCAAGCACCTCAGTTTCGCAGGATACCCTGAGGCAACAAGTACACGCATCATGTTTGCTCACTGTTTTTTATTGCCTGTGCTCGAGCACAGTATGAAATGTATTAATTTCCTTCTCCAATCTGTGGCTGCTTCCCATCTCTAATTAATTTGTCGTTAACAGGATGTTAATTGTAATATTCCCTTTAATGAACTCATTTTCAGCAAATTGCTAAGCTGGTAATCTTTCTTTTTGTATTGAATAATAATAGTAACTCTGACATTTACATGAAGAGGCATACCAGCAGCAGCAGTTAGCTGTCTTTTAAACTTCATTTGATGCATCCAGAACATTGGAGATATACTGCAACGTCTGTAGGACATATTTACTAAGAAAAATCATACACGACACACTTGCCTCCACTGAACGCATCCACACCCATTAATGTACAGGCAAAAATCCACAAAACCTAACATTCTAGAAGTGGAACAAAATGAATAATATTTTTCAAATACAGTGCTTAAAAAAGTTTCACACTGCCCCCACAGCTTGCATACTTTGTTTGTAACCCATTTGTAGGCACATTTTTTGTAGCAGCCCTGTAAAGTTAATTGTTTTGGTATCATTTTAGAAGTTTCAACTAAATTTAATTTTTGATTATTTTATTTTTGTGATTTAGGAGCAAAAAACTATAGTAGTAAGTATACTTCCCACTGTCTTTATTAAGCTGTTATGAGTTACTACTACATGTGAAAAAAAAGGAATTTTCTGTTTTTATTTGACTATCTATTTTACAATCCAAGAAACTTCATTTAACACTGCTTAAAGAAACGAGCTGAGACAAGTCACAATAGCATATATTGCAGAATGAAACAATGTGTTCTGTTGTAACAAGTGACAACAGCACTGATGTCATGACAAACAGACACCAGTTGTTTAGCATATTATCACAAAAGGTCAACCACATCCAGAGGAGGTACAACATTTTCCCAAGAGCATAGTAAAACAACTAAATTAGTGGTAAGTATGGTCAGTTGGTGGTAAGTATCTTTTCTGCAGTCCAAAAAAGAAATTAATTTTGTGGTAAGTATATTCCCCTTGTATCATGGAAAAATTACTTTGGTAGTAAGCATACTTCCCAGTGGCCTTCAAAACAACATTATTTGGTGGCACATATATTTGCAACTGCTTCTGAAAGGAACAAGTGACATTTAATGACAATTAAAAGCTACATTTCATAACAGACAGAAAGTTCAGCTGGTGCAGCAAACTAACATCAGGTGCCAGGTGCATACAGAGCTCGTATGATGTGTTCTCAGGAATACAGTAAAGAAATACAGTTGATGGGAAGTACACTTCCCACATCCTGTGAAATGGTTAAATCAGGAACTTCTCTCAAAATATATCGAGCGAGGTGGCACAGTGGTGAGCTCACTGGACTCACATTCAGGGCAACTAACAGTTAAAGTCCATGCATTACTCTCCTGTGGCAACCTGTTCATCTCAGAGTAGCCCTTTCAACCTGAGACAATGTAGGTCGAATGAATGACGATACAGCTACAGTAGTTTGGTACGTGTGGTAAACTTAGCAGTTAAGCTTTACCACGTAGTCATTGCTATGCGTCAGGCTCTCCATCCATATTTATACTAGAGAGCCTTTTTCACGTGCGTCGTCTGGTTTGAATTGATTGCTTATTTTTCTTTGATCTGATAAGTGCCGTTCTCTTTGTTATAGGTGTTTCCGTCACTCTAAGCTCAAAACGCATTATCATACTGTGCCATGCATTGTTTGTCGCATTCTGATTATGCGTGTTTACGGCCTGTCGCCGCTCGCGTGATGGCTTGCTTTTGCGCACGCTACTGCCGCTTACAATTAAAAAAAAAAAAAAAAGAGAGAGGAATCATCTCATCAGTGAAACAATGGCAAGAGACTGCTATTTGTTGTTACTTACACTGCTGGTTTCTTTGATAATGATCAACAAGAACCATATAATAGACTGCATATGATAGATGTTGCAAACGAAAGTTTAGCGAAAAATTTTCTCCGTTTGAAAATTTTTGCAGACGCCTCTTTAGTGCATTACATTCTGCACAGAAATTAGAGCCATCTTAGGTTTAAAAATCTAGTCAGTTGCCGTGCTTCATTTCTGACTGTATCACTATTCTGCATAGGAATAATACGAATATAAACATGACATGATATATATATTCTTCCGCGTTTGCTGTTGTCTCACTCTAGTTTCGTAGTTTATTAGGAAGACAGGATTTAAATGAGATAGCAGGAAACATGTAGGAATACATGGCAAAATGTTTACATTCAAATTATTCTTATGGTGAAGAGAATACTGGATGTGATTCACAATTCATAAAAGTTGCTATTAACAACCATCTCTTGTCACAGGTAGGACAAAAATTCAGAACATAGACTTGGCCATATTGACAAACATCCCAAACAGTCTTCCAGTCGGATTTTCATAGTACATTGAAAGGCTGCAACATTCGGAGATGAAGAATACGGAATTTGTATTTACTTCGTTGGATAAAGTATGGAAATGCAGTGGTTGAACCTTGGGGCAGAGAAAAAAGCTCGTCTTCCACCCCCACCCCTGTTTTTTTTAGTTTGTTTACTGACGCATAGGTTTTGGCGCCAGTATTTATCTTTGTGCCTGCAAAGCATGCCTGTGTAGTGCTACATATATTCGACGGCAGAAGTTAGTTGTGGCGGCACCTACCAACATTTTTCAGAACTTCCGCTTACTTTGCACTTGATTCTAAGCCGCAGGCAGTGTTTTGGATTACAAAAACTGGAAAAAAGTGCAGCTTAGATTCGAGTAAACACAATTATGTCTTTTGTGAATCTCGGGAAGCATACTTGCCAACCACTTAGTGGTTTTACAAAGCTTTTGGGAATATATATTACCATCTGTAGATGTACCTGGTATCTTGTGATAGTACACTGTACCAGATGCATAAAAATTGCTACAACAAACAGTTTTTGTTTATTGTCAGATCACTACTATCGTCACTTGTGTAGTTGGAAAAAAAAATTGCCTCATTTTCACAGAGGAAAATAGCAGCTCACAAAAGGGCTCTAGGAGAAATACACTACCACTACAGATTTTGTACTAAACCACAAAAATAAAATTACAAAAATAAATAAATAAACAAACTGATCACATGTCAAATATAACATCAAGAAATTTGACTTTGCAGTGGGATTAAAGCGTTAATGCTTAAAGACTGCCCAAGCATTGTTACTTTACAGTAAGAATGTTTGTCAGCATGCAAAGTTACCACACAATTGGCAAAAGCTACAGCGACGTCATATGAACATTCCACAGCCTTTGCAGTAACAAAATGTTAAAAATCGGCACTACAGAGATTGCTCAGAGCCAACAACAACTGACGACTGCTAACTTCAAATTATAGCTGACAGGTAGTACCTCAGGAACTTACTGTAACTGCACTGTGACTTTTTTGCAGATAATGGGGAGAGCTGTGTTGACTCACACGGTACACAACCATCTCGACACATTCAGTGGGGTCTCTAGGTGTCCATTATGTACTACAGTACAAACCCCCGAGGAATGTAGTGCACAAAGAATCGTGGTGTACATGGAAACCAGTGGATGGCAAGCGACAATCTTTTTAAGGAGCACTAGTGAGAAAATTTAGAGAAATGGCTGTTGACGCTGACTGCAGAACAATCTACTGCGACTAATAGGCATATAGACAAGTCATTTTGCCCTCACTCTGTTTGTGGTGCAACAGGAAAGGAAATTACTAGTGGTGATACAGGGTGTCCTCCAGCGGAACTTGGATCAGCGGTATTGTATTCCTTTCACAATAAGTGAAGCATTTCTTTGATACCTGATGATCCTTGTAGAAGGGTGCGGAAATGGCCAGGTACCAATGCATGTCTCAAGTGTGAAGACCCACAGATTCAGCACATAGTTGAGTCAGTCTGGTTTTGGTCTGGTGTCACCTATGGATATCAAATGCCTCTAACAACTAGTAAGTATAATTTGAGAGCTGTGCAGTATCAGAACTGAATCCTCCAACCTACTGTCTAGCCAACATAATGTCAAAATTTCAGCAATGGGTCTCTCGACTAATAGTGCACTATGGCATAGGTCCTGTTCTTAGCATGCATTTATTGTAATTTCCTGCTTAATGCAAAGTCATAAGTAATTGGAAAAAAGCACGGTAATTCCTGTATATAAGAAGAGTAAAAAAATGGACCCACAACATTACAATCCAATATCCTTAACAATGGTTTGCTGCAGAATTCTTGAATGTATTTTCACTTTGATTTCCACGAGACAGAAAAGCTTCTGTTCAAAAATCAGCACAGATTTAGAAATCATCGTTTGTGTGAAACTCGACTTGCCCCTTTCTCACAGATATCCTGCAAATCAGCGATGAAGGGAACAGGCAGATTCCACATTGCTGTTTCCAGAAAGTGTTTGCCACAGTGCGCCACTGCAGACTGTTGATGAAGGTCTGAAATTACAGATTAGGTTTCAAGATATGTGAATGGCTCGAGATGACTTCTTGTGTAGTAGAAGCCAGAATGTCGTCCTTGATGGTGAGTGTTCATCAGAGGCAGGGGTATTGGGGTTATTCTCAGGAGTGCCCCGGGGAAGTATGATAGGATCACTCTCATTCTCTATACAGGGTGTTACAAAAATGTACGGCCAAACTTTCAGGAAACATTCCTCACACACAAATAAAGAAAATACGTTATGTGGACATGTGTCCGGAAATGCTTAATTTCCATGTTAGAGCTCATTTTAGTTTCGTCAGTATGTACTGTACTTCCTCGATTCACCGCCAGTTGGCCCAATTGAAGGAAGGTAATGTTGACTTCGGTGCTTGTGTTGACATGCGACTCATTGCTCTACAGTAACAGCATCAAGCACATCAATGCGTAGCATCAACAGGTTAGTGTTTGTCAGGAACGTGGTTTTGCAGTCAGTGCAATGTTTACAAATGCAGAGTTGGCAGATGCCCATTTGATGTATGGATTAGCACTGGGCAATAGCCATGGCGCGGTACGTTTGTATCGAGACAAATTTCCAGAACGAAGGTGTCCCGACAGGAAGACGTTTGAAGAAATTGATCGGCATCTTATGGAGCACGGAACACTCCAGCCTATGACTAAGCGACTGGGAAGACCTAGAACGACAAGGACACCTGAATGGACGAGGCAATTCTTCATGCAGTTGACGATAACCCTAATGTCAGTGTCAGAGAAGTTTCTGCTGTACAAGATAACATTGACCACGTCACTGTATGGAGAGTGCTACGGGAGAACCAGTTGTTTCCATACCATGTACAGCGTGTGCAGGCACTATCAGCAGCTGATTGGCCTCCACGGGTACACTTGTGCGAATGGTTCTCCAACATTGTGTCAATCCTCATTTCAGTGCAAATGTTCTCTTTATGGATGAGGTTTCATTCCAACGTGATCAAATTGTAAATTTTCACAGTCAACTTGAGTGAGCTAACGAGAATCTGCACGCAATTGTGCAATCACGTCATCGACACATATTTTCTGTGAACGTTTGGGCAGGCATTGTTGGTGATGTCTTGATTGGGCCCCATGTTCTTCCACCTACACTCTATGGAGTACGTTATCATGATTTCATACCTGTGCTGCTAGAACATGTGCCTTTACAAGTACAACACAACATGTGGTTCATGCACGATGGAGCTCCTGCACATTTCAGTCGAAGTGTTCGTACGCTTCTCAACAACAGATTCAGTGACCGATGGATTGGTAGAGGCCGACCAATAGCATGGCCTCCACACACTCCCAACCTCAACCCTCTTGACTTTCATTTATGGGGGCATTTGAATACTCTTGTCTACGCAACCCCGGTACCAAATGTAGAGACTCTTCATGCTCATATTGTGAACGGCTGTGATACAATACGCCATTCTCCAGGGCTGCATCAGCGCATCAGGGATTCCATGCGACGGAGGGTGGATGCATGTATCCTCACTAATGGAGGACATTTTGAACATTTCCTGTAACAAAGTGTTTGAAGTCATGCTGGTTCATTCTGTTGCTGTGGGTTTCCATTCCATGATTAATGTGATTTGAAGAAAAGTAATAAAATAAGCTCTAACATGGAAAGTAAGCGTTTTCGGACACATGTCCACATAACATATTTTCTTTCTTTGTGTGTGAGGAATGTTTCCTAAAAGTTTGGCTGTACCTTTTTGTAATATCCTGTTTAGACTGGTGGTCCAAAACATTATGACCTGCTTAATAGCTTGTTTGTCCATCTTTGGGACAAAATACATCACTGATTCTGCATATCAGGGATCAGACAGCTTGTTGTTAGGTTTGAGGAGGTATGAAACATTAGATGTCTACACACAGGTCTTGTAATTCACGTAAATAACATATCACTGATTTGCATACGTGGTAATGATGCTTGATAGCGATCCAGATGGGTTCTTTAGGTTTACATCAGGCAAATTTGGCCACCAAGACATCAACATGACGTCACTATAATGCTTTTCAAACCTCTGTAGCATGATTCTGGCTCTGAGACACAGACATTTACACTGCTGAAAGATTACATCGCTGTCGGGGAAGACATCAAGCATGAAGGGACATAGGTGATTCACAGCTGTCAGCATGTCTTCGATTACTACATGCAAGTGCAGGAGAATGTCTCCCAAGCATAATGCTGCTCCCACCAGCCAGCATCCGTGGTGTGCTGCACATTTGGAGCTGCCATTCACCTCAATGATGGTTTTTGTGGAGACACCTACCAACCTAGTGTAGCAAAAATGGGATTCACCCAAAGAGCCAACATTTCCATTGATTGATGGTTTAATCCGAATGGTCCTGTGCCCACTGCAATCACAACTGATGATGTTGTTGGGTAGACATGTGAACATGTAGGAGTGGTCTGCTGTGGAGCTCCATGTTCCAGAATTTACAATGAACAGTGTGCTATGGAACACTTGTGCGTGCACTAGCATTGAGCTCTTTCAGCAGAGTTGCTACAAATCACCATCTATCCTACATTGCAGCCAGACATGCCACCAAACCCCAAGTACTGTGAAGAGTCATGGATGTCTAACCATTTAGCACCTAGTGATAGATAGCTCATGAACATTTGACTAGCACTGCCGCTTTTGAGATGTGTGTCACAGGCTCAGCATAATAATAATCTGCCATTTATCAAAATCACTTATCTCAAATGATTTCCCCATTTGCAGCCCATATCTTCCCTAAAGTGAGCCCCCATCTGCGTCTGCTCTATTTACATATTTTTGTTACTGCATCACATGCCCCCAATGCCACCAGGCAGCATCCAACTCGCAGTGGGCAGTGGTCATAATGTTTTGGCTAATAAGTGTACATTAAGGATCTGACAGCCAACGTGGCCAGCACTATGAGGCTGTTTGCTGATGACGCTATTGTGTATGAGCAAATGTCGCCATTGAGTGACTATAGGAGGATATAAGATGACTTGGACAAAATTTGTGATTGGTGAGATGAATGGAAGCTTACTGTAAATATAAAAAAATGTAGGTTAATGCAGATGAGAAGGAAAAAAAAATCCCATGATGTTTGAATACAGCATCAGTAGTATGCTGCTTGACAGTCATGTCAATTAAATACCTAGGCATAATGTTCCAATGCAGTAAAACATGAAACAAGCAAAATTGGTTGTAGGGAAGGCAAATGGACAAATTGGTTTATTGCAAGAATTTTAGGAAAGTGTAGCTTATCTCTAAAGGACACAACACTAGTGTGACCCATTCTTTAGCATTGCTTGAGTGTTTGGAATCTGCACGACATTGGATTAAAGGAAGACATTGAACCAATTCAGAGATTTGTCACCAGTAAGTTTGACCAGCACATAAGTATTATAGAGATGCTTCATGAACTCAAATAGCAACCCCTGGAGGGAAGATGATATTCTTTTCACAAAACACCATTAAACTATTTAGGTACCTCGTACTTGAAGCTGACTTTAGGTCGATCCTACAGCGACCAATTTACAATTCATGTAAAGGCCACAAAGACAAGAGAAATTAGGGCTTGTACAGAGGTATATAGACTATCATTTTTCCTAGCACTATTTGTCAGTGGAACAGGGCAAGAAATTACTAAGGTGGCTTGTGGGGTATGTACGTAATTTTAATCAGCATGATAGATACATTTTTGTACATGTTTACTTTCAAGGAACTTTGTTGTGCTGTTCTTTTTTAATAAAAACAAATACAAAGCTCGTGTGGGGTATGTACGTAATTTTAATCAGCATGATGGATACATTTTTGTACATGTTTACTTTCAAGGAACTTTGTTGTGCTGTTCTTTTTTAATAAAAACAAATACGAAGCTTGTGCTTATTCACTCCATTCCTGGCTGATGAAAGTATCTATTGTAATTATCATCTTTCTCATGTTCCCAGTACCTCGGAAACTCTCTGTCAATTGCATTTCTTTTTATTTGGCATTTATGGTGTGGACATCTTGGAATTCACGAGCATCTATTCTGTTATCAGAAACATTACATTCTCTTCAGACCATTCTGCTGCTCAAAGATCTTGAGTTGAAGACAAAAGTTCATTGATGAAACACCAAAATTTAGCTCTTTCTCCCCTGCTCTCACCAATGCAGAGATGATGGAGACTTCGTTTGACAGTTCATCGAAGGACTGATAATGGGCAGAACATGAGTGAACACCTGTGAATGCTAACCAAATGCAACAGAATGGTGTCTGCTTGTGCTCAGCTACTGTTCAGAGCCACAGAGAATTCTTGTTCATTTGTGTCCGCTCCAGTGAAAAATGAGTTTCAGACCTGCAGTCCAGTCTTTTAAGTTTAGCAGGCAGATGGATCAGTCATGTTTTGGGCCAGTATGGTATACAGATGTCTGACACATATCATTTCTAATGAGGCTATTTGAGGGCTGTGCAATTTGATGACAGGATCCTCGAAACTACTGACCTGTCATATAGTCGACATTTGGATGATCGTTGGTTGTGTTTCAAGATGACAATGCACAAGTACACCATGGGATATGAATGATGGAGGAAATCAAAGTCAAAATGAGGGCAGCTCAGTCTGTATTATTGTAAAATATTAGGAGAGAGAGAGTCACAGACATGATATGCGAGTTGAGATGGTAATCACAAAAAGAAATACTTTTTTGCTGTGGCAAGATCTTTTCACAAAATTCCAGTCCCAACTTCATCCTCCAAATGCAAAAACATTTTAATTTTCATAGCACTCACCTTCATAGGGAAAAATGATCGTTATAATAAAACACAACAAATCAGAGATCACACAAAGCAATTTAAGTGTTACTTTTCCCCACACATTGTTCAAGAGTGGAACGGTAGAGAAACAGTATGAAAATGGTTTGATAAATCCTCTGTCAGGCACTGATTTGTGAAATGCAGAGTAGTCATATAGATGCAGACATTTCATATCCCATAAGCACGGTGGTTGTGGTGGTCTAGTGGGTAGCGCACTAGACTCCAATCAGGAGGTCCTGGGCTCGATTCCCCATAAAACATAAAAGGTGGGGATTTTTCCTTGTTCCAGTGACTGCAGGATCGCCCCAGGTGACACCAACCTGCTATCAGATGACTCCTGGGGATGTTTCCCAGGGGTAAAAGGAAGCTGGGGTGATAGGCCATAACCCTCTCCCTCCTAGTGCCACGGTGAACAAAGGCTGCACCCTACCTGCTGTCAGGACAACAGCCCAGTCACTGCCTGCCATCATAGACCTTACTTTAACTTTTATGTTGTATGTGTCTGAACAATTACTTTAACACAGAACAAATACAGAAATGAACAAGACCAGAATAATTAACATATTCTGTTGGATTTTCTGTTGCGGCTATATCATAAATTAAACAACAACAGAAAGACATCTTCAATTAATTTTCTAAAATTCATGACATAAAAGTATTGTATAAATCATTAAAACTCTACTGTACTCTATTGAAATTGTAATACTCCTGGGTAGATGCCAACGTTAGCATGCAGCTAGAGCCAGTGTTGACATGATTTTTAGGCTGTTGTCCACATCCAACTAGATGAATAGCAGACTGGTATGCACACCCCACATCAGTTACATGATCCTCAAACATTTTGAAAACATTCTCACACTTTCACACACGACAATATTAGATACATACAGATACAGGGTACATACCTTTCACCCTGGTGTGGGTTGGAAGGTTTGGCGGGGAGGGGGGAGGTGGCATGGAAAGGGCATCTGGCCACAATTTACCACTAATACTGCCAAATCCACATTAACATGCTGAGACTGTGATAGCAGGGGATAAAGACTAAGAAAAAGAAAAAGTAAAATGTATCAAAGTTGTGAGGTAAAAGTTTGTGCCCACTGCCAGAAGAAAATTCACTCCAGATTTAATGTTGCAACAGTGCATATGGAGTACATGAAATGATCACATTTACAGATCAATACTGCAAATGCTTCTCAGCTAGCATGTATCGACCCATGCCAAAACACACACATTAGTATGTGGTGTAGCCCTCACTGGTGACAATGCAGGCACTGACTATAGCATTCAGTCGATAGTACAGATGGCAAAAACTGTCCTGAGATAAATTATGTCACACATGCTCAATCTGTTCACATAGTTATGTAAGAGTTGTTGGTTGACAAGTTGCACGAGTCACTTCTCATCCCATGTTCCCACATGTGCTCGGTTGGAGACAAACTCGTAGAACATGGTGGCCCGGGAAGTCACTGTTCATCTTTCTGAGAACACTGAGTTTCGTGGGCAGTGTGTGGGTCAACACTGTACTGTTGGAACAGTACATTACCTTCCAGTTGCAAGAATGCAAAAATAACGGGTGTAACATCATTCTGTACGTACCAAGTGCAGAAACACCACAGACGAATGAGAGTTGTAGTTTATCGCACCCCAGACCATAAGGCCTGGGGTGGGGCCACTGTATCTTGGACTAATGCACTCTACAAGAGAGTGCTCACCAGATTTATGTCATTTGCTGATACAACCATCACTTGTCTGCGAGCGGAATCTGCTTTCATCACTTACAACCATGGCGTGCCATGCCATCCTCAAAGAGATCCTCTGATGGCACCACTCGAACCATGCATGTCAGTGCTGAGGCACGATTGGAAGACGGGATAGATGTGTGCACGTCCGTAACGCAACTGGCAATAACTGCTTCGCAACAGTTTGTGTTGACACATCTGGGCCTCACAAGACCTTTTATCTGTGCTGTGGTAGCCGTACGATCTGCAACTGCTGCCCTTTCAGTACAACAATCCTAGTGAGCATCTGTGCTGTGTGGATGTCCAGAACCTCGACTACGTGTGTGAGAATGTTCACGTGACTACTGATACTAGCAATGTTGCATAACTGACGCAGCACATCCAACTTGTGTGGCAATTCCCCCGAAAGGACCATCCTGCCACTCGGAAGCCCACAATTTGACCCCATTTTAAACTCACTCGTTGGCTATAAGAATCACAAGTGTGCCTTTCTGGCATGGTTGCCTGCTTGCTTCACATGTCTGCATCACACTGGCTGTGAGCATTTCCTATTAAAGGGTAGACACATATAGCACTCTGATAGCTATGCCATTACACTATCTGTTGGCGGATGACACTGAAACCATTGCCAGTACATCTACTATTCCCAGGTGACATGTGTTGTCATCAGAACAAAATTGACATTGTGTTTCCAGGTGTACAATATAAGCTGTATCAGCAGAAACATGTGACTAAAAAGATGCTAGCCTTACATTATTCTTGCACATTATCATTATCTTTGATGTTAATATGACAAGAAACATGAAAAATGCAATATTGAAAGTGAAGTTCATGGGAGAGATCTATGAACCGTTCAAAGTAAAGACAGGAGTGAGGCATGAGGATGGCCATCACCCACTCTATTTAACTCAGTTTTGGAGAAAATAATCAGGACATGGGACAAAAGAGACAGATGGGTGAAGACTGAACTGTCGCCCTCCAAGTGCCGTGCCAAACAAAGACTGCACTCTACGTGTAGTCAGATCATGTCACACACCACACCATGACTTGCGAAATATATATGCACATGTAGATAAAATGTCTGGCCTTTGCTGATGATATAGCTATCATAACAAATAACAGAAAAGAAGACAAAAAAGCTCTACAAACTCTTTATCAAATCTCAATCAAAACGGGACTACAAATCTCAAATGAAAAAAACTTGTACATTGACACAATGTAAAGAGACAGACACCCACTGGTAACAAAGTATGGGAAGATATCACATGAAGAAAGTTTCCAGTGCCTGGAAGAGATTACACAGAAAATAAGACTGAACTCAACATCCAATGAAAAAAGAATCACAAAACTACATAAGGTATTCAGACTTATATGGAACAATTATAACAAAAGAAGTTTTTCCATCAATGCCAAATTAAGACACTGTAGTACAGTAGTTACCACAGGCCTTGTACACCTCAGAACAACAGCCATGAAGGGAAGAACAAAAATCAAAGAGATGGAAAAACAGAAGGAAAGATCTACAGGCCAGTTCAGAGAGAGGGGATCTGGATAAACATATTGACAAAAGAACTGTACAAATACAAACAGAGGATTAAAAACAACACCAGGTAAAGAAGGACAAGGTTCTAGAGACACATACAAATTATGCACAAAAACAGACTTACCAAGAATATTTTTTATATAGTTATGACTAATAAAGTGAAAACCAACTGGGTATAGGAAACCATGGAGGACCTCAAGAAACAAAACATCTCCACAGAAGACATCACAGACAGGAAAAAATACAGAGTAAAAAACTGGAAAACAGAAATTTCAGCAGATATTGAAAGAGAAGAAAATGGGGAAGAACGGTACAGAAGAGAGGGAGAGGAATCACAATGAATATATGAGAAGTTTTTGAAAGACAAATGAAAGAGACAGAAAAAAAGCCTTGAAAATTGATGGTTCTCTCCTTAAGGGGGTATTAATTAACAATAATTCAATATAATAATAATAATAACAATAACAATAATAAGAAGAACAAAAAGAAAAATATAGACAAAGACTAACAGAAATACTGAAAACAGAATTGACAGCAAGAAACAAGACAAAAGCTATAAATACTTATGCCATACCAATATTGACCTACTCATTTGGAGTAGTGAAACGGAGTAACACAGACCTAGAAGCACTCAATACACTTACACGATCACAATGCCACAAATATAGAATACATCACATACATTCAGCAACAGAAAGATTCACATTAAGCAGAAAGAAAGCAGGAAGGGGATTTATCGACAGAAAAAAACTACATTATGGACAGGTAGACAATTTAAGAAAATTCTTTCTAGAATGAGCAGAAACTAGCAAAATACACAAAGCAATCACTCATATAAATACATCGGCTACACCACTGCAACTTCATAACCACTTCTACAACCCTTTAGATCACATAACATCAACAGATACGAAGAAAGTAAATTGGAAAAAGAAAACACTTCATGGCAAGCACCCGTATCATCTAACACAGCCACACATCGATCAAGACGCATCCAACACATGGCTAAGAAAAGGCAATATATACAGTGGGACAGAAGGATTCATGATTGCAATACAGGATCAAACAATAAACACCAGGTATTACAGCAAGCATATTATTAAAGATCCCAATACCACAACGGATAAATGCAGACTTTGTAAACAACAAATAGAAACAGTAAATCACATCACAAGCAGATGTACAATACTAGCAAATACAGAATACCCCAGAAGACATGACAATGTCGCAAAAATAATACATCAACAGCTTGCCTTACAACATAAACTTTTAAAACAACATGTTCCTACATACAAGTATACACCACAAAATGTACTGGAGAATGATGAATACAAATTATACTGGAACAGAACCATTATAACAGATAAAACAACGCCACATAACAAACCTGACATCATACTCACCAATAAAAAGAAGAAATTAACACAACTGATCGAAATATCCATACCCAATACAACAAATATACAAAAGAAAATAGGAGAAAAAATTGAGAAATACATCCAACTGGCTGAGGAAGTCAAAGACATGTGGCATCAGGATAAAGTTGACATCATACCAATTATACTATCAACTACAGGAGTCATACCACACAATATCCACCAGTACATCAACGCAATACAGCTACATCCAAACATATATATACAAATACAGAAATCCGTAATTATTGATACATGTTCAATTACCCGAAAGTTCCTAAATGCAATATAACACATACCGTACAGTTAAAAGGAAGTGACGCTTTATCAAGGTCCACGTCACTTTCCATTTCTAACCAGACTTAACGTCTGAGGAAGTAAAGAATAACAATAATAATAATGACACTGTCTCTGTCTCAAGAAATTGATCTTCGAAGATCAGCTGAAGTTATCTCCCATGTCTTACTCTGCCTCTGTCCATGTGAATAACAGTAAAATTTAGGCTTATTTGGGAAAACAGCATCAAAGAAATTGTTTATTACAAATGGAACAACAGTATTATAGATTGCACATGACAAAGATTTATTGTCACAAATTGATGTTATCACCACTCTTGATAAATCCTGTTAATACAGTACAATAAAAATAACAACACCCGATAAATCTCTGTACACACGCCACATTACCCCAAGTGAAAACTACATGGAGTGGAAACAGGGAGATACTACGATGCAAAATTGTTTCCATCTTATGACCTTTTTGTTGTTGCTGTGGTAGTCTGAAGATTGGATTGCTGCAGCTCTCAATACTAATCTATACTGTGCAAGCCTCATCACCTCCACCTCTACATATCTATTACAACACCCACCCGTTTAAACCTGCTAGTTGTCGTGAAGTCTTGATCTATTTCTACAGTTTTTATACCCCTTCCCTTCCAACACACACACACACACACACACACACACACACACACACACACTAGCCACCAAGGAAGAGCCTACAGCTTTGATTCAACTCCCTCCCCCCCCCCCCCCCAGTCGTACCCTCATACCTCCCTAACTATGCATTGTTCGATACTCCATCTTCCACAATCGCAATGAATTCCTCCATCCTCCATGAGATATATACATCCTAAGCACCAATCCTGTAAAACTGTTGTCAACCTTTCTGCCACAACTCTTAGCCCTGCTGACATCTTGGTACTTTCTAAAGGCCTCACCTTTAGCCCAAAACCTAAATTCAAGTGTGCTGGACTTCTTCCTTGGTGGCTAGTGTGTGTGTGTTGGAAGGGAAGGGGTATAAAAACTGTTGAAATAGATCAAGACTATGCTCCAGACTGAATGCGGAAAGGCATAATCAGTCTTAAATGATGATGATGATGCATCCCACTAATAACAGCCAACAAAAACCTCACATAGAACCTTGCTTAAAACAGTTCCAGCCTCCCTCCCACCCTGAACCTCCCATTCCGGCCAGTCATCTCTTGGTTATCTTTCAGGAATTCATCACTTCTAACCCGGCCTTACTTTCCTTTCCTAAATCCTCCCTAGTGAGACCAACATCACTCCTATGTAACACACAGCTACCCATATCCTTAAAATCAATCCGTGCCTTATCATCTTTCCTACAGATAAAAGCTTCATCACAGTGTTCATGAATCATAGTGACTATGTGGCTGAGAGTCTTCACCAACTTTCTAACACCTCTGCATACAAACCTTACAACCATGATCACATCCGTGAATTCCAACAAGACTCCAGCAGCTCTCCAAGACCTTAAGTCCATCCCATAACCTGACTCCTGGATCTATCTCCCTCCTCACACCACTCCTTCCTTTTTACCTATTCGCCAACCCAACTACACAGGTCTCTCCACTTGCCCAACTGTGGCTGGGTACAATCCTCCCACTGAACATCACATGCAAACCATTGTCTGTAACCTCTCATCCTATAGTGAAGACAATGCTTACTTCCTTCACCGCCTTTCTGCAGTTCCTGTTTTGCTACCACATGACTCCTTGCTGGTTACTATGGATGCAACATCATTTTACAACATCCCCCATGCCCATGGCCTCACTTTCCAAACATCCTCCTGATACCAAACCCACCACCTCTTTCCAAATCCCCTTCCCCAAACACATCCTGACCCACAATTATTTCACTTTCGAAGACCAAGTCACAGGGTGAAATGCCTAAAGCTCGCACCACAAGTATGAAGTGCTATTGATTTGCGGCTTTGACTGAATGGATTGGTAGACAGGGACTCATTACTGTTACCCAATCAACAGATTGTAAAAATCCTTTCTTGTGCAGATGTACACTTTTTAAATGAAACTGTGCTTACTGACATTAACAAACTAAAAATATGGTAAATCAGAATGTCAGTGGGGTTTGTTGCAGGATTCTAGTACAAGTTGTCAATGAGATACAGTATTTTTAAAAGTTTCCACACCAATACTAGTTTGTGCCACTCAATCTGGGTAGTTGCTAGGTATGATGTTGTTTGCTTACACTGTGTTTGTGTGTGTGTGTGGGTAGTTGCTAGGTATGATGTTGTTTGCTTACAGTGTGTTTGTGTGTGTGGGTAGTTGCTAGGCAACCTCTTCAACCAGTTATGTGGAAGTCATAGCCTAACTCTTAGCAACATAACAGATGAAACAAGTAGTTGATCCACATGTTACCTCTTGCACAATCGCATGTGGAAATGGCATTAATCGGGCAAGTGTCCTATGCATTCTCCATTGATATAGGTTTATCCCTTTCTATAAAGAGCTGCATGGAATTGATCAAGAGAATTGTGTTAACTTCCATACATGGGCATTAAGACAGGATACTCCAGATGTATCATGTATCTTGTTTAGCGGTGAAGGAAATTTTAACAATCGTGGCCTGGTAAAGTGCTGAAATAAGCACAATTGGTCTGTTAACAATTGTCTTTGGCTGTGGCAGGTGGAATCTCAGCATCCTTGGAGTGTAAACGTGTGGTGTGAGGCAGTGAACCATCAGCTCATAGGCCCGTTTTTCTTAGAAAGAACACTGAATGCGCACAAGTATCACAGCCTCCTAACAAATCATCTTCCACGGATGCTAGAAGAGATTCCTCTGCAGACTAGGAGCAACTTGTGGTACCAATACGATGGCTGTACAACCCACAGTGCACGAAGTACAACATGGCTTCACAAACTGTTTACAAATCATTAGATTGGATGCAGAGGACCTGTATCTCGGTTGATCCATTCGCCAAATTTCATGCCTGGAGACTTTTTTTCTATGGGGAAAGCTGAAAGACTGTCTACAAGGGCATACCAACTACATCTGATGATATGCAATGATGTATTACTGCAGCCTGTCAGATTGTCCCTGCTGAAATACTGGTATGTGTGGAGCAGTCTTTCCATACCAGAATGGGAGCATATACTGGTGCTGCCAGTGGTCATTTTGAACACAGCCTGTGATGGTCAATTGTCTCATTACTGGTCACAATCCACATAACTAGTGTATGGACTTGGACTGTTCTTTGGTGTGTGCTACCGCAGCTAATGTACAAGTGTTGGTGTGGGAACTTTACAGCTAATGTACAAGTGTTGGCGTGGGACCTTTTCAAAATATGATATCTCATGAATGGCTCACACTAGACTACTGCAACAAACACTGCTGATAGACTAATTTACCCTACTTTTAGTTAATACCGATAGGCATAGTTTCATTTAAAAAAGTTTATGTTTGCACAAAAAATGCACTTTCTAATATCACTACAACCTGTTGGTTGGTTACTAGCATAAGCCCCCAACTACCAATCCATTCTGTGAAAACCACACATCAATAGCACTTTCCATTTCTGCAATGTTTGTGGTGCAGGTTTTAAGTGATTATCCCTGAATAAACAACTCTGTAGTACTGCCATGGGTACTCGCATGGTGCCATCCTATACCAGCTTTTATATTGGCCATCAGGAGAAGTCCTTCCTATCCAGTAAACACCTAAAACCCATTGTCTGATTCAGAGTAATTGAGACATTTTCATGATCTGGACTCATGGTATAGACTGCTTCTTCCATAACCTAAAAACCTACTCCCAAATCATCTTAACCTGATTATTCTCAACTCAATGCGCCATATCACTAGACATCGATATCCATAAATACATGTCAAGTGGACCAACCACCAACAGTACCTCCCTCCACTTTGACAGCCGTCACCCATTCCATGTCAAAAAGTCTCTTCCATGCAGCCTTGTCACACGTGGACTCACTATCCCCAGTGGAAAGCAGGAGTTGTCTAAATATGGCAATAGCACTACCAGAGCCACAGTATCCTATCCGTCTCATTCATAAATAGATCTCCCGTGCCATCTCCTCATTTCACACCTGTAACCCTGCTAACCAGACAATGGTCAGCACTCATCTAATCACCCAGGCCTTGAAAAGCTCAACCATATCCTTCACTGGGGCTTTGGCTATCTCAGATGGGGTATACTGTACTCAAGATACTACCCTATTCCTGCAAAGTAATGTTCCACTGCCCACACAATCTAGAGAACATCCTTGTCCGCCCCTAATCCTGTGAGTGACCCAGGTGCAAGACCTGTCCCACAGAGCCACCCACCACCTCCTACAGCAGTCCAGTCGCAGGAATCTCCCACCATATAAAAGGCACGATCATGTGCAAAAGCAACCTGTTAAAAATCAGCTATGCTGCAATTACCATACAATTTTCCATGTAGGGATGACAAGTAACCAACTGTTCACTCGCAGTAATGTCCAGCACCAAACTGTGGCAAACCACAGACTTGACATTGCAGTTGCCAAGAGGCTGTACACCACTTCAACAACTGCTTCACTAGACATACCATTTGGATATTCCCTTCCAGTGCAAGTTTCTCTGACCTACGCAGGTGGAAATTGTCTCTCCAGCACATCTAGTGCCATCCACCTGACCTAAACCTCTGCTAATTTGTTTCCCACTGTATCACTTCACCTTTTCCCTTCTCTCTTCTGTACCCACCAATCTTTTCCCATTCAGACAATGTACTGTCTTCTCCAATCACTCTGCCCCCCCCCTCCCCCCCCCCAACCCCCCCACCCCACCCCGTGCAGCTACTGTGGGTGTGTACATTTGGGTGTTTGTGTGGTTTCCAAACTAAACCATGTGCATTTTAGATATGTTAGATCCATATACTTTACCTGAAACTAATTCTCTGAGGTACTGAGACTACTGCTTCCTGGCTCAGGGTTTCTATTTTCAGCTAACACAGTAGTATTGTCTACAAACAAAAGTGTATGGGACAGGATAGTTACCAGTGAATCATTCACACGGGACACCAAAAAGACTGTTGTGTGGCATGTAGACAACCCCCGAGATGGTCCATCAAGGCAGTGTGACTGCAGGAGCATACAGCAAAAACTCTACACAAAAGATGGTCCAGCACTTCTCAGAGCTTACAGTCAAAAATTATCAGGCAAGGTGTCCATATTATGCAAATTAACGTAGGATTAACAAGTTACAAATGCAGTTACCAAAGCAAATTAGATGATGAGCATGCCATCAGTATTATAGCTCTATAGGAAATGCATTTAGGTGATAATTCAGCAGCTACATGCAAGATTACGCAATATAAAGCAATATCAATACTCCTCTCAATTGTTAGGTGCTACCACAATAAATGAAAAAAGAAACAGCTCTTGGATTATGCTGGCTTAAGCTGTCAGAAAATTAGTGATGTAGAAGTAATTAGAATAAAACTCAAAGGCCTGGTTATTACATCAGTCCACAAATCACCTAACGGAAAGTGTCTGACACTAGTCTTACACACAGCAACTAGACAGCACGTATATGTTTAAGATTTTAATTCCAAAACACAACCCAGAGATACATAAATAGAGACAAAAATAGAGAACCATTGTTCGAATGGATCAACACACAAGAAATTATCTAAGTTTGATGCCAAGGAATTTAAAACGTTTTGGGCAGGCAGATGGAAACTGATACAAAACCTTACCCATCCATCTTTTCCACTGATGAGAACAAATTACCACTGAATCACTCAATAGTAGTACTGAAACATTTTTCAAGGAGTGTACATTGGCTCACAAAAGTTATCATTGGTGCTGAAATATCAGTTACAAAATACATTGATAAACCCACATGGAAATTTGAAAAAGCTAACTCGATACAATACACCCAGGAAGTGGCGTCGAGTATGCAAGCAGTAGTAAATCGTGCCGTAGAAAATCGTATTACATTTAGTTTAAAGTGCATAGTCTGCCAAAACAGTATTCATAGCGGTATTTGTTTGTGCTCTTTTTCACATATATGGATCCATCTATCGTGTATGAACAACAGAAAAGTGATAAATCCGAATTGTGTATGTGGCTTTGTTCAGTGCAGTGGTCGAAAAAGTGCAGTCAAGATGTATAATGCTGGTACTGAAGAACTCATCTCTGATGTGCTGAAAGAAGAACTCACAATAGCTAAAAAATATATGAATGACATCAAATCGTTAATTAATTCTTTGAATGTCGATTTTAATCCATTTGTGAAAAATGTACAAAGTGAAAACTAAAACACTCTCAAAGAAACCGTTACTGAAATTCAAAGTGCTCCAATATCTGCTATAGTTACGAAAAACTCGTTTGCGCCCATTGCACAAGAGAAACACCGACAAATGAAATTATTGAGAGAAGACGAGACAAAACCAAAAGTTTATATCTTTGCAGACAGCCATGGACAAGATTTAGCCACTATTCTTACGAATATGCAATCTAAATTTTCCGTTACTGCCACAGTAAAACCTGGGGCTCCTTTCCAGCAAATAATTAAAGATTTAAGCCCTCAACCAAATGATGTTTGTGTAATTATTGCTGGAGCTAACGATGTTTATAAAAATGAGTCGAAAAATGCAATCACAGCATTGCGAAATGCACTGGAAAGAATCTCGCCAAGAAAAACAATCATCGTTAGCATCCCATATACATATGACTTAATAAACAGTTCATGTGTAAATAATGAAATAAAATTCACAAACAGAATGTTTCAAAAGGTATGCAAAGCATTCAAGGACGTGAAGTTTTTGGACAGTAATTCCGAAGAGAGAAACCATTTTACTCGGCATGGAATGCACAGGAACTGGCTAGGAAAACGTGTACTCGCTAAAGCATTATTAGCAGAAACATTCAAACTATTTGAAAACACCACTCCTCCAATCATTCAAAAAGCACCTGTGCCCATTGAAACTGTACCATTGGAAGAAATACATACAGTGTCGTCAAAATACTCCTTCAAACCTAATGGAACAGCTGAAGGGAAGACTTCATATGCAGCAGCACCTGTATGTGAATCAACACAAACAGGTCTTTTATACAAAAGCAAGACAGCACCAGCAGTTACAACTCAAGTGGGAAACGTTAGTCCACCGCCAACTTGTGAAGCAGCAGCATTTAAGGAGGAAGAACAGTCATCAATAGCAGAAACAGCAACACCAACCCCCACAGGATCAAGTGTACAAGCCGACAGTGTAGAAACCTCACCAACAGGAGATCCACCCTCTATGGCAAAAAGGAGCACAGTAGTGACTGCAGCTGCTCCACATAGGATGTGCCTGAGATCAAGAAAGTCCTCAGCTGCAAATGGGGATTTTTTATGGTACTGGGGCAGAAGGGGGAAGGTTCCAATCAGAATGTAAGTAATGTAGTTAATAACAACAAATGTGGGTGTTACCAGCACAACAGCTCCCTCTTCCCTGCAGAAAACTGTTCCTGTAATACTGGTATGTCAAAAGTAATAAAACTCAGTCCTAGCAATGGTAACACCACAACTAATCATGTAATTAAAAATGAGCTCAATATTTTTCACCAAAATATTCAAAGCCTGCTCTGTAAGTTAGACCAATTTATTGTAAATATTGATGAACCAACAGGCGCAAATTGTGCTCATATTCTCTGTCTGACAGAACACCATATCACTTTTGGCATTGAAATGCTCAATATACCAAATTATGTTTTAGCTACCTCATTTTGTAGAAAGCATATGTGCAAAGGTGGGGCAGTTATTTATGTGAAAAACAGCCTGTCCTTTGATACAATAGATGTAGAGAAATATTGTGTAGAGAAAGACTTTGAGGCATGTGTCACAGAAATAGTAGAAGGTAACAAGAAACTGGTAATCGTAGCAGTATACAGGGCTCCATCTGGTAATTTTAAAGTATTCATGAAACAATTAGATTCTGTGCTATTGTATCTCACAAGAAAAAATAGGGACATTATAGTGACTGGAGATTTTAATATAGATTTCCTAGGAAGCTCATCTTCTAAGACAGAGTTTGCAAACTTAATGCATACCTACAACCTTGTCTCCACTGTCAGTTTTCCCACAAGAACTACTGCCACTTCCAGCACTCTAATAGACAATATCTTTGTAGATATGAGTAAAACTAATCACATCAAAGTTGAAAAAGTCATAAATGGACTCTCTGATCATGATGGGCAAATACTCACAATTGACAACTTTAATACAAATCAGAACAAAGCTAGTGCACAGTGGAAAACCATTAGAAACATGAATGAGGAAAATATCCAAAAATTCAAATTATGCATTCGGGAGACTGACTGGATGTATGTTTATCTTGCAAATGATGTTAATACAAAATATAATTTATTTACTGATGAATTATCAGGTATATTTGAAAATGTCTTTCCAAAAAAGGTCTGTAGACTACAGAACAGGCAATCAAGCAAAAAACCATGGCTCACCAAGGGCATAAAAATATCATGCCAGAGAAAAAGGGAACTGTATATAATATCTAGACAATCCAATAATCCCCTGCAGATGAAATATTATAGGACATACTGCAAAATCTTAACTAAAGCCATTAAAAAATCTAAAAGTATGTGCATGCAATCTAAAATTAACTGTTCAAACAATAAAATCAGAACGATTTGGAATGTAATAAAGAGGGAAACAGGTACTTCACCATCTGACAATGAAAAATCTGCTGTCCTAAAAATTAACGATTTGGAAATAACTGACAGTAAACAGATAGCAGACACATTTAACAACCACTTTCTAGGTGTCACCTCTCAAATAGGTTCAGTGGTGACCTAAGAGAAGCTTTAGATATTCTGAAACTTAACCTCCCACAATGTTTTAATGATATAAATGTAACACCCATAACTGTCAATGAAATAAAAAAATAATTCACTCATTGAAAAGTAAAGGATCTTCAGGTATAGATAACATCTCTAATAAACTGTTGAAAGCCTGCAGTAATGATGTAAGTGTAGTACTTGCTCACATTTGCAACATGTCTCTTTATGAGGGAGTTGTTCCAGAGAGAATGAAATATGCCACTGTGAGACCTCTTTTCAAGTCTGGCGATGCTACAGATGTAAAAAATTATCGTCCTGTCTCTCTCTTAACAACATTCTCAAAGGTTCTTGAAAAGGCAGTGTATAACAGGATTGTGGCACATCTTGATAAACTTAATATTATTAACCACAGACAGTTTGGTTTTCAAAAAGGGGTTTCCACAGAGTGTGCCATATATTCACTCACAAATGATGTCTTGGAGTCTATTAATAGTAAGAAGTCACCAGTTAGTGTCTTCTGTGATATTTCCAAGGCCTTTGATTGTGTAAACCACAAGATACTCTTGGAGAAGGTCTATCATTACGGAATCAAAGGGCCTATAGGTAACTGGCTAAAATCATATCTTCAAGACAGGAAACAAAAGGTGGTTCTACATGGCTGCAACAAAGGATCTCCTAATCTAGTGGATTCTGAATGGGGCAAAATTCAGCATGGAGTTCCCCAGGGATCTGTCCTTGGACCCTTGCTGTTTTTAATATATGTTAATGATTTACCCCTGTCCATTAGTAAAAATTGTGAATTCACAATGTTTGCTGATGATACAAGCATTGTCGTTGATGGTCAGTCTACTGCTGATATGGAGACTGATGTTAATGATATACTCAGAGAAGTTACAGCTTGGTTTTCAATTAATTCTCTTTCAGTTAATATTAAAAAAACTAATTTTATACAGTTCCACACAAAAATAAAACTCTAGAAAGTATAGTAATTGCTCATGACAACCAGGAACTAGAACAGCTGCAATCCACTAAATTCCTGGGGGTTCACATTGATAGTAGGCTCAACTGGGAACAGCATGTGTCCCTTACTCTAAAAAGGCTTTCATCGGCAACTTTTGCTCTAAGAATAATTACTCATTTTGGGGACATCAACATTTTAAAATCGTCTTACTTTGGGTACTTTCACTCATTAATGAGTTACGGAATAATATTCTGGGGTAATTCACCAGTCTCAAAAAAAATCTTAAATGCTCAGAAGAGAGCAGTCAGAATCATGTGTGGGGTTCCTCCACGAACCTCATGTAGAAAACTTTTTATACAGTTAGGTATTCTGACCACAACATGTCAGTACATATACTCTCTGATGAATGTAGTTAATAAAGACTATGCTCAGTATGAAACAAATTGTTCATACTATAACTACAATACTAGAGGTAAAGATGATCTACATGTTGAACTAAAAAATTTAACACTTGTACAGAAGGGAGTAAAATATGTGGCTATAAAGACTTTTAATGCATTGCCTAATTATATTAAATGTACAATAGAAAATGAAACGCTGTTCAAAGGTATGTTAAAAAAATACCTGCTCGACCATCCACTGTACTCGTTAGATGAATTCTTTTCCAGAAGTAATGCCCTCCCTTAATAATAGATGTATTTAGTCTCTTAGTTATTAGATGGATGATACAATATTATGTTAATGTTATAGTGTTAATGTTATAGTTATAATGTTATATTGAGAATTGCTATACTAGTTTAATGACAGCTTGTAATATCTATATCATTGAATTATATTACTATTCTGTAGCATTAATTGTATTTGTACAATTGTATTGACACGTTCCACATCCAGGCAAATCACTCGCATGTACGGATCTATGGAATACGCATATCAAATAAAAAATAAAAACAATCAGCACTGGACACCTCAAAAGGCAGAACATTGGGAATTATTGTAGATGTAGCTAAATGGAATATCTGAAGGGAGGTAACAAAATAATGTGTACTAGGATGGGACAAACCTGCCCAAGCCCTCTACAAAGGATACCAAGGGTCTAAATAATGTTTTGATAACATTTTGTATTTAAAAATATTTGTGTGTATAAATTGTTCATGTTGATGTAAATTTGACAATTTAAGAAATGGTCATGCTTAGGAACAATGTAAGAAATAGGTGTTATGTAAAAGCCAGTGTGCTTTTGTTTGAAACGAAAATAGCTGTGGGAAGTGGAAAAGGTGCGAAAGGCGAATTGGCGTGCTACCTTGAGCAAGTGTGGGAAGTAAGTCACACAGTCTGTAGGCAGCAGTGATTGAGGTAACTCCTTTGTGGAGCAGAAGCTTTGCCTGCAAATTTTCATAAAAATGCCTCGGTTGAAGACTGCAAACAGCTTACAGCATAGCTGCGAGTTGTTGAGCTACTGTATGTAAAACTGAATGAAGCCAAGAAGAGAAATTGAGCCCATACAGCAAGAAACTTGCAGGCCATAGTGTGGGTAGTGTAGCCGTCATAACTGTTGGCCAAACCCAAGCCTATAGCCACCAGATAAGATTTTTTTCTATTTTTACCTTTGTACAGCATGAACCATTAATTTAAACTGTGATTTAATAATCATTCTTGAAATTTACGGAAACTGGCTCACCCTGTCATTTCATCCTAATCATACATCTGTATAGGGTTCCTTCCTGGTGTTTGATTGATCCGAGTGTCCTGTTTTACAGACTTATGAAGTGCCAAGTTAATATAAAGAGGAACCATTTAAATTGCTTTAGTGTAAATAACAAAAATGTTTTCTTAACTATTGCAAAGTGTTATAGTTTGCTTACATAAAATTCAATCAGAGTGAAGTGCCAAGTTAATATAAAGAGGCACCATTTAAATTGCTTTAGTGTAAATAATAAAAATGTTTTCTTAACTATTGCAAAGTGTTATAGTTTGCTTACATAAAATTCAATCAGAGTGAAGCCAAGTTACTAGAACCTGTTAGATGGCTATACAGAATTAGTTCAAAGAATAATAGCTTTTGAAAGTAAATTCCACCAAGAAAGAGGTTTTCTTTAAGTGAAATGTTCAGTTAAAAAGTGTGTGCTTTAGTGTCTAAGTATTTAAGTTTCTTGATTATGGAAAGTGCTTTTCTAAAGGTTGTTCTCCCCATCCCCGGCTAATTTTTTTTACCTTCCTTGAAGTTATCTACTGGGCTTTTTCTTTTTTTAAATCATAATGTATAAAGATGTAGCCCAAAATTGTTTAAGTGGGGTAATTTATTCGAAGAGCCAAACTAAACAGTAGCAAGAAAGTAGGCAAAATTCACATTTCTGCTTCTCCAATACTTCACTATTTCATTGCCAGGATAGGTTGGTGACCATTAAGTACATGTTTTAAACCACTAAATGAAGTTGGAAATGAGTTGTCCTAGCTTCAGTATATTATTATTCATACTGTGTTTCTATCTAGCCACTGGGTAAGATCTTAGGAAAAGAAGTGAATAGTCCAATTTACTTATCCATTAGACGCAACACACGGTAAATCCTGTAAGAAGGATAACTCTATTGATTATCTTTTCCTATAAACAGGACTATCCGTCCACAGTGTATTTTATTTGGAAACTAAACTAAATTTTAGTAAGAGGGTTATACGTGGCAACATAGAGACAGGGTTTCTGTTATTTACATAAAAGCATACTAATATCATAATGGTAGTGTTACGAGGTCCTATTAATGTGTGGTCATCACATTTGTTAAATGTCTCACCACATTCCTATTGAAACTATTTACTCTTCTTGTAAATAACACCTATGACAAATTTATACAAATGTCCACTAAGACTTTGCTCGTCAACTTTCATTTAGGTAACAGCGATCTTTTAGATGTATTTAAATCAGTACTGTTAAGAAATACTGACTAGCTTTATTTTCAAGAATCTCAAGTTGAAGTTATACATACTGTTATCCTCCAATAAGAATCATTGGCCGATTCTTCATCTTTGACAGGTTCAGCATGCCTGCAATGCAAAACATTACCTTTTGTATTAACACATGAAATCCAATTTTTAAATTTAATAAATGCTTATACAAACATAAAGTTTCTTCAAAAAATGTATTTCTGACAACTTCCTGTCACAGATAATTTTCACTGAATGTTTCAACCCAGTTATATTGCTGATGAGAAGCAAATGTTGATCTTTTCCCTCTCTTCCTTCACCATCTCCTGTTTTGTTCACCTTGACATATTTCTACCAAAAAGACTACCCCAATGGATCCACTGCTTATATTTAACATACAGTAAATTCAGTGCAAATATTTCCTTAACACAGGATGTGCATTGACGAGCTTGAATTAATCAGAAAAATATAAACAGATACTAACCATTCCACAGCTCTTACAAAATACTTGCATTAAGTAATCATCAAAGCTACTTTTTGTACAGCAAGAGGACTAACAGTCAAAATGGTGCTACATGCTACAGGCAGTGCAATACAATTTATTTTACTCATTGCTACAGCAATAAATGTACTTATAAAAATATTCAGACTTAGACTATAATCAAATACAGAGAGAGAAAATATTCTAACTAAAGAGATATAGCAGCCATAGGCAGAAACAAATAAAAAAAGTGATACTAATCTTAGCTTTGAGGACCAAAAGTTTCTTCATCTGGAAAATGTAAAAAGAGAAATGAGACTGTTCAAGAAATAAGGATGAAAATTTAGGATCTTGAGTCATGGAAGACGGATGGTTAAATGAATGAAAAAACTAGACTGGACATGATTAAATTCAGATGCGAAAGAGCAGCAGATGATGTAATTTTAAATGCTGAGAAATAAGATCTCTTCAAGAGGAGCCACCAAAAGGTCAAATAAGTGAAGAACAAGCTGAAAATACCGGTAAATGGGCTAAAATGGCGGCAAATAGATAAACGAAACAGAAAGATAGTGCTGAAGAACAGGCAACCAAACAACAACAACAACAACAATAATAATAACAGCACATTGTAGCAATATATAATAGCAGTCCCACAACATCTGGAGGAAGATTTTCCACTAACAGAACAATAAATTCATGAAGCCATCAAATCATTCCAAAACTTCAAAGCAACAAATGAAGACTCCACTACAGCAAAATTATTGAAATAGTCAGAACACACAAATGATCTACGACTGCTGTTTGAGAACATTTGGAAAGCTGAAGAGATTTTTGAAAGCATTAATCCACACCTATGAAAAAAAGGGGACACACAAAATGTCAACAATTGCAGAGATGCCTGACTTCTGCCAGTGGTATACAAAATACTATCAAAAATTCTCTGGACAGAGTTGTAGAAACTTTAGACAAATAACTGGAGAATCTCAAGGAGCTCTAGAAAGGGAAGACCCTGCACAGAACAGATGTTTATTAGAAAATTGATAATTCTCCACAGACTGTTAATCACCAAACCAATAGTAGTATCACGTATTCGTTTCAAGAAAACATTTGATTTGGTAGGCAGAGAAATTATGGGTAAAATCATCAAAGAATTTTGTGTTAAAGCAAACATAATCCTCAAAACACTAGCAAATAGGGTGACTGAAGCTAAATTTATGGGAGAAGTATCTCAACCATTTGAAATAAAAACTGGTGTTAGACAAGGGGACAGTTTATCACCTTTACTGTAACACTACATTCTAGAAAAAATAGAAAGTTATTGGAATTTGGAGAAAAAAATCACAAAATTGAACCAATAATTTTAGGATGAAAAACAAATGGAATTAAGGTAAACTGCCTGGCTTCTGCAGATGATTCTGATATACTTTCAAAAAATCTGACAGACAGTTATTAAAAGAAATCTTTTGGAAGAAATAGCAAAGAGAGCTGGTCCCAAAATTTCAGCCGAAAAAACAACATTGATGACAATTTCAAACAATGCATCAACATTATATATAAAAACAAAGATGAGGTGACTTACCGAACAAAAGCGCTGGCAGGTCGATAGACACACAAACAAACACAAACATACACACAAAATTCAAGCTTTCGCAACAAACTGTTGCCTCATCAGGAAAGAGGGAAGGAGAGGGGAAGACAAAAGGAAGTGGGTTTTAAAGGAGAGGGAAAGGAGTCATTCCAATATATGTTTGTGTTTGTTTGTGTGTCTATCGACCTGCCAGCGCTTTTGTTCGGTAAGTCACCTCATCTTTGTTCTTATATATAATTTTTCCCACGTGGAATGTTTCCTTCCATTATAATGCATCAACATTCTTAGAAAAACAAAAATGTAAAATAGCATTAGTAAGTAAATTTAAATATATTGGACAAACTGTACAACAAAATGGACTAGAAGAATTAACAGTAGATGCAAGAGTCAGCAAACTGGAGAGAGCAAATCGTTTGACAAAGGATATTTACAACAAGAAATGTACAACTAAAAAAAACAAATTTAAACACTATCCCACAGTGGTATGACCAGGATGTTTACATGGATGAGGATGCCTAATGATGAACTATAAGCTGGACAGAACAGAGGTTCCACAAAGGAGCATTATTAGAAAATAATGGTTGCAATACAAGCTACAGATGGCTGGAAAATGAGAAGTAATGAGGAGATCTACAAAAATTTTGAGAAAATATCAGAAGTAATGGCTAAAAGAAGATTAATCTTTTTTTAGAGACCTCTACTGAATGAGTAGTTCTGGAAGAAGGAATCAATGATAGCATGGATTACAGAAATAAGAAAGAAACAACATCAAACAATCAGAAATAATAGAAAGAAACCTTTTTACAGATAACATACTGAATGTAAAAGGATCATCAACTCTCCAAGATCAAAATTAATTTCATCCCTCTCAATAAGACTGTGAAAACCGGAAATAAATTTCATAAATATGATACTGCGAAGCTCAAAATCAATCAAAATGTATTGGAACAATGCCACCAGTAACTGACAGTTGAATCCCATAAATGGGCAGACATTGCCTCCATGATCCAACAAGCAGCTAATACTACAATCCTGACAGCTAAAAAGAGGAATCATACATGGTGGAATGAGGTTTGTGGTGAGGTGGTGGCCCAAACAGCAAGTGCATGGAAATAGTGGAACTCTACCAGGAGACCTGATGATTTTGATGTATTCCATGAAGTTCAAAAATATGCAGCCAGAACTCTACTGCATGAGAAACAGCAGTTAGAACAGATCGATCAGCGTTTCCAGATAAAGAATGTCAGAGACTTCTATCAGACGTTCAAATCGAATTTGAAAGGATACCAAGCCCCTAGTTTTTGTTTTAGAGACGAAAATGGAAAGCTCAGTGTTGTGTACATAGTTCCGCGTATTCAGCGCATACACAAATTTCCCACTAGAGTGCGCCCCGCTAAGCACAACAGCGCAGGTGCAGCACTCGTCCATCTCCCCACTACGAGATGGCGCTGCCATAGAGACGGACCAAATTCTGCTTCCGCCGATCCGCGTATTAATATGTAATGCAGCCAATGAGATTGCTGCTAACATAGAACACTTTCTCCTCGTGCATCACACTCACGCAGTGATACACGAATGTGCGAGGTATTATAACGGGTGTAAAGACCTTCGATCAGTCAGTCTGCATTTGTCTGCATTAGTCTGTACCAGTCTGCATTAGTCTGTACCAGTCTGTATGAGTTCTACAATTGTCTGTGCCAGTCCATAGTCAAGATCCAGTCTGCGCCTAATAAGATTACCATATTCCTGTACATAGCCATGAAGATAAATGTATAGACACTTTTGTCAAGTATCCGAGATATATGTAAGAATAAGATTAACGTACCAATACCAAAGGAACTTCAGATTGTCAATTGTAAATAGCATCCAGAACCAAGTTAAATAATTTTTATATTTGTTATTATTTTAATAAATGTGTGTGAAAATTAATCAAGTTCTATTTAAAGTTGGTCACCATCAACCTGCTACTCTAAGTGTGCAAGTGGCATTTCTATCGTCTGACCTAATGGCAGAAGATAAACATGCCATGATAAGACCACGAGACATATTGCTGACACTCGCTTACTTCGTTAGAGCAACAAGTCAAATAATCTGATGGTGTGTGTACTGAAGGTCTTACAGTACGCACACCACACTCGGCCTGACCAACAAAGAGAACTGCAAGATAATGTCTCGTTACTTTGAAAACCTACTTAATTGTGATGAACCGAAAGAAAGATTCCCTGTATGTGCCCCAATCCACAAACTACCCCTCATCTCCATCTAGAAAAGAGGAGACCAAAAAGATCATCAACAACTTTAAGAATAATAAGGCAGCTGGAGAGGATTCAATAGTGGTGGAACTACTGAAGCTGGCAAATAATGAAACTCTAGATATACTAGTCCAACTTTTTGAGGAGATCTGGAGAGCTGGGATGATACCAACTGAATGGCAGTCAGCTTTAATCCATCGTATACACAAAAAAGGTGATAAATAGAATGTCAATAACTATAAGGGTACCTCATTAGTATCTGTTCCATATAAGATTCTCTCGAAAGTGATACAGAATAGAATAGAAGTCCATTGTAACCAACTGATTGGGGACTATCAAGCTGGTTTCCGAAAGGGCGATTCTTGCGCAGAACAGATCTTTAACCTGAAGAACATGATCAGGTACAAAAAAATTTGGAAAAATAACTATGTGGTCATATTTGTTGATTTTCAGAAAGTATATGACTCCATCGACTGACAGGCAGTAATGAATATTTTGGAAAAGTTTGGGGTGGATAATACATCAAGAAAGCTGATCAAACAAACTCTTACTAACACAGTGTCAAAAATTAAATTTATGGGTGAGGTATCTGAACCTTTTCAATTGTGTCTTGGAAAAGGTCATTCAAGAGTGGAGAAAGTTATTAGCCCAAGGAGAAACAAATGAAGAGTGGTTCAGACTTGGTCCTAAGAACAAAGGGGTGTGCATTGGCTGCTTAGATTTTGCGGCTGACCTAGCCATTTTTGCTAACAACATAGAGTCAGCAGTCAACAAGATAAATAGGCTGTCAGAAATTGCTGAAAAAAGTTAGACTCCAGATCTCTATTCAAAAGACAAAACATATGACGAACATCTGTGATGGACCTGAATGGATGATAACCAACCTGGGAAAAAATTGGATGAGTTAAGAATTTCAGGTATCTCGGTGAAGTCATCCACCTGGAGAATGGATTAAAAGAAGAAGCAATTGTCGGGATGAGGAAGTTAGACCAAGCATACCAACTGACAAAGAATACTTATAACAAAAAGTCTATGAGTATATGGGCCAAGTTCCAACATTATAATACAGTTGTAAAACCTGAGGGCTTATAAGCATCCAAATCTTTGACCACGAATAGACAAGGTAAGCTGAGCGGCTGGAAAAGCTCGAGTGTAGGATATTAAGGAAAATCCTAAGGTAATAGATGGGTCGATGGACAATGGCGAATGAGAGCAAATGAGGACTCGTGCAGCAAGACAGAACCTATCACAGCATCCATTACGAAGAAATGATTGTTATTTTATGGTATCTCATGAAAATGGACGGTGATCGACTAACAAAAAGAATATGGAGTTTCATCCCATCTAAGAAAACGAGGCCGAGATGGTTCAAAGAATGTGAAAAAGATCTTAAGCAGATTGGTATCTCAGAGAGAAATTCCTGAAAGGAACAAATTTAGAAGATTGGTGACCAACTACCAAGGTTTTAACATGGCATCAACATACGAAATACAGTGAGGACCATTATGTGAAGAGCATAAAAAGGCACTTCTTGGAGGGGCTCAGAAGATACTGGCAGGAAGTCAAAGCTGGAGCAAGAGCAAGACCTGGACACTAGAGTGAAGTCGGTTGTTACCACGCAGTCCGTAGAGACTCACCTCAATAAAAAAAATAAGTCAATAAAAATAAAAGGCTTTCAATGCAGATGAAATAGGGGATTGAGAACAACACGAATAGAATAAAGGGAGAAAAACATGAGGAGGAGATGGACGAGTACTGGAAAAACAGGAGACGACAAGGGAAGAAGAAGAAGTGAAGTTATTACATGATGAGAGATGGTGATTGGATTTGATTTGATTCAGTTTTCATTACATACACCGAAAAAATGAGATGATTCTCGAGGGTGTGGAACATGTCAGAATGTATAACACAAAACATTTTAATATAATGAATACTACCCTGATCATTTGTCATGAGATTGTCAAAATAGATGAATACAATACAATAAACTGGAAAAGCTAATATTTACAGAATTAATACGCTGTCAGAATGAAACATTGTTATGCACTATTAATAAATTTATCATACACAAAATACCTAATTTTGACTGTTGCAACCAAGTGCTGTCAAAACTTATATCTAACATATTTTTACTTAAGCTGGCCTAACAGTCTCTGTTAGGATATTCATCTATAGAGTAGAAGGCATTGCCTATCAAAAAGTCATTCAAACTCTGTTTAAACTGTGCTTTATCTGAAACCAAGTTTTTAATGGTTGCTGGTAATTTATTGAAAATGTGTGTTCCTGAATAATGGACCCCCTTTTGGACCAACATAAGTGATTTTAGGTCTTTATGTAGATTTTTCTTATTCCTAGTATTGATAATATGTATTGAGCTACTTGTTGGAAATATAGATATATAACTTGCAACAAATTTCATTAAGGAGTAAGTATACTGAGAAGCAATGGTTGGAATTCAAAGTTCCTCGAATAGGTTCTACACGATGTTCTTCAAAGACTGGTCCCAGATACTCCATTGCACCATTCACCGAACCTGATAACCCCGAGCCGTCAGTAACAAAAATTAAGTCTTGCTTAAGAGATTTACAACACTACATGCACTTGTTACCAAAGTCTCATTTACTTTTAGAGCTATCTGTTCCACTTCCTTTTTGGCCCCACTTCTCTCTGTCTTCACTATATCTGAAACAGTTGTTATTTTGTTGCCCGATACAATTATCTTTTTCTCTTAATAAAGCTACTTCGATTTCTGGATTACTTGATTCAATATTTTGCAGTATTCTTTGTAATGCATTACAATTCTAATATCAGAAACGCTCCTAGATAGTAGATACAGTCTCCTTTTTGCCCCACATGATATCTTTATTCCTTGTATAATCCATGGTTTATCTTTTGACTTCTGTGTGATCTGAGTTACCTTTAGGGGAAAACAATTTTCAAAAGAGGAGGTAACTTTATTAATAAATGCTTTGCATTTTCCATTTGAGTCAGGTAAACATCTCTCCAGTTCATGTCTTTGAGCAATTTCCTGAATTCCTCAATTTCTGGCTTATTTATTATCCTCCTGTACTCAGATTTAATATTTTTTTATCCTGACAAGTTTCAACATTTAACACAAGATGCTGCACGTCGTGATCAGACAGTCCATTTACTATTGGTTTTGTGATATGACGTTTTTCCCCTAGATTTGTTCATAAAGATATTATCAATAGCAGTCTCAGAGCATTTACATATCCTAGCTGCAAAGTTCACAATAGGAACTAAATTGAATGATAGTGTTAAAAACACCAGCAACCACTATTTCCCCTTCTTTTGTTTTTTACACAAGCTATTCCTTTCGCTTTGTGAAATGAAGCACTGCCTAGTTCCAAAACACAGGACTACTATGACAAGGTGAAATGTTCTCAGAGTGCTACATGTATGATAGTAAATGTAATCAGCACTATAGTTGTTTTCTGAGTAGTTATGCTGTGTGTGTTTCATTCAATCAAATGGAATAAAATCATCAATTTATTTAGTTGGGCTCTTTATCACCAAGATACATTCAATGTTGGTTGAGGTTTATCTTTTGAATTCACTCCAGTGTAGATTGTCAAAATTTTATCAGTTGTCAATGTACTTGTAACACAGTTTCCGAATTTACTGCCATCCAGGAAAGTATCGCACTCAAATTATTCTCAGAGACTGAGAGATGGCTGAAACCGAGAGCAGAAAGCTCTGACATATTTAGTGATTAATGGAATATATATCAGAAATGCAGGTTAGACACTGTAGGAGAGGGAGTGTCCATTGTCTCTATTGAGGTCAAAGCTGATTGTGACAGTGAAGTTATCTAATTGCGTATAACAAGTCTAGATGAAATCACGTTAATTAATGGATAATCAGCCACCCAGTTCTGCTATGACAGTTTTGGAGCCATTCACAGAAAGTCTACAGACAGTAGCACGTAAATACCTAGATGATGCAATACTAGTTGGAGGTGAATTTAGCCTACTGAGTATAGATGGTAGCCTGTGGCTTCATTGCAGGGGGTGCAGTCAATCTTGTGAAGCACTTTTGAATGTGGTTTTCGAAAATTGTCTTGAGCACCTAGTTTGCCATGCCACATGCAATGGAAATATCTTAGACCTTGTAGTTACAAACAGGCCAGATATCATCAATGACTTCAGCATAGAGATGGGGATTAATAATCATGATAACATCATAACAACTAAGGTTACAAAAATTAATAAATCAGTCAAGAAGGCTAGGAAAATGTTCATGCCAGAAAGAGCAGATAAGCAGATGTTAGCATCTTACTTAGACAGAACTGACATCACTTAGTTCCATTAAGATGGACGTAGAGAGATTATGGTCAAAGCTTAAACAGATCGTGAATTGCACTCTCAACAAGTCTGTACCTAGTAAACGAATTAAGGATGCAAAAGAGCCACTGTGGTTTAACAATGAAATTTGGAAAATACTGAGGAAGGAAAAGCTACTGCACTCTTGGTTCAAAAGAGAATGCCAAATGGCAACAAGGAAAGGTTACTACCACTGTCATACCTCAGCAAAAGATCTGGCTGAGAAGCAGGGGAATTTATTGTCCTATGTAAAATCACTAAGTGAGTCAAAGAATTCCATCAAGTCACTTGACCAGTCTGGTGTGGCAGTAGGAGATAAATGTTTTAAATTTTGCATTTAAGAAATCATTCATGCAAGAGAATCATATAAACATACCGTCATTTGACAATAGCACAAAGACACCTAACAACAATCACCACAGGAGGCCAGCACTAGCACAAGTTGTTCACATGATATTCGTTGGACTGTTGCCTGTAAACCCGTCCCATGTCAGTGATCTTGGAAGAGAGCTGTGGCAGTGACACGGCTCTGTTGTTGTTCCTGTGCAGTGATCTGCAAAGACGCGACGGTACGGGACGGGGGGTCGGGTCGAGATTCAAGCAGTGATTAAATACTTCATAAAGAAAGGTATGAAAGTGAAGGACATTCATGCCGATTTCCAGAAAACACCAGGGGACTCTGCTCCTTTGTCTTCAACTGTTGCCAAGTGGATAAATGAATTTCAATTTGGTCAGGAGAGCTTAGATGATGATCATCCATGAATAGGTCAGCCAAAACGTGTCACTGCTCTAGAAATCATTGCAAAAGTCCGCATAATGATCAAGGAGGATCACCAATTTAGAGTGCATGAAATTGCTCACGCTTGCCAGATGTCATCTGAAAGGTATTCACAAGATGGGTGCCGCGACTCTTGACGCTGTGTCAAAAACGCATGAGAATGGACATATCACAACAATGTTTGGCCTGTTTTAGGAGAAACAAACAAGATCTTTTGTGCTGGTTTGTGACCACGAGGAAACTTTGGTTTACTACTATACCCCAGAGACAAAGCAACAATCAAGGCAGTGGAAACATGCTGAATCTCCGCCGCCAAACTCCTTCAGCGGGGAAGGACATGGCGTCAGTGTTCTGGGATGCGCCACCAAATTCCTTCAGCGGGGAAGAGCATGGCATCAGTGTTCTGGGATGAGAAGGGGATTCTGTTTGTACATTGTCTCCCCACTGGGCAAACAATTACTGGAGAATACTATGCTAACCTTCTGGACAAATTGCAACAAATGATATGCGAAAAAGGCCAGGTTTAATAAGGAAGAAAGTCGTCTAGCATCAAGCAAATGCACGCTCGCATGCATGTACCATCGCCATGGTAAAATTACACAAACTAAGGTATGAATTGTTGCCACACGTGCCTCTTCCCTAAACTTAAAATTTTTCTTTGTGGATGAAGATTCACTTAAATGAAGAATTGATAGCCTGAGTTGACAACTATTTTATAGGCCTGGAGGAAAATCATTGTCGAGATGGGATCAAGGTATTGGAACACTGTTGGACCCAGTGAATTAATCTACAAGCAGGGTACATTGAAAAATAAAAAAGTTTCAGTGACATAAGTACATTTTTTCTATTCTGTTTCAAGAACTTTTCAAACCACCCTCGTAAGCATCCCCGACGCCTGAAATAATTAAAAACAAATAAGTCGCCAGTTGCAGATGGAATCTCAATTTGGTTTTACAAAGAGTGCTATATGGCACTGGACCCTTACTTAGCTTGTATTTATTGTGAATCTCTCACCCAGCAGAAAGACCTAGCAACTGGGGAAAAAAATACAGAAGCGTCTCCTGTATATAAGAAGGGCGAAAGTACAGACCCGCGAAATTACAGACCAATACCCGTAACATCAGTTTGCTGCAGAATTCTTGAACATATTCTGGGTTTGAATCTAATCAGTTTCATAGAGACCAATAAGTTTATGTCCACAAATCAGTACAAAGCAACGCTCATGGGCAACTCAGCATGCCCTTTTGTCATACGACGTCTGTTCAAAAAATTCCAAAACTTTGTCCACAAAATTTTCTATGCTTATCTTTTAATTACTATGGATTGTCTCCTTCGAAATACTCTCCTCCACAATTGATACACTGCTCCCAATATCATTTCCACTTCCAGGAGCAGTCTTGACACACCTCTTGCTGGGTCGCATAAAGTGCCGTCTGCGAATTTTCTTTTATCTCATCTACCATTGCAAAACTTCATCCTTTTCAACTTTGGAAATAAAAAGAAGTCTGCAGGGGTCATACTATTCTCGCAAGGAACATCTCATTCTCATTTGTGAGATCCAAAAGTTTTTTTGGTCTTGACTCATGAGCCGTGGAATGAACTTGGCGGCAACACAATGCATTCGAAGATGCTGTGTCATTTCATAACATGATCCAATAGAAATGTTACATTCTTCTACAATCTCTCAGACAGTGTATCTTCGACTGCCACACACAATTTCTTTGACGTTCCTGACACAAGCGTCATCAGGGGACATCTAAGAGCGTCCTGAACAAGGATTATTTTTGACTTTTGTAAAGCCATTTTAAAACGTGTGAATAATACATAACACCAAGTATGGCTTAAGCACTCATCGCTATAGGCTCCCTGCATCATTTGGTGTGTCTGTGTAAAGGTTTTCTTGAGTTTCACGCAAAATTTAATGCAGATGCATTGCTCCTCTAACTTTGCCATCACAAAATTCACAAACCCAGATTCCATATTTCTTGATTTCCGAGAAGCATTTGACATAGTGCCTCACTGCAGACTTTTAACAAAGGTACAAGCACATGGAATAGGTTCCCAGACATGTGAGTGGCTCAAAGACTTCTGAAGTAATAGAACCCACTACATTATCCCGACGGTGAGTGTCCATCAGTGACTAGGGTATCATTAGGATCATTCCAGGGATGTGTGATAGGAGCGCTATTACTCATATTTTCTATGTGCATAACTGATCTGATGGACAAAGTGGACAGTAATCTGTGGTTGTTTGCTGATGATGTTGTGGTGTATGGAAGGTGTCATCGTTGAGTGATTTAGGAGGATAAAAGATGACTTGGGCAAAGTTCCCAGTTGGTGTGATAAATGACAGCTAACCCTAAATGTAGAAAAATATAAGTTACTGCAGATGAGTTGGAAAAACTAATCCATAATGCCAGAATCCAGCATTAGTAGTGTCATGAATGAAGTCACATTGTTTCAATATCTGGACATAACGTTGCAATGTGACATGAAACTTGTGAGGGTCATGGTAGGGAGGGCGAATAATCATCTTTCGTTTGTTGGGTGGATTTTACTACAGTGTGGCTCAGCTGTGATGGACATCACATATAGGATGCTAGTGTCTGGGATCCACAAGGGGTCGAATTAAAGCAGACATTGGGGTAATTCAGAGGCAGGATACTAGATTTGTTAACAGTAGGTCGAAACAACAACATACAAGTATTATGGAGATGTTTCTGGAACTCAAATGGGAATCCCTGGAGGGATTTTGAGGAACACTGTGCTGACTGCAGAACAATTCTGATTGCACCAACATACATTATGCGTAAGGACCACGAAGATAAGAGACGACAAATTAGGACTCATAGAGAGGCATATAGACATTCACTTTTTCCTCAATCGATTGGCAGATGGAACGGAAAAGGAACTGACTACAGTTGAAATAAAATTACTTGATAGTTGGCACTTCAAACGCCAATAAGAGTAGTCAGCGTCACACTTGAACTGTCTGCTGTTGCCAAACTCCACCAAAATTGGCCAGTCACTTCCAATTCCTGGTTCAGCATTCTTTCTTGATGTATTTGTATCCCGAATTACGAGCCCGACACTTTTATTATGTATTTCATGACACGCGATAGCTACACCAAAAACAACACACATTAACAATGCTAATGAAAGACACACATTTCATTCATAGCACTAACCAAACACTACCGAATAACTCAGCACAAGGTGTAATTCAGTATCATACATATAGTTATCATATTCACAGAGATCATCTTACATTAGATAAGCTTTTCACTACATTGTGTGAAACTGAAATTTTTAAGGTTGCAGTTCATAGTTGCAACTGGGTCACTACATTCACATATATAAATACTTCATGCAGTGCTGTGGCATAGCACAATGGTTGGCAGATTAATCTAATGTGTAGCATGTCGTAGGTTTGAATCTCATCAATGTAGCAAAATTTTTATTTCTAAATCTAACCAAAAGAGTGTGATTATTATTTTCATTCAATTAATTGGTTTAAATGTATTTTTTTATTTTTAATACTTTGCTGCATCATTTTTCATCATTGTTTTGACTGTTCTATTTGGTCTTATTTTTCTTCCTGTCACTATTTCTTCATTTGGAATCTGCCTCAGTCATCTATAATCCACGAACAAGTGCCCACATGGACTGTTCACTGGTTTCTAACATGGCAGCATGTGCAGCTAGAGTAAGGATAGTTACAGGTAACAAATGAAATGGAGAAATTTTAATTTGCTTTCAGCCCTGAAATTGAGTTTTTGTTGTCTTGAGTTTACCCTTAAGCGTTAGCTTTAATCGCCATGAACAAAGCGATCATGATATTAGTACTGCTGCAGACTGTTGACCACAATTTTCTCGGCTGGGTTAGGACACAAGTTTACAGTCAGGGATACAAAACGGGTCGTCTTCCCCAGTTCAGTCACTGGTCACTTAAAATCAATAGTCGACAGAGTATCCAACATTTCTGACATACCTTGCACCAGCCACTAGAAAAATTGCTCTGTGTTAAACGTTTAACATAATTTGTGAAGTGAGCCGCTTGTTTGTTGTCACCTGTAACCAAACGGTAGCTGGTAGCCAATGTGGCAACATTGTTGCGGCAAGTGATTGATGTCAACTATCAAGTAATTTTATTCAGACTATTGTAGTGAGACGGGGTACCTTCTGCCATGCACCATATGGTGGCTAGTGGAGTATGTATGTAGATGTGGAATCAGTCTTTCCTTCTCATCCCATCTGGAAAGTCTCCCCTGATCTGCAGTTCTGGGTAACTTTCTCAAAATCTACAATTTTTCCTAGACCTATCCTTCACCCCTCTTCCTTCCACTTCAACCCTTCTGCCTGAAGAATGAGCTACTGGCTCTGAAAGCTTGCCTAATTATAATCTTCTTTTATGTGTGTGTTCTGCCGCCACTTAGCAAGTAGATTGTTTATCTATCCAATTCAATTATCATGTAACCAAAAGCTGCATTTAACACACCAAGTCTCTTTTACCAATCACTTTTAATATGTCCTACAGAATGTACTGTCTATCCTGTCCTTTTTGAGATTACTGTTTTGTTGTACTTTTCTACAGGCATCATCTTACTTATTAGGAGTCAGTTCCTTCATGTTGTTGTTGTTGTGGTCTTCAGTCCTGAGACTGGTTTGATGCAGCTCTCCATGCTACTCTATCCTGTGCAAGCTTCTTCATCTCCCAGTACCTACTGCAACCTACATCCTTCTGAATCTGCTTAGTGTATTCATCTCTTGGTCTCCCTCTACGATTTTTACCCTCCACGCTGCCCTCCAATGCTAAATTTGTGATCCCTTGATGCCTCAAAACATGTCCTACCAACCGATCTCTTCTTCTAGTCAAGTTGTAGAGCTGCATGTACTCGGGAAAAATTACGGCTGTAGTTTCCCCTTGCTTTCAGCCGTTCGCAGTACCAGCACAGCAAGGCCGTTTTGGTTAATGTTACAAGGCCAGATCAGTCAATCATCCAGACTGTTGCCCCTGCAACTACTGAAAAGGCTGCTGCCCCTCTTCAGGAACCACATGTTTGTCTGGCCTCTCAACAGATACCCCTCCGTTGTGGTTGCACCTACGGTACGGCCATCTGTCTTGCTGAGGCACGCAAGCCTCCCCACCAATGGCAAGGTCCATGGTTCATGGGGGGAGTTCCTTCATAGTCAACAGTTAAGGAATGGGTGGCTGAATTCATATGTAGCATATGTCTCTGTAAGATGACTCATGAACAACTTCCTAGAATTATAATCAAATATGAAAATGCTGAGAAAGAACACAGTGTGATATTGCAAGATCAGTAATTAAAAAGATGTGCAAAACATTTGATGCCGTGGCCATACCAGAAAGTGAGTGGCATGTCTGTTGAAGCCTGACTACAACCTAATGTGAAAAACAATTTGGGACAATCTGACACACAACTGATTCTATGCACCAATCTGTTCCCGTGGATGAGAGATGACCGAAATGAAACAGCAGTTGCACAAAAATAGCCAAGGTGACTTCATCGGAGTGAAAGAGTGGTCATTGTTTTCTAGGATGCAAAAGGGATTTGTATTTTAGATTAGCTTGCAAGACTGAAACAATACCTCACAAATACAAAGCAAGTATTCTGACTCAACTGGATGAAAAAATATGGAGCCAAGACCCAGGGGGAAAAAAAAGTTTATTGTCAGTGAAATGCATATCATCACAAAGGCACTTTCACAATAGGAAAACTGGGAGTTTCAAGTGTGAAGTCTTCAAATATCTATTCCATTCTCCAATTTTTTCACATTCTGACTTTAGCTTCTTCTTCTTTTCTTTTTGTATGAATGATTCACTTAAGACTACATGCGTCACAGCTCAAAACCGCTTTGTGAGTCAACAACTGGATATGTTTTCACTGGTCTGTCTCTTGTAACTCCGTTGGACATGGAGGTAGCAAATGAGGATGTAGGATGTCCATGACATACTGCTGTGCTGTCAGAGTGACCTGAAGTCATATCCGATGCTGCCCCACACGCCCTCTCCCTATGTCGTTGTCATACTCACTGACAACTGTCATCGCGGGTCTTGCAGAATGTGACTCACTGCTGGTCACATGACAGGTGCAGGTGTGAAAGGGTTACTATGTGCTCGGCGTACATTACAGCAATTCTCCCATGGGCTCGTCAGACACGGTAAACCAGAAGCTTGCTGACAAGCACACCACCCTTACGTTCCCAGGCAGTCCAACATGGGGCCACTACCACATCTGAATGACTCACAAATCTGCATATTGCATAATTCAATCAGCCTGGCAAATGGAGACACACAATTAGGCCCCTTCAAATTTTGTTGCGTGCTGATAATGCTGACTCACAGAAGTACAGGGCATCTGTGTCCTTCACAGGGATCACTCAACATCTTACACTCTTCACATCTCTTATAGCTCCTACCATTCTTGGTAACAATCCGAGACACAAACAAAGCTAATGCAATCTGGTGGCCTTTGTATCCATTTCAGAGAGTTGCGACTCTCATAATTTACCACTGGTATGCACACTCGTGAAACTACGTTGCTTCAGGGAGCTTCCCTTTTTTTTCTTCAAGCTGTTTAGTTCTTTGAATCCATTTTTCTTGTAACTCAGAATAATTATTTTATTGTGTAGCAAACTTACAGACTAGCATTCTGGTCTGAGCTGTCGGAGTTGGCGGTCATGTGTGTGTGAGGTGTGCTTGCTTGTGTGAATGAATGGTGTGTATTTCTATTTCTTTTTCTGATGAAGGTTGTGGCCAAAAGCTTATGTGTAAGTGTCTTAACTGTGCCTGTCTGCATTTTAACGTGCCATCTTTATGGTAATTAGCACTCTATCTTTTCCTACACTGCTGATATTCCAACCTGGAGTTTCCATTGTTTGAACTTACGGTCTACTGTTTTATGTTGCAGTGCACTTCTACAAGTGTAATACACAAATGTTGCCTTAGGAAAGAGTCACAATAACATCCATGTCTACCGTTTGCTATTTTTTATGAAATAGCACATCACACTCGAAATTTAACTTAGCCAATGAAATAAGTTTGAAGATTTATTGTGTGTAAGAGACACGAGGGCCCACTGTGTGGGAAATGTGGGAAGTTCTGTGCAGAGATGGAGTTATCCACAGACGCAGTAAGTCTTGGGAGCTATACGGGTGTTTAAACATCGACACCTGCTGGGATGAGGGGCCACTTACTCTGAGGTGGCGCTGTGCCAGCAACGAGCTCGACCCATTGATTAGCACCACAGATGACAATGAGCAACCAGCTGCTTCTCTGTGCAGAGATATAAAATTTATCGATTTTGGACATCTTTTGACAATCTGTCACATGGAGAACAATGTTTACTCTGGCCATTTTAACACTAATCTAGTGTTCTGCAACATATTAATGTGAAATGTTGTCTATGATGTTGAAGAGTGTAAGTTAAACTGATATCTGAGAATTTGTTGTTTTTGTGGCATTATCTGGAAAATGGCCTCTCTTGCAGCTCCAAGCATAAATGTCAAGTGAAGAAGAATAATTAGCACAGCACACTGGAACCGAGTAGGGATCCGGTTTACTGCTCGGCCACTAAATTAGCATATTGTGAGTACACCAGAAGAGACGCTGTACACACTTGCATATACTACATACACAAGTACAAGCATCGATCAAGCTACTGCGAAACTGCACTCTGTGTGACTCATCACTACATCAGAATACTGTAAATGTGGTGATTCCAATTTCTTAAGGTCTCTTCCTGTTTGTTTTCATCAGTAGGATCTTATTTTTCAAGTATGTGGGAATCCAATGAGCTGCCTGTTTGGATACATTCTTTCTGTATGTCCCACAAGTTGGATTCCTTGGAGACACATTGTAACAAGAGCTTTTAGGAATTTGCCTGGAGATTTCACACTGGGTTCTGTGTGATGTATCCCATCCTTTATTCTTGGACCTAAGATTTTTACTACAATTTTACATTCTTCTAATTCAGTTTGCTGTTTTCATGTCTTGTGTTGGACAAAGAGTCTCTCTCACGCATAAAGAAATTCTAATTTGATCACTGTTGTACAATGTTAGATTTTAGAGTTCCAGGAAAAATACTTTTAGTTAACTGAGAGACAGTTTGTACTTTCTGAAGTCTGGATTCTATGGCCTTCTTTTCATTATGATGTTCAGTGGTCTTTTTCACCAAATTATTTAAACTATTTAACACCGAATACTATGTCATTGCCTATATAAGTTCACCCAGTGCCATTTTGGTATCAGCCAAGAATTTTTTCTCCAGGTGAAATTAGTAGTCCAATTTTCCTAGCTTGCTCCCTTAATATTTCAAATTGCTTTAGCATATCAGTGATGTTTTTGTCAATTAGTATTATGTCATCGGTATAGGTTACACAATATAATTCTATCTTTAAGTTTACGTTCTAGTCAGTGTAATAGTGCACCTGCTCTTCTCCATTATCTTACAATTTTCTTAGGGGCATAGTTGAATAGCAATGTGATATGCCATCCCATTTTCATATTCTTATGTCTGTCTTAAATTACACTGCTTGAAAAAAAGTGAGACACTCAGAAGGTGGGGAGAAAACAAATTGAAACATAGCTAATTTAGAGGGTATGTGATGTTATTTCAGTGATAACAAAACAGAGTCAAATTTACACAGAACTTATCAGTTTGAGCCCACTTATCAATACAGCAATGCACCCTGTCTGGCCTGGACAGTGCGGGAGGATGTCGTAAAGCTGCTGCATACCCTCCTGAGAAAGGTGATCCACAACTGTTGTAACTGGACATTGCAATCATGGATACAGGCAGTGGGATGGAGTTGACGTCCATGTTGGTCCCATAATGTTATATCGGCGACAGATATGGGGATTTTGCTGGCCACAGGAGTATATCAACATCACACAGACAATTTAAAGAGACACATACTACATGTGGACAAGCACCGGCCTGTTGAAAAATAGCACCACAATACTATTACACACTGCTGTACCATCAGAGTTCCCACGGCCATTACAAGCCGTGACCTGAAGTCATACCCAATGGCTCCCCACACCATGGGACTCCTTTGTGACCCCCCCCCCCCCCCCAAATGTGGAAGAATGGGACCTCTCCCCATCTCCCCGGGTCACTGTCAAACTTCTCCACGATAGTCATTTGGAGCAGTGCAGGACTGGGAATCATCAGTGAACATAATGTGACGCCATTCATTAGCAGTCCATACTTCTTGATCATGGCACCACTTCACATGCAGTCATTTGCTTGGGTGTTAATGGCAGCCTATGCGCAGGACGGCAATTCCATAGTCTGGCTGCTCCTAGCTGTATGACACAGCATGTTGCAAGGAGACTATTACAGTGAACTCCTGTTTATCCGAAATGATCAGGACGGTGGTCAGTTCCGATAACGAAAATTCCAGATAAATCAAAGTCCCCCTGTTTTCACATGTGAACACTCCAAATTGCGTCAATATAGCGAAATACGATCGTAAAACGTGCGTAGGGTATGTAAAACATTACTGATATGGTTGCAAATAACCCTACACTTTTTTACTGAAAAAATTGTGTTGACATGTTAAAAAGGCACCAAACTATGATTGAAAACTCGAAGTTTTTAAATGCTGTATAACAAAGCTCGTTTATTTTGCATTCTTACAGAAAAAATCTCCCTTATTTGGCAGCAGGAAAAAACAGGAGTTTTAATTTTATTACCTACTCTTTCGAATAAAAAATAAACTACTGAACAAAATTATGAAACAAATCTAGAGATTACTCAAAGGAACGAAAAGTCTGTCCAGAGGAACTTTCAAGAAAAGTAAAAAAAAAAAAAAAAAAAAAAAAAAACTTTTTAAGTTATGGACATAGAAGTTCTAGGATGCTTCATTAGAGTTTATTTTTTGGTAACGAAGTCACGAATGTCTTTTTTTCTTTTGTTTTTTTGCTTGAGAAACTATTGCTGCAACAATACATCTCCAACGTTGAAATCAAACTATTTCAGGATAAATCGTCTCCTCCTGTTGGCTGATGTACTCCAGGGCAGTTTGGATCACTTTGTAACAGAATGTGTGAGGAATATTTTTCTCTGATTCATCATCAGAAACATAGTCTTCTAACGCTTTATGATCGGTCACAATTTGGACGATTTCATCCTCAGTCACATGAAAAAATGCCATTTTCCATCCACTCTTCAATGTCTTCGAAGTGTGTGTTTTTACAACCAGCTTCTCCAGTAAATTCACCAAAATTATGTCAGCTTGAGTTTCGGTGTTGTCTCCTCCTTCCCACCACTTAGGTTGCCTTACGATCTAAGAGTTTTTTCCAAGACCTAACAAGAGGAACTGGAGGAATTAGATTCCAAGCTTCAGCGATCAATGAATGACACTTAAAACATCGATTTTTTTAAGAGCTTCCACAAAATCATCTGCAGCATCAATCACACCTATTAAGTATTCCAGCATCTTGTGTCTGTAATGTTTTTCCATCGCCTCAAGAATACCTTGGTCCATCGGTTGACATAGAGATGTGACATTTTGTGGAAGAAATACAACTTTGATATCCCCATCTTGCAGATCACCTGGGTGAGAAGGAGCATTGTCCACAAGAAGTAGCGCTTTTCAAGGAAGTCCTTTTCCTTCCATGTAATTTACTACAGCTGGAACAAACTCTGCCTGGAACCACTCTCTGAAGATGGCACGGCACTGTTCATACATGCCTTAAGACTGATTCGTGTACCTCAGTGGCAAAGCTGGTTGGTTGGTGTCTAAATGCTCTTGGTGTTTTGGATTTGCCAATTAAAGTAAGACACAGTTTATGATTGCCAGTGGCATTACTGCAAGCGAGGACAGTAAATCTTTCTTTGATTTTTTTGTATCTGGAAGCCATTTCATCTTCTTTAGAGGCAAGGGTTTTCGTTGGCAGCATTTTGTAATTCAACCCAGTTTCATCACATTTGTAAAGTTGATTGTCAGTATAACCTCCTTTGTCAATGATTGTGTGCAGTTTCTTCTTAAAATCAGCATAGCAGCTTCATCCCCAGATAATGATTTGGCACTGATGGCAATTTCATGGATGCCATGCTGCTTCTTGAAATGATCGTGCCAGCCATTACTTCCGAGGAATTCTTGCTTCTTTCCTTCTATCAGCTCATTAGCTCATTTTGACAAATTAGAGGACCTGAAACTGACACACCTTTGGCTCTTATTTATTCGTGCCACAAAAATAATGCCTCTTCTAACTGAGGATGTGCACCTTTTCTCATTGTTTTTCAAGATTTCACTGTGCTGCCCAATGCTTGGATGGAACAAAATTTTTCAATTCCTGATCGATTTGTCTTCCGATCAGTAATTGTACTCCTACTCTGCAGCAACTTTTGTGGGTGGCTCACCAGCATCAATTCTCTGCAAAGTGTGATGCTCTTTTTCCAACAAGATCACATTCATTTTATGTTACGTGCCCATAGTCACGTTCAGTGTTCTTTTTACAGACACTCGACTGAGTCCTTTATGGTTTTTGGCCCCTTTTATCTCTGGACACTTTAAGGCACATAGTGGGAGCACAAAACCTCAAATCAGAAACACACAAATGCACAACTTGACAACACTCGAGATGCACTAGACAAACTTTTGATTTTTGAAACCAGGCTGTGGCAGCCATCAAATGAAAGCATTCGATACATCTATGCCATTTCCTCTGTTCTACCCAAGCCCACGTGGCAACACAACAGGGTGTTGTACGCTCACTGTTAAACACTCAGCTTTGATGTACCGACAACAAGTGGAAAGTGTTAGGCGGCGCACTCTAATTGTCAGTTTCGACAGGCCTACGTTGCGCTCCATAGAACAATACTGTATGTACTGTACTTCCAAGGAGTTCCAATAGATGGCAGTGGCATGAAACCATGCAATACGAATAAGAAACGCACTAGAGCTTCAACCAACACACGCACGAATTGACGATACTTGGACTTTTGACACGCACCAGTGCATTGATTAGCAGTAGATTGCCAAAAAACACCAGCAAATGCTTGGCTCTAGGTGCACGCAAATTGAAACTTGTCAAGTGTCAATCTAGCTAGCCAAAAGTGTAGCTGCACGAGAGTTTACTGTACTTGTTCTCAGATGGCAGTCACAGACGTGAACAGGTTACAATGTACTCAGTACACTACACAGTGATGCTCCCTTGTAGTGGTCTGATGTAGTCAACTGGAACATTGATGATGAGTAAGCCCTTACTTTCCAACATCAGGCCACTGTCAGATCCAAATACTCCAAAAATACAGATGTTGCAAGGTTTAACCAGGGGACCAAATGGACATCCACAATGAGGTTTCTTTCAAACTCTCATCAGATAATGCTGTCTCACACCAATATGCAGCACCTTCATATCCTCCAGAGTGATGATTCAATATCTGACGCTATTCACATCCCTTATATACCACACGATGCTTGCTAAACAGCAATAAAAAAAAAGAACACTAATGAATAATGAAGGAAAAGACAGATACCTTAGGCTGCAGATGGGAAGAATTAAAAGACACTTACATAAAGCTTTCAGCCACAGCCTTCATCAGTAAGTAGTAATCTGTCTTTTCCAACATTGTTGATATTCCTACTGGAGTTTCCATTGTTTCAAGGACACTGATGCTTTTCTGTGAGTGTTTGCTTTATGATGTTTTCTGCATTTTAGCTTTTTTTTTAAAAAAGAAAAAAAAAAAGAAAGAAAGAAAGAAAAAAAAAAAAAGATTTGTTGCTGGAAAACTTCTGAAGTCCAATAAAGGAGTTACAACAGCCATATATTGTTATCTGGTGGACCTTGCAGAACCAAATTCTAGGGCTGAAATATACTGTTGACCAATGGGCATTAATCAGAATGAATACTAAATAAAAAATTAAATCCAAGTTTACACAAAAAACACAGGTTCTATCACTGTTGCTTTTCATTCTATTTTGCTCTTATGTTTGCTATGACTTGTTAAGCAGAAATTTTCTTTCTATCTACAGAGTTACATTTGCTGTAATGTATCTTACCTCCATGTTGTTTCTTCTTTCTTCTCACTGCTACCCAATCATGGCAAGCAAGTCATCCTCACTGCATTTGCTTCGTATTGCATCTCTGAAACAACAGTTAAAACACCCGTTAAACAGTACCAGGCAATTACCACACAGTGAAATGTTGGTACACTAAAAAGGAAGAAAAACTTTGCAGAAATCTTCAACAGTAATCTTGTAGTCTGCAGTAGGCAACAGCAGGATAACAAACCCACTGGACAAGAATGGGAAAGTCATGATAGAAGTTACTTTTATTTTTATAAATAAACAGGTATCTTACACAAATGCTCAAGAGTGTACATAGGATCTTGGGCTGAAGAGGTGGAGCAGAAACTGACATTAGTTTTGTTGAAGAGGGAGTACTGGAACACAGCACAATTTCTTGCAAAATGAAGCCAAATTTATTGATAAACTCTTAATTAATTGCCAAGCTCACTAATGTGACCATTTTATAACAGGTACTTACTGCTTGGAGTATATGTGACTTTTCAGGCTTGGCTAATAGATCTGTTGCAAAAACACTTTGGGTTCCCCACCAGATAACATTATGCAAGTCCCTCCCTCAATATTTCAGTGACACAACGTTTTGGCATCTTCAGGTGGTGGTGATTTCCACCATCACTGCTGCAAGATGCAACTGGCAATTTCCACGTGACAGCTTTGAAATTTATCATGTGGATGACTATGACCATCATATTTAGAATTCAGAGGATTTCATAGAATACCTGAAGATGCTTAAACTAGAACTTTCAGATCTTTTAGTTAGCTCAAATGTTATATCATTACTTACAAAAGTGCCCCTGCAGCCCTCATTAGAGGTTATTAGCAGCAAGTTTGAGAAAGAAATTGTGATGCTGTTTAAACATGTGCATACCTCATCCTATTTCTTATGTAACACCAACTACTTTGATCAAGTGGACAGTGTTCCCATGGGAGATCCTCTATTTCCCTTAGTAAATATCCAACATTCCTCCTTCTGGCAGAATGCTGAAGAGACATTTGTGGTGTGGCCCACATAATACAGACACTACCTATGTTCCTGCAGCATTTGCACTCGCTCCATCTGAATATTCAGTTCACTGTGGAAGTACAAAAAGATAGCAGCTTACCATTCCTGGATGTCACGGTTAGAAGAAAAGCTGACATAGCACTGGGGCTTAGTCTCTACTGCAAACTGATACACGCAGAGTTATATTTGAGGTCCAAAAGTTGCCGTCACCCTGCACAATGTGGTAGTGTCTTACACTCCCTGGCACATAGAGCACACGTGATTTCAGATACCGACAGTCTGCCTGGTGAACTGTAACACCTAAGAACAGTGTTCCAGCAGAATGTTTATTCTTGTAAACAGATTTGCAATGTGTTCTGAGCAAAGCAAGTTCAGCGTAGGGATGTAAATGAAGATACTTAGACAAGCACTGCAAATGGCTTTCTTGCCATATTTCAGTGGCATGTTTTCAAAATTAAAAGAATCGCTAAGAGAAACAGAATCAAGTGTGTTTTTCGTCTACCAGCAAAACTAAGGAATTGTTTGTGTTCAGTTAAAGACAATCTTGACCTTAGAAAACACAGATCATATATAAGATCTGATGCCATTATGGGAAACCTTATATGGGGCAGACACCTCACATTGTGCAAGAACACTGTGTTCAACAGCGCTGACAAAAATGCCACCCAGTAAATTAATGGTAGCAGAGCACTGCCTGAATACAGGGCACCACACGTTTCCCAAGAGGACTGAAATTTTATCCTCAGCATCATCACTCTAGGACTGTGTTTTTAAGAATGAGGCATGTATCCATACGGTGGGCAATTGTAGTAGTCTTAGAAAGATCAGCCAATAAAATATTTGTAGACATTAATCACTGGTTCCTAGCCAATTCTTTGTCACTAAACTTTGAAAAAACACACTACATGCAGTTCAGAACTTGTAAGGGGTGTCCCAAGAGTATATGTCTAACATATGATGACAAGAAGATAGAAGAAGTGGACGGTGTTAAATTCTTGGGATTACAGCTTGATAATAAATTCAACTGGGAGGAGCACACCACAGAACTGCTGAAGCGTCTTAACAAATCTCTGTTTGCAATGCGAATTTTGTCAGACATAGGGGATATAAAAATGAAAAAGCTGGCATACTATGCTTACTTTCATTCCACAATGTCATATGGGATTATTTTCTGGGGTAATTCATCAAGCCAAGCTAAAGTTTTCCGGGCACAAAAACGTGCAGTAAGAATTATATGTGGTGTGAACTCAAGAACATCCTGCAGAAGCCTGTTTAGGGAACTAGGGATACTAACTACAGCTTCCCAATATATTTATTCCTTAATGAAATTTGTCATTAAAAATATATCACTTTTTCAAACCAACAGCTCAATTCATGGAATCAATACTAGAAATAAGAATAATCTTCACAAGGATTTAAAGTCACTTAGTCTTGTACAAAAAGGTGTGCATTATTCAGGAACACACATTTTCAATAACTTGCCAGCAGCCATAAAAAGCTTAACAACCAATGAAATTCAATTTAAGAGAAGCCTAAAGGATTTATTGGTGGCCAACTCCTTCTACTCCATTGATGAATTTCTGAGGAAAACCAACTGATTTGTATATAAGTACAACATAACTTCTGCACAATTTCAGTGCAGTAATGTGTTCACTGAAAATTTGTGTGTGTGTGTGTGTGTGTGTGTGTGTGTGTGTGTGTGTGTGTGTGTGTAAGTATAATCTAACTTCTGCACCATTTCAGTGCAGTAATGTGTTCATTGTAAATAAGTATTACAGTAGTTGTATTACATGTTTCTTACCTTATAAATAAATATAAAACTTTTTTATTTTAAATTCAGTGCAATAGTATTTGTAAAATGACTCTTAGTGTTCATTAAAAAATGACGATCATTCCACTTGGGACCTGTGGAATGGTACATTAGCTTATTTGTTTTAGTTTAAATATTTGTCATGTATTGTTGTTTTTCTGACATGTTCCACATCCTGGAGGACCTCCTCACTACGGATCAATTGGAATGAAAGTAAATCTAATCTAATCTAATCTTACCAACAGGAATATGGAATTTTGACTAAGCACTGCCCAGAATCCAGCACTGACTGCCATGAAATTAAAACAGTGGAAACCAGATCCTCCGATGTATGACCTGATGCAGTACCTTGCAGAGAGTTAATTCAGCTCTTAACCACACTAGTGTCCAGAAGTGCAGTCATTGCCCACAACACATAAGCAGAAGGCTACTATGAATGGCATTTACATCCAACTGGGAGTGCCTGTCCACACATTCGTACTCCTGCTTCTAGCCTGACAAATTTCAATTCTGCTGTGCGAATATCACCAGCCACATCTTGCAGCAGTGATGACAGGACCCACCACTACCTGAAGATGACGAACAGTTGTGTTGGTGAAATATTGTGAGGCTTGGACAAAGTTATTCAGTGGCAAATCTGAGAAGATTTGTATACATTATTTTTCTGTGACGCAGGTAATGTGCAGCAAAATGTGATAACTTTCTGCATTTTCCTTTTTGTACTTTTCAAAATACCCCAAAAATTGGTGAGAAACACTGAACATATGACATAACCAGATGACACACCCCACAGCATGTGCAGCAGTCGGGGTTGAGTGTAAATGAATGATTGAGCAGTGCAATACTTTCATTTGAGCAAACAGAGCAAATTTCGAAAACATTTTGTAAATATGATCTGTTGTAAATGTAGATGTTAAAAATTATTGTCCCTGATGTAATCAAGCAAAAGCAGTTCTGATTTTGTGTTTATTGCTTCTGTCCCTTCTCTTGTTAGTAAAGAAAACATAGGTCATTTAATGGCGATGATGCTATTCTGAAGTTTATACTCATCTACTTGTTATGCAATATGGTAGGTTTTCATGTTACTGTACTTTGCAAGAAATCAAGGAAACTGCAAGACTGGTAAATAAAATAATAAACTTCTATATATAAAAACAAAGATGAGGTGACTTACCGAACGAAAGCGCTGGCAGGTCGATAGACACACAAACATACACACAAAATTCAAGCTTTCGCAACAAACTGTTGCCTCATCAGGAAAGAGGGAAGGAGAGGGGAAGACGAAAGGAAGTGGGTTTTAAGGGAGAGGGTAAGGAGTCATTCCAATCCCGGGAGTGGAAAGACTTACCTTAAGGGGAAAAAAAGGACAGGTATACACTCGCACACACGCACATATCCATCCACACATAAAGACACAAGCAGACATATATATGTCTGCTTGTGTGTGTATGTGTGGATGGATATGTGCGTGTGTGCGAGTGTATACCTGTCCTTTTTCCCCCTAAGGTAAGTCTTTCCGCTCCCGGGATTGGAATTTTACTATCATTACTTTTTTTTTTTTTTTTTTTTTTCACTTGTACCACACATATTCCACACGGTTCATGCTCACTCCTTCAATGATACTGCCCATCCTTCTCTAGTGTGTGAGTTGTCCCTGCTTTCCTGCATGTTTGCTGGTTTAAACACCCTTGTTTCAAAAGAGAGTGACAGCTTAGAACAGTCTTGTCAACATTTTGTATTTTTATTTACCAATTATTGTTTGAGCCTTATAGGTGAATGTCACAAGATATTGTCAACCACTGCATTCACTAGATTGGAATGGGGTTCATGGGGTTCATTTTTTAAGTTGGTGTTATCTTTTTCATCCTATCTTGGACTAGCTTTTCCATACTCCCACTCTATTTTACGTAGCCAAACAGTTATGTGCCCTTGCAAACTTGCTCCTTTACTACCAAGTCAACTAATACTGGGCAGCATAACAGAAGTTCCAATATCCAGTCTTTCACCACAATTCACCTACACACACTTTTCACTCACTGATTTTCTTTTTTCAATGTCATAAATATTTTGCTTTCACAGGCTGCTGTGCTTTGAACATAAAATTGTAGGAACATCTGCCTCACATGTCTTCTTTTTATTTTTTTTTTAATTAAAGAATATGTTCCTTGCTTATTCCTATTTGCTTCTGATACATTTCCATTCTCACTTTTATTTTGTTTTGATCCATTTCTTTTTTCTTTGATAGACAAGTCAAACAACAATGGCAATATGTTGCAGCCCCCTGTGTTTCACCCTACTTACTATGAACTTACTTTTCTTAGCTTCCAATTTTATTAGTCATTTGGTTTTTAAGATACTTAAATTAATTGTTTGACCCTGTATTTTTATATCTTATTTTACCTTCGGTTGATAAAGGATTTCTGGTATGCTCACAAAGAGAGAGCTGATTCTTCCCACCCCTCACCCCCCTTACCATGTCCTGAAACAAACTTATCGCCAAGTCTTAGGCTAGTTATCAATTGAAAAGTGTCAGTTGTTGGTCCCATTGTCTAATAATTTGTGCATTTATACACATGAAGTTCCAATTTTTATTTGGAACATATAGACTCTGATAATCATGAATCACAGTTGAAATGACTCTGGGCACTATGGGACTTAACATCTGAGCCAAGGCAGGATTCAAACCTGCGACCGTAGCAGTCGCGCAGTTCTGGACTGAAGCACCTAGAACCGCTCGGCAACGGTGGCTGGCGAATCATAGTTACCATCACATGGACAAAAATACTGTGTTAACTGTAATACAACACAGGGACATAGCCAAAAATGTCTTTACATAGTTTCCAGTTCTGATTACTTTCCTTTAATTTAATCTCACAAATAGGTTAGTGTAACATGATGTTGACAGAGGCAAATTATATATACTCACAAATTATTTAGCTAGAGGTATCTGGTTTGTATGTCTGGGAGGGAGGAGGGTGCAAGCTGAAAACTTCAAGAAAAGATTACTCATTTCATACCTGCTGGATTTAACTGCAGTTTATCTCTTCCATATACCAACCACATACCTAATGTGCATGGCAAACAGTTTGAAAGTATTATTCTATACTCAGCATTTGGAACTATCAGTTCCTTAATGAGAGAGGAAAGAGGGATAAGTTTCTGAAGGTCTCAAAGGTCACTCGGACTCCATGACTAATGTGAGGACAAGAGGAACGAATGTGTCTATAAGAAGTTTTGGAATTTCACCTCCTGAAGGTAAAATACTGATCAGTCTGTCAGTCTTCTAGTAATTTTATGGTTTCCTCGCATGAATTTTCACTTGGACATGATTATTCTATGTTTCATCACTCACCTGAGAGATATCTCTGAATTCCCAAAGAGACACACCTCCAAATTGCCATCAGCTGTTATCTGTAAACGGTTGCACGTGCCACAGAAGTGTTCACTCATTGAGGTAATAAATCCCACACGTCCCTTGAAGCCCGGGACATGGTATGCCTGCAAAAAGAAATTGTAAGAAAATAGCTACTGCTGTTGTGTAAATACTATAAATGTGTTGCTCACCAAGTGGAGGAAGGAGAAAATGTGCATTAAGGGGAGTTTGAACGCCCTATCCTGACAATGTTAAATTTGGTGACTTAACTTCCCCGTATTTCAGGAACAACTGTAGCCATTGACAAGAAACTTTTACAGGACATTAAACTATATGTTCTGAGTCTTACAATAATTGCATTTCAGCCACTGCTTTTGGAAATGCAATTTTTTAATTACACAGTTAAAATTTTGTGTACTTTTTTGTATGTTATTCTAAATAATTTTATTTATGCATAATATTATGTTCTTCTTTTAGTTCAGAAGACTCAGAATACATATGTTATTACTCCCTGAAAATTTGAATTCGCTACTCGAAGTAGTTTCTGAGATTTAGGGGAAAATGCAAGAGAAAATCTAAATTTTCAAGAAGAGTTTTTAAAGTTTTAATAGACTGTAACTCAATATATGCTTAACATTTTATTTTTAGTCACTCAGAAGCACCCTGCACCATACTGTATATCATCCTCTCGACCTTTTTTAAGTTTTTTCTTGTTTTCTTCTTTCTGGACTCCGTAGTGGCCAACTGTGCTGCATACAGTGCTTTACCATTGCAAACCTTGTCCATCCATTCAAATTCTCTGATGCAGTTTGCTCCAGAATTAATTCCCATATGTTGTAGCACTTTCACGCTACCAATGTTGCCATCATTAAAAGCAATAACAGCATGACTGACCCCCACTTTAGTGTCTTCATTACAAGAAAAACATTTTTTGGTCTACATCTACATCTACATCCATACTCCTCAAGCCACCTGACGGTGTAGGCTACCTTGAGTACCTCTATTAGTTCTCCCTTCTATTCCAGTCTCGTATTGTTCGTGGAAAGAAGGATTGTTGGTATGCCTATGTGCGGGCTCTAATCTCTCTCATTTTATCCTCATCGTCTCTTCGCGAGATATACGTAGGAGGGAGCAATATACTGCTTGACTCCTCGGTGAAGGTATGTTCTCGAAACTTCAACAAAGGCCGTACAGAGCTACTGAGCGTCTCACCCGCAGAGTCTTCCACTGGAGTTTATCTAACGTCTCCGTAATGCTTTCATGATTACTAAATGATCCTATAACGAAGCATGCTGCTCTCTGTTGGATCTTCTCTATCTCTTCTATCAACCCTATCTGGTACGGATCCCACACTGCTGAGCAGTATTCAAACAGTGGGCGAACAAGTGTACTGTAACCTAATTCCTTTGTTTTCGGATTGCATTTCCTTAGGATTCTTCCAATGAACCTCAGTCTGGCATCTGATTTACCGACGATCAACTTTATATGATCATTCCATTTTAAATCACTCCTAATGCATACTCCCAGATAATTTATGGAATTAACTGCTTCCAATTGCTGACCTGTTATATTGTAGCCAAATGATATGGGATCTTTCTTTCTATGTATTCGCAGCACATTACACTTGTCTACATTGAGATTCAATTGCCATTCCCTGCACCATGCATCAATTCGCTGCAGATCATCCTGCATTTCAGTACAATTTACCATTGTTGCAACCTCTTGATATACCACAGCATCATCCGCAAAAAGCCTCAGTGAACTTCCGATTTCATTCACAATGTCATTTATGTATATTGTGAATAGCAACAGTCCTACGACACTCCCCTGCAGTACACCTGAAATTACTCTTACTTCGGAAGACTTCTCTCCATTGAGAATGACATGCTGCATTCTGTTATCTAGCAACTCTTCAATCCAATCACATAATTGGTCTGACAGTCCATATGCTCTTAATTTGTTCATTAAACGATTGTGGGGAACTGTATCGAATGCCTTGCGGAAGTCAAGAAACACAGCATCTACCTGGGAACCCGTGTCTAAGGCCCTCTGAGTCTCGTGGACGAATAGCGCGAGCTGGGTTTCACACGATCGTCTTTTTCGAAACCCATGCTGATTCCTACAGAGTAGATTTCTAGTTTACAGAAAAGTCATAATACTCGAACATAATACATGTTCTAAAATTCTACAACTGATCGACGTTAGAGATATAGGTCTATAGTTCTGCACATATGTTCGACGTCCCTTCTTGAAAACGGGGATGACCTGTGCCCTTTTCCAATTCTTCGGAACGCTACGCTCTTGTAGAGACCTACGGTACACTGCTGCAATAATGGGGGCAAGTTCCTTCGCATACTCTGTGTAATATTGAACTGGTATCCCATCAGGTCCAGTGGCCTTTCCTCTTTTGAGTGATTTTAATTGTTTCTCTATCCCTCTGTCATCTATTTCAATATCTACCATTTTGTCATCTGTGCGACAATCTAGAGAAGGAACTACAGTGCAGTCTTCCTCTGTGAAACAGCTTTGGAAAAAGACATTTAGTATTTCGGCCTTTAGTCCATCATCCTCTGTTTCAGTACCTTTTTGGACATTTTGTTCTGATTCACCTACCGCTTTGACATAGGAGCAAAATTTCTTAGGATTTTCTGCCAAGTCAGTACATAGAACTTTACTTTCGAATTCATTTAACGCCTCTCGCATGGCCCTCCTCACATTACATTTCGCTTCGCGTAATTTTTGTTTGTCTGCAAGGTGTTGGCTATGTTTATGTTTGCTGTGAAGTTCCCTTTGCTTCCGCAGCAGTTTTCTAACTCGGTTGTTGTACCACGCTGGCTCTTTTCCATCTCTTACGATCTTGCTTTCACATACTCATCTAACGCATATTGTACGATGGTTTTGAACTTTGTCCACTGATCCTCAACACTATCTGTACTTAAAACAAAACTTTTGTGTTGAGCCGTCAGGTACTCTGAAATCTGATTTTTGTCACTTTTGCTAACCAGAAAAATCTTCGTACCTTTTTTAATATTTCTATTTACGGCTGAAATCATCGATGCAGTAACCGCTTTATGATCACTGATTTCCTGTTCTGCGTTAACTGTTTCAAATAGTTCAGGTCTGTTTGTCACTAGAAGGTCTAATATGTTATCACCACGAGTCAGTTCTCTGTTTAACTGCTCAAGGTAGTTTTCAGATAAAGCTCTTAAAAAATTTCACTGGATTCTTTGTCCCTGCCACCCGTTATGAAAGTTTGAGTCTCCCAGTCTATATCCGGCAAATTAAAATCTCCACCCAGAACTATAACATGTTGGGCAAATCTACTCGAAATATTTTCCAAATTATCCTTCAGGTGCTCAGCCACAACAGCTGCTGAGCCAGGGGGCCTATAGAGACATTCCATTACCATGTCTGAGCCTGCTTTAACCGTGACCTTCACCAAAATTATTTCACATTTCGGATCTCCGTCAATTTCCTTCGATACTATTGCACTTCTTATTGCTTTAAACATGCCTCCCCCTTCACTGTCCAGCCTGTCTCTGCGGTATACATTCCAATCTGAGTTTAGAATTTCATTACTGTTTACATCTGGTTTCAGCCAACTTTCTGTCCCTAGTACTATGTGGGCATTGTGACCGCTTATTAATGAGAGCAGTTCTGGGACCTTTCTATAGACGCTCCTGCAGTTTACTATTAGCACATTAATATTGTTATTCCCTGTTGCATTTTGTCTACTCCTACCTTGCCGCATCTCAGGAGGTGTCTTGTCGGGCCTAGGGAGGGAATTCTCTAACCTAAAAAACCCACATGTGCACTCCACATATACTCCGCTACCCTTGTAACCGCTTCCTGCATGTAGTGCATGCGTGACCTATTCAGGGGGACCCTACATTTCTCCACCCGATAGCGGAGGTCGAGAAATTTGCACCCCAAATCTCCGCAGAATCGTCTGAGTCCCTGGTTTAAGCCTTCCACTCGGCTCCAAACCAGAGGATCACTATCGGTTCTGGGAACGATACTACAAATAGCTAGCTCAGATTCCACCCCGCGATGCTTTCCGCCTTCACCAACTCCGCTAACCGCCTGAACGAACTGAGGATGACCTCTGAACCCAGACGGCAGGAGTCATTGGTGCCGACATGAGCAACAATTTGCAGTCGGGTGCACCCAGTGCTCTCTATCACTGCCGGCGCGGTCTCCTCCACATCTCGGATGAGACCCCCGGCAAGCAGACAGAGTGAACACTGACCTTCTTCCCCGACCTTTCCGCTATTTCCCTAAGCGGCTCCATCACCCGCCTAACGTTGGAGCTCCCAATAACTAATAAACCCCTCCCCCCATGTGCCTGCTCGGACCTTGCTGAAGGAGTGGCCACATGTCCACTCACAGGCAGAACGGGCGATGCCACACGGCCAGCCTCCACACTGACCCTCCGCCTCGTGCGCCGCGAACGCCGCTGAACCCGCCACTCCCCTTGGGAAGAGGGTGGCACAACCGCGCCCGGTATCCGCAAAGATGTGTAGACAGCAGGGTCAGTGGGTGAAGCATGTAACACCTGGGGTGTACCATGCAACGCACCAGACTCACCACTGCCTGAAGACGGCTAACCGCGGCCATCAACACGTTCAGCTGTTTGCGAACAGTGGCCAGCTCCTCCTGTGTACGTACACAGCAGTCTCACATCCTATCCATCTTAAGAAATCAATTTACTGTAGAGAGTTAATCAACTTATAACTAGACTGCTAATTCACTAAAGGCGGCTGATAGTTGACTAAACTGTGGTTACTAGACACTTCCTGTAGAAAACAATGAAAATAGCACTACCTGTCTCTGGACTGTATTGAAAACAAACACTAGCACTACTGGCACTATGGCTGACTAAACGGACTTTCTCAGACTGTATTCAAAACAAACACAAAATCTATGGAACACTATTACTAGCACTCGACAATTAAAGCTTCCTAAAAGCAAAAACACACGGAAGAAGAAGTTACAAGTAAGAAAAATAGAGTTAATACTTAAATCAGCATAGCTCGCTGCACAGCAGACGTGACGCAGACGGCAGTTACGACAACACTGACACTATAAGATTATTGAACGACTCATTGGGATTTTGAGTCTGACAATGCAGACACTTCTTCAATAATTCAGGATTGCCAGGTCTCTGTAAACAGGTTTTATGATATCCACAACTGCTGCTGGGATATAATGTTTATGGCTGTATGACCTGTTTGAGTACTGGGCATTGCGGTAATTGCACCATGAACCAGATCCAGGAGGGCATGACCAACACATTCCAGTTCTGTGATAAGCTTCTCACCATAAGGCTGAGTGGCTACTACACTGTTATATGCATTTGAGTCTGCACAACCTAAGAACTTAGTGTAACACACTCCCCTTTAGTTTACAGATCGATTATAAATTTCAACAGCTGCACAGGCCTCCGTACGACTAGTTGTCCTTCATAATTTCTGTCACAGATATGCCCTTCTTCATTCCCTGATTTATACTTATAAGAATGTTTGGTTAAAATCTGGAAATCTATTAGCTTTCCAGTATCCACCACTGGTCACTGTAGCAACAGAATTCTTAGAACTTCAGCTGCGCTTCTACCAAGTGCCCCAAAAGCTACTGATATGTCAATCATACCATCGTTTATTTCAGCAGCTTCATTTGCAGCACCCTTAATTGACTCACATGCAGTGGATTTCACAGCAGCTCCAATAAATCCTGCATACTTGTCAATTTTACAAAGTGGGCGTGGCATATACATCACGACACACATTGTTTCTGCTGCAGTGTTTCCTTTGCCAATAGCTCTCAATCCATAAAACCACCTAACATTTATTTCAAAATAATTATCTTTACACTTATCAGAACTCCAAAATGAATGAGTATATTTACAACTGGCAGAATAAATGATAAGTTTCCTGGCTAGTCCATTTGATACCTCAATGTCTTCATGTAAACTAACTGGCCCTCCACATACATACAGCACACACATTCACATAACACCCCTGTTACGATGTGTAGATGTATCAGAATATAACCTAACCTACCATTTACATGAGTTTTGTTTTGAGATAACTGTGTTATCACTATGTTTTATTTTAATCTTCGAAGCACTAATGGGTGTTTCTCTAGATACTCATGAGTTTGCCAGTATTTCATTGTCTGCAACTTCACACACCACATGCTGAACACAATGTTTCTCTTTATTCAAAAATTTATTACCATGAAACCCACATTTCTTAAAAACACTTCATTTTGGAGTCATACTTTTTGAGAGATTTACCAGTCTATTCATCACTTTTCCTCGGAAAAACGTTAGCACTTTGATATACAAAGCATGTTTATACTATGAAAAGATACGATACTATTTTTGACAGTGCTACCAATACAAACACATAATTTAACCTTTATAACACAGCAATCCACAGCTTTCTACAGGGTAGTCCATTGATAGTACCCAGGCCAAATATCTCACGAAATAAGCTTGAAATGAAAAAACTACAAAGAACGAAATTCGTCTAGCTTGAAGGGAGAAACCAGATGGCGCTATGGTTGGCCTGCTAGATGGCACTGCCATGGGTCAAACTCATATCAACTGCATTTTTTTAAAATAGGAACCCCCATTTTTTATTACATATTCATGTAGTACGTAAAGAAATATGAATGTTTTAGCTGGACCACTTTTTTCGCTTTGTGATAGATGGGGCTGTAATAGTCAAAAATGGTTCAAATGGCTCTGAGCACTATGGGACTTAACTTCTGAGGTCATCAGTCCCCTAGAACTTAGAACTACTTAAATCTAACTAACCTAAGGATATCACACACATCCATGCCCGAGGCAGGATCGAACCTGCGACCGAAGCGGTCGCGCGTTTCCAGACTGTAGCGCCTAGCACTGCTCAGCCACTCCAGCCAGCTGCTGTAATAGTCACAAACATATAAGTATGTGGTATCACATAACATTCCGCCAGTGCGGACGGTATTTGCTTCGTGATACATTACCTGTGTTAAAATGGACCGTTTACCAATTGCGGAAAAGGTCGATATCGTGTTGATGTATGGCTATTGTGATCAAAATGCCCAAGGGGCGTGTGCTATGTATGCTGCCTGGTATCCTGGACGATATCATTGAAGTGTCCAGACCATTCGCCAGATAGTTACATTATTTAAGGAAACAGGAAGTGTCCAGCCACATGTGAAACATCAACCACGACCTGCAACAAATGATGATGCCCTAGTAGGTGTTTTAGCTGCTGGGGCAGCTAATCCACACATCAGTAGCAGACAAATTGCGTGAGAATTGGGAATCTCAAAAACGTCAGTGTTTAGAATGCTACATCAACATCGATTGCACCCGTGCCATATTTCTATGCACCAGGAATTGCATGGCGATGACTTTAAACGTCATGTACAGTTCTGCCACTGGGCACAAGAGAAATTACAGGACGATGAAAGATTTTTTGCATGCATTCTATTTAGCAATGAGGCATCATTCACCAACAGCGGTAACCTAAACCGCCATAATATGCACTATTGGGCAACGGAAAATCTATGATGGCAGCAACAAGTGGAACAGCAGCGACCTAGGCAGGTTAATGTATGGTGTGGCATTAAGGGAGGAAGGATAATTGGCCCCCATTTTATCGATGGCAATCTAAATGGTGCAATGTATGCTGATTTCCTGCATAATATTCTACCAATGATACTACTAGATGTTTCACTGCATGACAGAATGGCGATGTACTTCCAACATGATGGATGTCTGGCAAATAGTTTGCGTGCGGTTGAAGCAGTATTGAATAGCATATTTCATGACAGGTGGATTGGTCGTCAAAGCACCATACCATGGCCCACACGTTCACCGGATCCGACGTCCCCGGATTTCTTTCTGTGGGGAAAGTTGAAGGATATTTGCTATCGTGATCCACCGACAATGCCTGACAACACGCGTCAGTGCATTGTCAATGCATGTGCGAACATTACGGAAGGCGAACTACTCACTGTTGAGAGGAATGTCGTTACACATATTGCCAAAGGCATTGAGGTTGACAGACATCATTTTGAGCATTTATTGCATTAATGTGGTATTCACAGGTAATCATGCCGTAACAGCGTGCGTTCTCAGAAATGATAAGTTCACAAAGGTGCATGTATCACATATGGAACAACCAAAATAAAATGTTCAAATGTACCTACGTTCTGTATTTTAATTTAAAAAACCTACCTGTTACCAACTGTTCGTCTAAAATTATGAGACATATGTTTGTGACTATTACAGCGCCATCTATCACAAAGCGAAAAAAGTGGTCCAACTAAAACATTCACATTTCTTTACGTATTACATGAATATGCAATAAAAAATGGGGTTCCTATTTAAAAAAACACAGTTGATATCAGTTTGAGCTATGGCAGCGCCTTATAGCAGGCCAACCATTGCGCCAGCTGGTTTCCCCCTTCGAGCTAGACAAATTTCGTTCTTTGTAGTTTTTTCGTTTGACACTTATTTCGTGAGATATATGGTCCGGTCACGATCAATGGACTACCCTGTATATAAAAAATTACCGATTTTATTAGGTCTTGAAGTAATGCGTGTAAAAATTTTAACATTTTCAACTAGTGTAGATTATATTTTAGAAAATAAAATAAAATACTTCCCACGCAAGTTTATAAGTAATATACATATCATTTTATTTGGAAAATTGCAAATTTTATAATCAGGTAAAAACCCAAAAAAGTGAAAAAGAATGTTTTCCCCTTCTAACTCCCCTTAAAGTTATGGAAATGTGCAAGCTTTCGGAGCCAGTGGCTTCTTCTTGTGGCAGAAACAATGAAGGGGAAGGAAAAGGGAAGAAAGAAAAGGATTGTCAAGGTTTAGGAAATGGGGAGAGTTGTAGAAAAGCTGCAGAGAAACCCAGGCCAGGACAGACTTACTGAATGGGATGAGAAATATGTAACTAAACCAGTCCATCTCTCATACCACCAGCAGATGTGAAGTATTCTTGTGATTGGTAGTAAGTCATAAACATTAAATTATTTTCAATGCATGTTCATATGTAATACTGCACGTACCTTTGAGGTATCATTGGGCCCATTGGGCAGAGGATCAAAATTAGGCCACTGCTTTCTAATTATTTGGACCATTTCACTAAATGAGAGCATCTTCCCATCATTCCATTTGTTGCCGCTGAAAGGCATGTACTCGATAAATCTTACATCAACATTTTTCTCTTTTGTTAACTCCACAAAACTGCACACTTCATCTTCATTAAAACCTCGCATTACAACACAATTTATCTGTGGAAGAAAGACACCATTAAAAACTTGGTATCAGATAAAGCATGGTTTAAACAGAGTTTGAAAGACTTTTTGATAGGTAACTCATCCTACTCAATAGATGAATATCTTAACAGTGGATGTTAGGCCAGCTTAAATAAGAATGTCTGTTAGATTTCAGTTCTGAGAGCACTTTGTCATAACAGTCAAGATCATGTACTTTTTGTTTGATAAATTTATTAATAGTGCATAACAATGTTTCAGTCTGACAGCGTATCAATTCTGAAAATATTAGCTGTTACAGTTTGTATTGTATTCACCTAGTTTGACAATCTCCTGACAAATGATCAGGGTATTCAAATGTTTTATATTTTTTATGTTATACTTTCTGGCATGTTACTCACCCATGAGAATCGTCTCATGTTTTGGGTCTTGGAACAAAAGCTGAATCTAATCTAATCTAACCTACAAAATAATGGTTCTACAAGTCTGTTGTTATATTTGTATACCTCACTGATTCTGTTAAATTAATCTTTTTCTCTCTTTTTAGAGAATGTCTGAATTTATCTTAGCATGCCAAGCTGTTAACCTTCTTAACAATTTATGAAAATTAAACTACATACATCTCCAATCTTTTTCCCCACTCCAACGCACACATCTTTTGCTGAAAGTATTATTTTAACAATTACATGAAACTGTGCTGCCATTTGTGAAACAAAGTTGAAAGTGTTCTCAAGTTAAAAGGTCTTCACAAAAGGAGCATTTAGTATCTGTGCAGGTGGTAATACTGACAGCCATCATATAAACAAGCCCAAATGGTAGAACATCCTGCTTTACACATACACGCAATGGCAGAAAAAAGGAAAAGAGCACACCTTTCATTCAAGCATTGAATATATAAACTGATGAGACAAAACACTATGACCTCCTGTTTGATAATGTGTTTGTCCACTGTTGGAACACAATACAGCAGTGATTTTGTGTGGGACAAGTTCAACAAATTTCAGGTATGTTCCCAGCATTATGTGAGGTATGTTCCCAGCATTATGCAGCACCGCATGTCTAAGCACAGGTCATGTAATTCCCATAAATTGGAGATCAGTGGTTTCTGGGTGCAGAACTGGTATCTGATAGCATCGCAGATGTATTCCATCAGATTCAGAAGGGGTGAATTTGATTCTGGCCTCGTGACACTGAAAGTCATATTGTTGAAACATGTCACCTTCATTAGGGACAGGGTGCGGACAGTGCACAATAATGTTCACACAGAACAAAGCTGTTATGGAGCCTTCAGTTACTACCACAGGACCCATAGAAGACCAGGTGAATGTCCTCCATAGCATAATATTGCTCCCACTGGCCTAAGTCTGTAGCAAAGCGCACCTTTCAAGCACCAATTCACTCTGTTGACAGTGTATGTGCACAAAACCGTCAAGTAGGTATAATGCGAAACTCGAATGATTCAACCAGATGACACATTTCTATTGATTCACTGCCCAATCTCAATGCTCCTGAGCCACAGAAATTGTAATTCAACTGTGTTGTCAACATGGGAACATACAGAGGTTGTCTGCAGCAGAGCCCTATGTTTAACAATGTGCAATGAATGGTGTGCTCTGAAATACTCGTGCTTCCACCAGCACTGTGTCATCAGACATGCCACAGAAATTAGCTTCCTCAGCCGAATGTCATCTTTTTCAAAGGAACCATCCCAGCATTTGTCTTAAATCATTTAGGGAAATCAAGGAAAACCCAAATTTTGATGGCCCGATGGGATTCGGGTCCGTTGTCCTCTGGAAGTCAAGTCCACTGTCTGACCACTGTGGTGGCATGACCTAGTCTTAATTAAGCCATAAAATCCTGGGAAATGCTGACATACTTATTGATTTAAGATATAACAATTTAAAACAATCCTCTCATGAATTTCACTACAATTTTCCGCTCTTTTGAAAAAAAATTTCTTTTGACTGTTTTGATGTTGTTTAGTATGTTTAAATAATGATGGCAGTCTCTATAAAAGGGCAGTTTGACTTTTACGTTTAGTTATACTGTTTTAAACTACATCCTTCATCTATTTGTCCACCCAGAAGTGCTATAGGATATAACTTGAAGACTATGGTGAGGTGGTGGGGGACAGTCATGTGTTGAGAAGGAGGTGCTGCCAGAAATGAAGTGTGTGAGGTGACGTTATTGACACTGCATACAGGGAGAATAAAAATACTCTATTCCATATTCATTTACAATCTACGTCTGGCCCCCATATGGTTTTACTTTTCTCCAATAAGAAAAAAGAAATTGTCAGTAACTGTCTTTATAAGGTCTTAAAAGGAAACAAACAATAGAAATCTAGGCTGGAGTAATGACCATACTATAAAAAAGATACATTGCTATTCACTGTATACAGGAGATGTTAGGTCACAGACAAGCACAACAAAAAGACTACTAAACACGTAAGCTTTCCATCAGAAAGTCTTCTTCCAAAGTGGACAAAAAACACACACACACACACACACACACACACACACAGACACACACACACGACCGTTGTTTCTCCCATGATGCACAGTTGCTCCCAGTCTGGCCCTAGCAGCCGGAGACAGTGATCATGTATGTGTGATCTGCATTTGCGCGCATGTGTGTGCGAGTGCGCGCGCGTGTGTGTGTGTGTGTGTGTGTGTGTGTGTGTGTGTGTGTGTGTGAGGGAAACGGGGGGGGGGGGGGGAGTTAGCACCAAAAGCTTACGTGTTTAATAATAGGTGGTGTTCCTTTTCCCCCCCACCCCCCACCCCCCCACCACCCCTGCCAGGCAACACACCTACACTATACAGTGAGTGCCAATCTATCCTTTTCATAATACTGTCGTTACCACCTTGCCAAGAGGCATATTGTGGAGTAATCCGAAGGGCTCTACTAATTTGTACAAGAGGAAGGAGAGCACAATCTCAATGTAAGTTTTTAGAAAACTGGTATGTGCATTACTTCTGCAAACCTTTCAGAAAGGACACGGTATGCACTTCATTCAGCAAGATGAGTAATAAACAATATTAGCAATACTGCATCAAACTTGTTCACTTTCATCTTTGGATTAAACATTCGATTTCAGAGAGTACAGAATTTGGCAGAATCAAATTTTGGGGATATGTGGAACTGGGACAATGGCATATTTTTTACCCATTCAACAAACTAAGCACTGCTGATTGCTACTTTTATTGTGTCTGCTGCTGCAATGCATATATGAAACTATAAGTGCAGCATCTATGATGGAATAAAATGTTATACAAATGAAACATACAGGTACAGTGAAATAGAGTAGTATGGCTCATCATTTCGGTCTCACAGATTAGCAGGTGTTGACTTGAAATATAATACTTGAGAAGTTGAATCCAAAGGAGAGGATGTACCGTATTTACTCAAATCTAAGCCGCACTTTTTTTCTGGTTTTTGTAATCCAAAAAACCGCATGCGGCTTGGAATCGAGTGCAAAGCAAGTGGAAGTTCTGAAAAATGTCGGTAGGTGCTGAAACAACTAATTTCTGCCGTCGAATATATGTAGCGCTACACAGGCATGCTTCGTAGGCACAAAGATAAATACTGGCGCCAAAACCTCTGCGTCAGTAAATAAATTAAAAAAAAAAGGTGGAAGACAATTTTCATACATTATCCAACGAAGTAAATACAAATTCTGTATTGTTCATCTTCGAATGTAGCAGAACTTCAATGTATTACGAAAATCTGACCGGCAAGACTGTTTGGGATGTTTGTCAATATGGCCAACTCAATGTTCTGAATTTTTTCCTACCTGTGAGAAGAGACGGTTGCTAATAGGAACCTGATGAAATGTGAATCACATGCAGTATTCTCTTCATCATAAGAGTAATACGAATATAAACATTTTGCCACGTATTCTTTCGTGTTTGCTGCTATCTTATTTAAATCCTGTCTGCCTAATAAACTACGAAACTAGAGTGAGACAACAGCAAACGCGGAAGAATATCCGTATCGTGTCATGTTTATATTCATATCATTCTTATGCCTAATAGTGATACAGTCAGAAATAAAGCACGGCAACTGACTAGATTTTTATATCCAAGATGACTCTAATTTCTGTGCAGAATTTGATGTACTAAAGAAGCGGCCGCAAAGATTTTCAAATGGAGAAAAATTTTCACCTAACTCTCGTTCAGAACATGTTCTATCATACGCAGTCTATTATTTGGTTCTTGTTGATCATTATCAAAGAAAGCAGCAGTGTAAGGAACAACAAATAGTAGTCTCTTGCCATTGTTTCGCTAATGAGACGATTTCTCTCTCTTTTTTTTTTTTTAATTTTAGGCGGTGGTAGCGTGCATAAAAGCAAGCCACGCCGCGAGCGACGACAGACCGCAAACACGCACTATCAGAATGCGACAAACAATGCATGACACAGTACAGTAATGCATTATCAGCTTAGAGTGACATAAACGCCTATAACAAGGAAAACGGCACTTATCAGATCAAAGCAAAATAAGCAATTGATTCAAACCAGATGAGGCACATGAAAAAGGAAGGGTACCAGTATAAATACGGATGGAGCGCCCGATGCATAGCAAAGGCTACCTGGTAAAGCTTAACTGCTAAGCTTATGACTCGAACCAAACTACTGTAGCTCTATCGTCATTCATTCGACCTAAATTGTGTCTCATATTACAATGGACCGACTTTGTTTCGATTTGGAGGTGCGGCCTAAAACTTTTCTCTCCCCTTGAACTTCGAGTCTCAAATTTCAGGTGTGGCTTAGATTCGGGAATTTTTTTTTTTTTTCTTTCCTTTATTTTGAGTCTCATTTTTCAGGTTTGAGTGCGGCTTAGATTTGGGTAAATACGGTAGGTGGTATTTCAACTAATTCTGACTATGAAATAAAACAAAGTACAGCAGGGAGCTCTGACGAATCAAAGAGCAGCGATGAAGATTCTGATGAATAGTAAAGTATGAGTTAAGAAATAAGATGCTACTGAGATCGTAAATTTTTGTTGTGTTGATGAATCTCTTAACAAACATATTCAAAAATGCACTGAAACATTGGCACATGTAGTGTTGGGAGGTGATAAACTGTCATTACTGTTAGAGGAGCTACGTATTTCTTGCTGTTCTACTCCTAAATGACACTGTATCTGAAGGTATAGAATGAATCTTCACTGGCTAGAGAAATGGGTAACACAATTTTACAAGTCTCTGCTGTCATGTAATCTCTTCAGGGAAATCATGGCTGTACTAAGATTTGGTTTGTGGTTGACAAGGTCAGAGTCATTAAGAAATGCAAGGCAGCTACCATGTCAGTCCTAGAAGAGAGAGACGTAGCAAACTGTCAAAGCATGTACAGTCCCGGTCCATATGTTTGTGGTGATGTACTAACCAAGTAATACTGTGTGTCAGGCAGCGCATTACTCAAGAACCATCATGGAAAAAGGTGGAGTGGTAATTTATGTAAAAAACAACATATTTTACAATGCATTAGATTTAAAGAGCCATTGTATAGAGCAACAAATTGAAGTATGTGGTGTTGAGATTACTGTAAATGACTTCACGGCTGTAGTGTTAGCACTGTATAGATCTCCCTCAGGGAATTTGAATGTATTTCTTAAGCACTTAGATTCTTTATTATCCATACTGTACTCAAAGTCCAAGAACTTGATAATTACTGGTGACTTTAATGTTGATTTCCTAAATGAGAGCAATAGTAAAGCTGATTTAGTACATTTAATGGACTCTTATAATCTGATGACAATAGTAGATTTCCCAACTAGGGTTGCTGTTAACAGTAAAAGTCTGATAGATAATATATTTATAGATAAGTCTACATGGAATGAGATCACTGTACATCCAATCCTTGGCCTTTCTGATCATGGTGGTCAATTGCTTAGGCTCAATTACATCAGTGTGTGCAACAGTTCCGAGCATTCTTGGAAATCTTTTAGGATAATAAATGAACAGGGCCTTAAAAAATTCAGTGATAGCCTAAAAGAGATAGACTGGAGCCGAGTTGATAGGGAAACAGATGTAAACAAAAAGTACAATTCATTTTTAAATGAATTCATGTCTGTATTTGAGTCCATCTTTCCCAAAAAAAGTAGTTAGAAATAGTCATATAGGCAATGCCAAGAAGTCTTGGATCACTACAGGGATAACAACATCTTGTAGAACAAAAAGGATGTTATACAGTTCTCTCAGGACTTGTAATGATCCAAAGAAATAACAACACTACAAACTTTACTGTAGCATTCTCAAGAAGGTTATAAATAAATCTAAAAGTATGTGCATAAAATAAGAAATTGAAAGCTCAGAAAATAAAATTAAAACTATAAGGAATGTAATAAAGAAGGAAACTGGCAGGACAACAGGGAACATGTCTCAGGTGGAGATTAAAACAGGGGACAGTATCATAAAGAAACCTGAGTTGGTTGCAGAAATATTTAATAACCACTTTTTGAGAGCAGCAGAGAAGACAAGCTGTAATGGTTCTATGGAAGAATCATTGTCCCTCCTACAGAAAGCTATTAGCAACAGAATCCTACAGTTATCCTTATCTCCATTTACTGTAAGCGAAGTCATAAGAGTAATTAGATCATTAAAAAACAAAAATTCTGCTGGTGTGGACAATATTTCTAGTAAAATACTGAAACACTGTTATAAATTTGTTAGTCCCGCCTTATGGAACATATACAATGCATCCCTACAAGATGGGATTGTCCCTGACAGACTTAAGTTGGCTGTAGTGATTCCTCTCTTTAAAAAAGGGGATAAAAGCATTGTTACAAACTATCGCCCAATATCCCTATTAACTACCTTCTCGAAAATTCTAGAAAAACTCATGCACAGGAGGATTGTAGACCATCTCAAATTCCATAGTATCTTAAGCAAAAATCAGTTTGGTTTTCGTGCCGGTCTTTGTACTGAACAGGCAATATTCTCTTTCAGCAACCAAGTTTTGGAAGCCATTAACAAAAAAATGTCTCCAGTGGGTATTTTTTGCGATCTTACGAAAGCCTTTGACTGTGTAAACCACCAAATTCTTTGGAAAAAGGCAGAATACTATGGTTTAGGTGGTACTGTTGGCTTGTGGCTACAATCATATCTACAGGATCAGAAGCAGACTGTAATGCTAAATGGCTCTTCTGGAGAACCTGCCTCGTCTGAATGGGGCATGATAACGTGTGGTGTGCCTCAAGGCTCCGTTTTGGGCCCACTGATTTTCCTCATCTTTATTAATGATCTTCCTCTTTGTTCTGAGACAAACAGCAAATTTACCCTGTTTGCCGATGATACCACAATTCTAATTGACGATTTGAATGATCATGATCTTGAAAAAACTACAACTACTGTTTTTAATGACATCTTAAATTGTTTCTCCTCAAATGGTCTCTCACTCAATGCAGATAAAACTCATTATATGAGGTTCCATACATCACAAAGTAATCCCAATGAAATTGACATAAAATGTAGAGATCAACCAATACAGAAAGTTGAAGAAACAAAATTCCTGGGTGCTTACATAGACAGTAAATGTAATTGGTCAGTTCACATTCTTCATCTATGTAAAAAAATTAGCTCGGCAACATTTTCACTACGGGTAATTTCTTCAGTGGCTGAAGTTGACACTATTAAGGTTGCCTACTTTGGCTACGTCCACTCATTGATGTCATATGCTATCATATTCTGGGGGAACCAACCACTTGCAAAACAAGTTTTCACCATCCAAAAAAAAAGCAATCAGAATAACGTGTGGGGTTAATCAAAGACACTCTTGCAGGCACTTGTTTAGGAAGATAGGTATCCTAACAACTGCCTCACAGTATATGTTTTCCTTGCTGACCTTTGTGTGCAAAAATTATTCCATCTACCAAGACAACAGTAAATTCCATGGTTATAACACCAGAAACAAAAACAATCTACATTTAGAAATGAAACGTCTCACTCTGGTACAAAAAGGAGTTTACTACTCCAGCATTAAGCTGTTCAATGCTCTACCACTACATATCAAATGTGTTCATACAGAACTGCCAAAATTTAAACGAGTTCTCAAAGATTACCTGACAGAGAAATCTTATTATACTGTGGATGAATACCTGAAAGAAAATGTATACCATCACTAAACTTATTGTGTCTAGAAGTAGTTCAATTGATTTTATTGTGCATTTGGGAATTAGCACACTTTTGTAACAACAGATTGGCTGTACATGTATTTACTCTTGTAGGCCTAATATCTGATTTAACATTGTGCTCTTGCCTTTAACCTTTATTTGAAACTCCTTTTTCTGTCAAATGGTTGTTATGTTATCTAGCTGATATTGTATCTGTTACTGTATTTATAGTATGTCTTACTTAAACTATGTACAATTTGCCATTGAATTGCCCTTGTATAGTTTAAATTGAAACCTGTACAATTTGACACGTTCCATATCCTTGTGATTGACTCACTAACTGGATCTATGGAACAAGAAATAAATAAATAAATAAATAAATAAATACTGAAGTGTGATCCAAGTCGCACAAATATGGCTTTAATAATAACCTCCGAACAATATGCCTCTAAGGACTCAACAAGACTCAGAACACTGATGTGCACATTACAAACTAGAATCACACAGAGAGTCAGTCAGCACTGTTCCACACTAATATATGTGCGAGTCACCAGCAGATGGCACGGCAGGGACCGCACGGCACGCTTGGCTCCCAGAGACGGCCTCCAGCAGCCAGCCTGCAATGATCAGTCGGTGACCAATTTAAAGACGCATGTATGGCAACACCACTCTCGGTGCACTCACACTGACATGTACTAGTAGCACGATACAGCAGTGATGAGTAGTAGTATCCCTCCTGTCTTGTGCGCCTTTTATCTGGCTCTACAATTTACTTTCCTAGACCCACACAAATGCCTGATCCTCCTAATTCAATTTGTTCTGCAGACTATTTAAAACTTTTAAAGAAAAAGGAGCCACAATTGCACTTTGTGTGCCAGTTACTTTCCAATACATTGGCACCAGCTGATCTTATTTAAGAATACTCAACTTTCGTAGGCATACTTACAGCACATCCTTTGCTTCCTGGCCTAAATCCAAGTTAACTCCCAGCCCCCCCCCCCCCCCCCCCCACACACCCCTCTCTCCCCCCCCTCGCAAATCAGCTAGTTGTGTGCTGTTATCTCACGTCACACCCTAGTCTATGAGTGCCCAGCTGTCTGGCACCTGACCCCTCTACCTGCACCCCTAGCTAGCCCACAGATGGCTCCCCACTCTCCCACGAGCCACTAAATGCTTCCCTCCAAACCCCTCCCATCTCTCTCCATCTCTCACATTGCCTCAACCCACCCCATCCCACCCCACTCTAAAGCCCCACCTCACTCCAGAACACTCACCGTGGGCCAGTAAAGAGCTGGCAGTTGAGCGACCACAGCATAAGGAGACATGCATGCGCATGAGAGAGAGAGTGTGTGTGTGTGTGTGTGTGTGTGTGTGTGTGTGTGTGGGCGTGCGCACATGTTTTCCCTACAGCTAGAAAAAGAAAGTGCATTCTGGAAGCTCGCCAAGTAACGTACCTTTTAGTTTGGAAGGTAGAAGACGAGGTACTGGTGGAAGTAAAGCTGTGAGGACGGGTCGTGAGTAGTGCAAGGATAGCTCAGCACTTGCCCACGAAAGGCAAAGGTCCCAAGTTTGACTCTTGGTCCGGCACACTGTTTTAATCTGCCAGGAAGTTTCATATCAGTGCACACTCCACTGCACGGTGAAAATCTCATTCTACATACCTTTTGTTCGTGTGCCTATCGATGAGACAGTGCTTCTGCCTTTTGGTGAGCCATCCCCTTTATTCCTAAATAATTCGTAATTTTCAACAGAAACTTTCTGTACCTTATTGTTGCATCCTACATTACAATATGCAATTTCCACAATATGTGGTCATCTGTGAATATAATGGGGGTAACAACTGTAGGAGACCAAAAACTGACTGCAGTAAGCAAGTTCAAGTTATTGTACGCTGCAGTAGTTACCCAGAGGTGAAGAGGGTCACAGAGGATAAGCCAGCATGGGCAACTCCATGAAACCAATCTTCAGATGGAAGATCACAACAATAAAAACATTTGATTCAGCATACAACAGGCTCCAAACAGCATACACAACCTGTATGCTCAGAAACACAGAAAATCATATTGGTTCCATCAGCAGGAAACTTCAGCCCGTAATTGTTATGGAAAACTGCGGCGATTTTGTTCATTAATAAAACCCAAAACTGGGGAGTAATAAGAGAGTATTGTTGTAACTTCTTATCAACCTGGTTACCAAAATACATATTAAGAAGACTGGTAAAGTGTTATTTTGAAGGGGTCACTCCAAAGCGCCACGAAAGTATTTGAGCAATGTATAAAGTTAGAGAATCAGTGCACAATATTGAAAGCCTATCTACATTATCTATATCTGCATGACTAGTCTGTAATTCACAATTAATTGCTGGCAGAGGGTTCAGAGAACCACCCTCAACCTATTTATCTACCATTCCACTCCCCTACAGCATTTGAGGAAAACCAAACACTTCAATATTTCCGTACAAGCTCTGATTTCTCTTATTTTATTACAATGATCATTTCTCCCTATGTAAGAGGGCTCTAACAAAATATTTTCACATTCGGAGGAGAAAATTGATGATTGAAATTTTAAGAACCTGCTCCAGCAAAATGCTTTTGCTTTAATGACTGCCACCCCAATTCACATGCGATATCTGTGGCATGCACTTTCCTGTTTCCCAATAATACAAAATGAGCTGCCCTTCTTTGAACTTTTAAATGATGTCCTTTGTCAGTCCTATCTGGTAAGGATCTCACACCATGCAGAATACTCCAAAAGAGGACAGACAAGTATAGTTGTAGATAGTCTCTTTAGTAATCCTAACCTTCTAAATGTTTTACTATTAAATCACAGTCTTTTGTTTGCTTTCCCACCGCGTTATCTATGTGAGCATTCCAATTTAAGTTATTTGTAAATGTAATTCCTAAGTATTCAATAGACTTCACAGCCTTTAGATCTGCGTGAATTATCATGTAACCAAAATTTAGTAGATGCCTTCTACTACTCATGCGGATGACATAACAACTTTTATTATTTAAGGTCAGTTACCACTTTTTGCATCATATGGATAGGTAGCCTAAATCATTTTGCAGTTCGTTTTGATCATCTGATCACTTTACAAGACAGTAAATGATATGCAAGACTGTAAATGATAGCATCATCTAAGAGGACTGCTCAGATTCTCTCTTAAATTGTTAATGTAGATCGGCAACAGCAGGTGGTCTATAACACTTCCTTGAGGAATGTCAGATATCACTTTTGTTTTACTTGACGATTTTCCATCAATTACTATGAACTGTGACCTTTCTGACAGGAAACCACACATCCAGTTGCACAACTGAGACAATACACCATAGGCACACAATATGATTAGAAAATGCTTGTGAGGAACTGTTTCAACAAGTCTTCTGGAAATCTACAAATATGGAATCAATTTGAGAGCCCCAGTCGACAGCACTTATTACTTTGTGTGACTAAAGAGCTAGCTGTGTTTTAAAAGGTCAATATTTCTGAATCTATCTTGGCTATTTATCAATGAATCATTATCTTTGAGATAATTCATAATATTCAAACACAATATATGTTCCAAAATCCTAATGCAAATCAACATTAGTGATATGAGTCTGTTATTTAGTAGATTACTCCTCTTTTCTTTCTTGAGCATTGGTGTGACCTGAGCAACTTTTCAGTCTCTAGGTATGGATCTTTATCAAATGAGTGGCTATATGTTGTTGTTGTGGTCTTCAGTCCTGAGACTGGTTTGATGCAGCTCTCCATGCTACTCTATCCAGTGCAAGCTTTTTCATCTCCCAGTACCTACTGCAACCTACATCCTTCTGAATCTGCTTAGTGTATTCATCTCTTGGTCTCCCCCTACTATTTTTACCCTCCACGCTGCCCTCCAATACTAAATTGGTGATCCCTTGATGCCTCAGAACATGTCCTACCAACCGATCCCTTCTTCTGGTCAAGTTGTGCCACAAACTTCTTTTCTCCCCAATCCTATTCAATACTTCCTCATTAGTTATGTGATCTACCCATCTAATCTTTAGCATTCTTCTGTAGCACCACATTTCGAAAGCTTCTATTCTCTTCTTGTCCAAACTATTTACCATCCATGTTTCACTTCCATACATGGCTACACTCCATACAAATACTTTCAGAAATGACTTCCTGACACTTACATCTATGCTCGATGTTAACAAATTTCTCTTCTTCAGAAACGCTTTCCTTGCCATTGCCAGTCTACATTTTATATCCTCTCTACTTCGACCAACATCAGTTATTTTGCTCCCCAAATAGCAAAACTCCTTTACTACTTTAAGTGTCTCATTTCCTAACCTAATTCCCTCAGCATCACCTTACTTCATTCGACTACATTCCATTACACTCGTTTTGCTTTTGTTGATGTTCATCTTATATCCTCCCTTCAAGACACCATCCGTTCCGTTCATCTGCTCTTCCAAGTCCTTTGCTGTCTCTGACAGAATTACAATGTCATCGGCGAACCTCAACGTTTTTATTTCTTCTCCATGGATTTTAATACCTACTCCGAATTTTTCTTTTGTTTCTTTTACTGCTTGCTCAATATACAGATTGAATATCATCGGGGAGAGGCTATAACCCTGTCTTACTCCCTTCCCAACCACTGCTTCCCTTTCATGTCCCTCGACTCTTATAACTGCCATTTGGTTTCTGTACAAATTGTAAAAAGCCTTTCGCTCCCTGTATTTTACCCCTGCCACCTTTAGAATTTGAAAGAGAGTATTCCAGTCAACATTGTTAAAAGATTTCCCTAAGTCTACAAATGCTAGAAACGTAGGTTTGCCTTTCCTAAATCTTTCTTCCAAGATAAGTCGTAAGGTCAGTAATGCCTCACATGTTCCAGTATTTCTACGGAATCCAAACTGATCTTCCCTGAGGTCGGCTTCTACTAGTTTTTCCATTCGTCTGTAAAGAATTCGTGTTAGTATTTTGCAGCTGTGGCTTATTAAACTGATTGTTCGGTAATTTTCACATCTGTCAACACCTGCTTTCTTTGAGATTGGAATTATTATATTCTTCTTGAAGTCTGATGGTATTTCACCTGTTTCATACATCTTGCTCACAAGATGGTAGAGTTTTGTCTGGACTGGCTCTCCCAAGGCCGTCAGTAGTTCCAATGGAATGTTGTCTACTCCAGGGGCCTTGTTTCGACTCAGGTCTTTCAGTGCTCTGTCAAACTCTTCACGCAGTATTGTATCTCCCATTTCATCTTCATCTACATCCTCTTCCATTTCCATAATATTGTCCTCAAGTGTATCGCCCTTGTATAGACCCTCTATATACTCCTTCCACCTTTCTGCTTTCCCTTCTTTGCTTAGAACTGGGTTTCCATCTGAGCTCTTGATGTTCATGCAAGTGGTTCTCTTATCTCCAAAGGTCTCTCTAATTTTCCTGTAGGCAGTACCTATCTTACCCCTAGTGAGATAAGCCTCTACATCCCTACATTTGTCCTCTAACCCTCCCTGCTTAGCCATTTTGCACTTCCTGTCGATCTCATTTTTGAGACATTTGTATTCCTTTTTGCCTGCTTCATTTACTGCATTTTTATATTTTCTCCTTTCATCAATTAAATTCAATATTTCTTCTGTTACCCAAGGATTTCTACTAGCCCTCGTCTTTTTACGTACTTGATCCTCTGCTGCCTTCACTACTTCATCCATCAAAGCTACCCATTCTTCTTCTACTGCATTTCTTTCCCCCATTCCTGTCAATTGTTCCCTTATGCTCTCCCTGAAACTCTGTACAACCTCTGATTCTTTCAGTTTATCCAGGTCCCATCTCCTTGAATTCCCACCTTTTTGCAGTTTCTTCAGTTTTAATCTACAGGTCATAACCAATAGATTGTGGTCAGAGTCCACATCTGCCCCTGGAAATGTCTTACAATTTAAAACCTGGTTCCTAAATCTCTGTCTTACCATTATATAATCTATCTGATACCTTTTAGAATCTCCAGGGCTATATATGATTTCTAATGGAGCTATTGTATCAGCATTCTCTGAAAGAAACATAACTGCTTTATGACACTGAGGAGAGCTACTACTAAGTTACTCACAGTTGCAGTTGTTCTTGATTTGAATACTGCAATAATAACTTTGTTGTCTTTGGTGAAGAAATTTCAGAAATCCGTGTTTAGTAACCCTGCTTTAGTAGCACTGTCATCAGTAATATTACCACAGCTATTGCGCAGTGAAGGTATTGGTTGTGTCTTGCCATTGGTGTACTACACATGCAACCAGAACCTCTTTGGATTTTCTTCCAGATTTCAAAACGAAGTTTCACTATGGGAACTATTAAACACATCTTGCACTGAAACCCACCCTAAGTTTCGAGCTTCAGTAAAACATCGCTAATCTTGGAGATTTTGCATTCTTTTAAATTTTGACATGCTTTTTTTCATTGTTTCTGCAGCTGAGTTTTGACATATTTTGTGCACCACCCTTTTAATTTATTTGGTATCCTTTCAATTTATTTGGTATATATCGATTAATTGATGTCGATACTATTTCTCTGAATTTAAGCCATGTCAGGTCTACACTTACAAAGTCAGGCTTGAAGGAGTAGAGACTAAGTAGAGACCATCTCCTTGGAAGGCATCAAGTTAATTTTTATATGCTTTCTCATTAAATGCCCTATTGTGTAGGGCTGAAAATTAATAGGGATAAGGTAAACAGAATGTGCAAAGTAAGTGGAAATTACTCGTCTCTTCCCCGATTACAGTGCAATAGAAGATAATACAAGATGTTGAAAGATTGCCATATCTCGGTAGCTTTATATGTAATAATGAGGTCACAGATGTAGAATTCACCAGCAGAACTGGAAAATCAGTCCATATGGCAATTAGGTCTGTAATATGCCAACAAAGCTTTGACTGCACTCCTTTATCGTTTATATGTGTGAGACTTGGAAAATGTCAGTAAAATCAGCACACAGTCTCCATGTTTTTCACCAACAATGCTAGAGATGAATTCTGAAGATGTTAACCCAACCAAGTTACAAACGATGAAGTGCTGAGAATAAGAGGTCTACACAGCCTGCACAAAATTATTGTTGAAAGAAGACTGAGGATTGCAGGTTATGTTCTACGCATGTAGGGTGGAAGAATCCCAAAATCAACACTGTTGTTGAAATCAATGGACAGATACAGATGTACAGGAAGACCTTTTAACACCTGGAACTTTTGCAATGAATCTTCAATCCATGGACACAAACTTGGAGGAAGGTGAGAACTTGGCAGCTGATCAAGTGAACTAGTGGAAACCAGTTCGTTGTATGGTACACAGCAAATCTGAGTAAGTTTGTAAGTAAGTAAGTAAGTAAGTAAAGTAAGTACAACTGGGGATTTTGCAAAACTGTTGGATGATCGATATTATTGTCTAGATTTGACACTGTTGGACTTCTACCTTTTCCTTGATGTGTATTCTTCAAATTGTGAGTTTTACGAGAAAGCTGATAGATACTTACCAATCAACCTTCCCTGACACGAACTGACATTGTCTCTTTATAAATTCTACTGTGCTAACAATTATCTACTGAGAATCCTCGACTAGGTCTCCGCAGCTCAAATGAGCCAGTTTCTTTTAAATTTCTGTCTTTGGCTATAATTGTCTTCCAAGTATGGTGACACAACATCCTGTCATGAAACTTTTGCCTTTACACTTGTTTACTTTTCTGGACACTGCCTTTTTCTGCACTGTGCACTAAATACACTATGTGAGTAATGTCCAATCTCCAACAACCAATCGTGAACTGTAAACAGCTGTAAACTCTACCAGGGCACATAACAAACAATTAACATTTGTGTTTTAGTGTTCTAAGCTGTGAGGTCATCAGCGGACAAATAATTTAGTACCTATTCCTGGACAGCCAGAGTGGCCGTGTGGTTCTAGGCGCTACAGTCTGGAACCGAATGACCGCTACGTTCGCAGGTTCGAATCCTGCCTCGCGCATGGATGCGTGTGATGTCCTTAGGTTAGTTAGGTTTAATTAGTTCTAAGTTCTAGGCGACTGATGACCTCAGAAGTTAAGTCGCATAGTGCTCAGAGCCATTTGAACCTATTCCTGACGTGCTGTTGTTTGGAACAACAACTGACATGATCCAAAATATTACTTTCTTTTATTATAGCTTCACTTTTATTTTGTCTAATGATTACTAATTTCAGTATCAAATTCCATCATCAAGCCACTATATGATCAGAAAGCATAGTGTATCGTTCAAATATTGTTTAATAAACAGATTACCATTATATCATCATTCCTTAAAGTAATGTCCAAAGTGGAAGGACAGATGATTAATTTTGAGTATATACTAAAGTCAGAGTACTGAACCGGATATGAAAGAAGGAAAACCAGAAGGGCAGTGAGAGACGGGTGCCTTCTATCACCTTACTTCCTTAATATGTTCATCAAGGAAGTAATAACAACAACAAAGAAAAGATGACCAGAATCAAAAGGTAATTTCTGGAATATGCCATGGAAATGTGATAGGACCATTACATTTACAATGTATATAAATGATCCAGTAGAAAGTGTCAGAGGCTCCTTAATATTGTTCACAGGTACTACACTTGTCCATCAGAAAGTAGCAATAACAGAAGACAGTATCAATTTGCACAATGACCTGCAGAGGATTGGTGAATGATGTAGGCTCTGGCAGTTGACCCTGCACATAAATAAATGTAACATATCACACACACACACACACACACACACACACACACACACAGGAAAAGAAATCCAATACTGTACAACTACACTATTAATGACAAATTGCTGGAAACAGAATCTACCATAAAATATCTAGAAGTAACTATCCAGAGCAACCTTAAAGTGGAATGACCACATAAAACAGCAATAGAAAAGCAGATGCCAGACTAAGATTCACAGGAAGAATCTTAAGTGAATGTAAATTACCCCTGTGTCCTTACCCAGTAAGACTGACAGAAGAGAGAAAGAAGATCCAATGAAGTGCGGAGTGTTTTGTCACAGGATCATTTAGTCGCTGTGAGATCATTACAGAGATGCTCAGCAACTCCAGTGGTAGATGCCATAAGAAAGCAGTTGTGCATCACGGAAAGATTTACTACCCAAATTTCGAGAGAGTAGTTTCCGAGAAGAGTCTGACAACATAATAGCTTCTCTCATATACAATTCACGAAATGATCACGAGAAGAAAATTTGAGAAGTTAGAGATAATACAGAAGTGTACTGACAGTCATTCTTCCCAAGCACTGTTCACAAGTGGAACAAGGCAGAGGGGATCAGTTGGTGGCATGAGACGTACCCCCTGGCACACACAGTTAGGTGGTTTTTGGAGCATGATGTCGATATGGAAACTTAATTGCATGCATATACACTGCAGATTGACGACATCGCAATAGTAAATCAGAGTAGGAACTAAATAAAATGTTTCAGGCCTTAAATCAAGAAGTGGTAAAACTAAAGCTAAAAATGAATACAAAGAAGACAAAAGTTATGGCTACAGACAAGAAAGGAGGAGGAGGTAGGACTGACACAAGAACAGGCAATGAGCAACTCAAGAAAGGAACTGAAATTCAATATCCCAGTAGCATTTTGCAAGAAAACAATCAATATTTCAAGGCATTCAAGAAAAGAATAGCACAGGTGAAGAGTTCCTTCCAAAATAAGAAGAAGCTGCAACTGAATAAACATATCAGCTTCCACATTAAGAAAATATTTGTAAAGACCTTTGTGTGGAGTGTTCTGACACACAGATGCAAAATCTGTACATTAGAAAAGCCAAAGGAAGCTCGCCTCAAACCTGCTGAAATGTGGTTCTGGAGGAGAAGTACAAGAACTATCTGCATTGACAGAAAAATTAAAGGAAATAGGAGAGAAGAAAGAACCACTGAAAGTTACAGGCCAGGGCAAAGCAAAATACACTGGACACTTAACTGGAGACGATAATCTTTTAAAAAACATTTCTGAAGGCAAGATCGTAGGTAAGAAAACAAGGGGATGACTGAGAACATCCTACTTAAACAATATGATCAATGAATGGGATTTTCTTCACACATGGAGATGAAGACAACTGCTGAAGAGAGGAAGCTGTGGCTGCAGAGACAAGGTTTAACCTTTTGGAAGAGTAAGGACAAACTAATACAAAATATGAGTCTGCATGGTAGCTACATATGGAATAAATGACAACTTCTTGTGTGCAGTCATCAAGTCACTTACCTCAGTAGGTGTCTTATCTACTAAAAGTAAAGGTCACTGTTGTGCTTTCAATAGATGTGAACTGCACCCTGAAAATGGTATGTCTAGTTTGCAGTTGTACAGAAGCTTTTTATTTTGCAAAATGGTTCAAATGGCTCTAAGCACACCTGAGGTCATCAGTCCCCCAGACTTAGAACTACTTAAACCTAACTAACCTAAGGACATCCCTGCCTGAGGCAGGATTCGAACCCGCGACCATAGCAGCAGCACGGTTCTGGTCTGAAGTGCCTAGAACCGCTCGGCCACAGTGGTCAGCTTTTATTTTGCACAGAAATGTTTGATAATAAGATGAACTGATGCTGGCACTTGCTACTGAAACCAGTAGTACTTAGACACAACAAAAATGTGACTACAGAATTAAGAATAATTTTTCCAAACAATCGAGTATTTTTACCAAAACAACACCACAATAGTGGAAACTTATTTTAAACTAAAGACACAAAAGAAAAAAAGAGAAACTGTAAAGATCTTGAGTCTCATAAGACTCTCTTGGGAGGAAAATATAAGATTTTTAATTATATGAATATAATAGAGGGAAACATTCCACGTGGGAAAAATATATCTAAAAAGAAAGATGATGAAACTTACCAAACAAAAGCGCTGGCAGGTCGATAGACACACAAACAAACACAAACATACACACAAAATTCTAGCTTTCGCAACCAATGGCTGCCTCGTCAGGAAAGAGGGAAGGAGAAGGAAAGACAAAAGGATATGGGTTTTAAGGGAGAGGGTAAGGAGTCATTCCAATCCCGGGAGCGGAAAGACTTACCTTAGGGGGAAAAAAGGACAGGCATACACTCGCACACACACACATATCCATCCACACATACACAGACACAAGCAGACATTTGTAAAGGCAAAGAGTTTGGGCAGAGATGTCAGTCGGGGCAGATGTACAGAGGCAAAGATGAAGTTGAAAGACAGGTGAGGTATGAGCGGCGGCAAATTGAAATTAGAAATTAGCGGAGATTGAGGCCTGGCGGATAGCGAGAAGAAAGGATATGCTGAAGGGCAAGTTCCCATCTCCGGAGTTCTGACAGGTTGGTGTTAGTGGGAAGTATCCAGATAACCCGGACGGTGTAACACTGTGCCAAGATGTGCTGGCCGTGCACCAAGGCATGTTTAGCCACAGGGTGATCCTCATTACCAACAAACACTGTCTGCCTGTGTCCATTCATGCGAATGGACAGTTTGTTGCTGGTCATTCCCACATAGAACGCTTCACAGTGTAGGCAGGTCAGTTGGTAAATCACGTGGGTGCTTTCACACGTGGCTCTGCCTTTGATCGTGTACACCTTCCGGGTTACAGGACTGGAATAGGTGGTGGTGGGAGAGTGCATGGGACAGGTTTTACACCGGGGGCGGTTACAGGGGTAGGAGCCAGAGGGTAGGGAAGGTGGTTTGGGGATTTCATAGGGATGAACTAAGAGGTTGCGAAGGTTGGTGGACGGCGGAAAGACACTCTTGGTGGAGTGGGGAGGATTTCATGAAGGATGGATCTCATTTCAGGGCAGGATTTGAGGAAGTCGTATCCCTGCTGGAGAGCCACATTCAGAATCTGATCCAGTCCCGGAAAGTATCCCGTCACAAGTGGGGCACTTTTGGGGTTCTTCTGTGGAAGGTTCCGGGTTTGAGGAGATGAGGATGTGGCTCTGGTTATTTGCATCTGTACCAGGTCGGGAGGGTAGTTACGGGATGCAAAAGCTGTTTTCAGGTTGTTGGTGTAATGGTTCAAGGATTCCGGACTGGAGCAGATTCGTTTGCCACGAAGACCAAGGCTGTAGGGAAGGGACCGTTTGATGTGGAATGGGTGGCAGCTGTCATAATGGAGGTACTGTTGCTTGTTGGTGGGTTGACCTCCACCTGTCCAATGGCCAGCTTCACACGTCCGTCCACATTAAACCCACCACTGTGCCAAAAAGGTACTTTTCACATGGGAGTTAAGCTTTATAACAAACTTCCTGAAAACATAAAAGCTATCACTGAGGTCAATACATTTGGAAAATCTCTAAAGTCATATTTACAGCATCACTGCTTTTATTCCATTGAAGAATATTTAAATTTATGAAATGTGTTATATAAATACTTGTGTGTAAAGTGTATTATTGTAAGCTTAAATATGTATGCTTTGAAATTACTTTCAGCCTGTATATTTATAACTTGACTTGTCCAATGTCTTATGCATAAGCTGCTATGTAGACAACAGGACCAATAAAATACAATCTACAATCACGGAGCCCTTGAAATTAGGGCACAGCGATAGGCCTTAACAAAACACAAATGCAATGACTGCTGTCCAAATTACTGGATATGTGAACCAGAAGTTGTGACATGTATCCAGTTGCACCCCATACCATCACATCACATGCTGGACCCGCATGAGAATGACAGGTACAATCTGGCCAGGTCTGTTGGCATCAGAGCCTCCAAACACAAGTACATCAATTATGACGATGTTGCAGAACCGAGACTCGTCTGACACGATGACACAGTGCCATTCCTGTGTCTGGCATTGTTGTCAGTTGCACCGCTGTCAGTTCACCTCTCTCTAGAGCTGCATTAAGGGCTTGACAGTCTGTGCTGCTCCAGATGCCATCACATTGTCTGTGTGGATATCTGTCTCACTGTATACAAGCCCACTTCCTGACTAAATGTACACAACTTCACTGCAGGATCACGTACGCATGAGCGAACACTTGTCTGCCCTCTCAGGTGCTAGTTGGGTGGCACTACTGAGGCCCTGCAAGGCATTTAGCATGGCCCTCCTGAACCTACCAATTCTATGTTTGCACAAAATGAGATTCTGAGCAATGCAAGCAGCAATATAGTGAAACAATAAACCAGAGTCTCAGCAGACCATGAGCCTGCCACTGCCAAATCTGGAATGCTGATAAACATTTCTCCTTCTTCCATTATGCTTAACACGGTCTTCGTGTAAACAACCAACACTGAAATAGAATTTCTGAATGAGAAACCTGCTCCATAAGCTTTTCTTGCATGCAGAATATGCATGGGAGTGCTGAAAAGTAATGCCTCTGAATTTTTTATTCTGTTCTCAATATTGGTCGAGGTATGACACGTCACGCATATTACTTGGTCAACTTTCCCACTTCACTGACTCATGGCACACCCACCTCCCACAAACAGATGGAGTCGCAATAGGCAGCCCACTCTGACCAGAGATTGTGAATATGTTTACGGTGCACTTCAAGGAAGAGGCCCTGATGTCAACCAAATGGAAATCCATCTTCTTCTTTTCTTCTTCTTCTTCTTCTGTTATGTGGATAACACACTTGTCATCTGGCCTCATGGAAGAGACAAACTTCTTGACTTCTTTGTACATCTGAACTCCACACGCCACAAAATCAAATTCACTATGGAGACCAAAGAAGAAGGAAGACTACCATAGCTGGACATCATAGTCAGGAGAATGATGGACAGCACCCTGTGCCACAGCGTGTATCTGACTCTATAAAACACATAAACTCAGTTCTCCCTATGGCACTGTGAATAATTTCAATAACAAAAAGTGAGATGAATGTTGCAGTTTACATTTAATTTCCACTTTGGCTTTGTATTCAAGATCAGTCTTACCTGAGAGTGCAACATTACATCTTTAGTTAATTTAATTATATGTTCATTAGATTTTGGTTATAAGGCACGTTTTGCTGCCTAATGTTTCATCTCCAAATACTGAAAACAATCCATGGAGGAAGAGGAGTATGTAAGACATTGTTGGACCAGGTTGGAAGAATCTGTGAATTTCAATACTCTGTAGAAGAGCTCAATCATTTGAAAATAACTTTCAGACCTTGTGGCTATTCTAACAGATATACATAAGGCACTACATTCTAAAATATTTGCATCTTTCAGTGAAAAACAAGCAACTAGAGGAAAAGTTCTCTTGCCACTTGTAAAAACAGTCGCAGATCGAGGGACCTCTGAGTGCTATAAAGAGAAGGTATTGACGCAGTGCTTAAACCAAACAGAAGACCACAACTGCAGCCATACTCAAGTAAATTGCTATGCAGTAGTTTCAGTGAATTTGACAATGATGTGGCTGCTTTCATAGTGGCCCAGTCATATTGTGGGGTACGGAATGCCAGTGACAGGGCTGGAATTGTAGGTGACAGATGGGTTTTTGGTAAAGCCTTGTATCAATACCTCCTTAATTATTGAGCTGAAAAACTGTAAAAAACATTCATGCAGTAAAATCACACAAAAAAATTTCCTATTTCTGCAGGTATTGTGCCTTCTGGTTCTTTTTCATTACAAAAACATATTGATTCAAGTTTATAAAGTCACAACTATGTCACTGTGATTTGTGTAACACACATTCTGGAACATGTTCCAGGAATGTCATGAAACAGACAGCTTTAAATAATTACTCTAGCTCATCTTTCAAGACTTGCATGCCAACAACAACACCATCTATCCAATCTCTTTTTATTTCACTTTCATGAAAAGATTTCTCCACAAAGGATATCATCTGCCATGTAGGTAGTGCAAGAGGAAATTCCACACTAACATTTGGGTAATCAAGTGGATTCTGTGTCTTGTCAGAACCAAGTACAATCAACCCAATTTCATCTTTACCACTGGTAAATATCTGGAAACATATTAAATGGTAAAAATAAGTTTTGTTTATAACAAGTTGTATACCAATAAAAACATCACACACAGATACTCTTTATAAAATTATTTAATTGGATAGCTAAAAAATCTACTCACCAAGCAGTGGCAGAACACACACATAAAAGACTGTTGTGATAGGCAAGCGTTTGGAGCCAGTGACTCCTTCTTCCGGTTGAAGGGTTGCAGGGGAAGCAAGAAGGGTGAAGGAAAAGGACTGGAGAGGTCTAAGAAAAGGGGTAGATTTTGGGAAAGTCACCCAGAACCATGGGTCATGGGTGACTTACCGTACAGGATGAGAAGGAAAGACTAATTGTTGGGGACTGCATCGGACAAGATTCGGAAACCTGAGAGCTTAAAGGTGGAAGACAGGGTAATATGCAAGACAGAGATTACTACTAAAACTGTATATGGTTAATATGAGTGAGAAGGTAAGTGTATTGTATGCAACAGTTGTGGGAGGGGGCAGTGAAAATAGACGGGAAAGACAATGAAAGATGTAGAAAGCTAAAACGGAGTGAAGCAAAGAGTAATTACAGTGAAGAAAAGCTGAGACAGGAGAAATTAACATAAATTAAGGTGAGGTGGGTGGTGAGAACCAAGGACACGTTGTAGTGCTAGTTCCCACCTGCGGAGTTCTGAGAAACTGGTGTCTGGCGGAAGAATCCAGGTGGCATGTGTGGTGAAACAAGTGCCGAGGTCACGTATGCCATGTTGTAGAGCATGCTCTGCAACAGGATATTGTGAGTTTCCAGTATATACACTATGCCTATGCCCACTTATCCTAACTGATAATTTGGTGGTAGTCATGCAGATGTAGAAAGCTGAACAGTGTTTACATAATAGCTGGTATATGACATGTGTCGTTTCTATTTTTTGCCTAATCCGAAGTTCTGGGTGACTTTTCCAAAATCTACACCTTTTCCTGGAACTCTCCAGGCCTTTTCCTTTACCCTTCTTCCTTCCCCTTCAACGCTTCTGTCTGGAGGAGCCACTGGCTCCGAAAGCTTGCCAATCACAAATAATTTATTGTTTTTGTTGTTATAGTTACTCTTTATAACCTACTTAAAATACATCACGTACCCTCCTCTCCACAATTCTTCGAACACATAGTTTTGCCTTTTGCAAAAAATCACTGCGTTTCTGTATAACATACTTGGAGTCAAAGTGTCCAACATCTATTACAATTATAAACAGAAGAAAGAAAGTCATTGTATTTATTGGCAGTATTACGCAATCAAATATTTTGAAAGAGTTCCAGTGGTATAAATTTACAAAATCTTACAAATAAATATATACGTTTATTCTTTAAATCAATTCTTAGCAATAACATAATAGTATAAATTGCAGAATCAATATAGCCAATTTTAATGTAATGACTGCAATACAAATACAATATAACAGCGGTAAGTTATAACAAATGTGTGAGAGAGAGAGAGAGAGAGAGAGAGAGAGAGAGAGAGAGAGAGAGAGAGAAAGAGAGGCATTTAGACAATGTTTCATTACAGTGTGAAACTTATTAGAATTAAAATGAAGCCATAGTGAATTATTACATTCCAAAACTAATAATTATTGTGTTCTTTCACCCCAAAATAATACATTCATTAGGCAATGTATACTTTTAATTTCAGAAATTTTTACAGCTCTGAACTTCACTGCTTCGATGAATTTATTACATGTGTCAATGAATGAGGGTTGATAACACTGCTTTAGTCACTCAATTGTTCGTCATGTGATATTCGCAATGTTCTTAATAACTTCTTATGTAAAGTTCTATCATCAAAAAGATAATCTACGTAAGTTTTAAAAGTTGCGAATCTTTAAACAACAACTTGAAAATGGGTGTATCAGTATTTTGTATACATTCTAGCATTGCTAGATTTACTTTTAAATTTTAAAGTATATGAGCAGATTGAGCGACTTTCCATCCAGAAAATTTGTTGTTGGCAAGACCTCACTACAAAGAAAAATGGTCTTTCCGGAGTCAAATGCTAAAAAATTCATAAATACCAGCATTGTAAGTGATACAAACAGGTATTAAGCACCGGGCATAAATATCATTCTGCCTGATGAGAAAAAAAGTAGGTAGATGAAAGAGTAAATTGGGTGGAGGATTGGACATAAACTAACGCAAATTGCACAAAAAAAAACCATGAGGGTCACTGCTCAAGAATTGAGAACTGCCCCCCCCCCCCCTTTCTTTTACAGGCTTGCTTTCACATTTCAGATGAGACCATGTCCCCCATATGTGAAGAAAATAGCCAATATGTAAAGAGAATTACAGATAAAGAGTTTTCTAGAATGAGATTTTCACTCTGCAGCATAGTGTGCACTGATATGAAACTTCCTGGCAGATTAAAACTGTGTGCTTGACCAAGACTCAAACTTGGTGATCGTAGCCCCAGACCTGTGTTGCCGTTTTGGGAGGTAGATCTCATATCTGGAAAGAGGAGATGACAGTTAGGGTACTATGGGTGAGCAGCTGCCATCAATTTTTGATGGTGCAGAACCCACAATAGTGGAACTGCTGCCTAGTCCAAAGGCACCTGTTACCAGTCTTACCCCACAATAGTGTATCGAATCCAGACGTAATGTCGAAGCTGATAAAAAGTCATATGAGAGATTCCTGTAATCTAGGTGTGACTGCACCAATGCTGCATACAGCCATATCAAAGTAGAGTGGACCACACCGCTGAGGCATAGAAGAGCATTCAGGTGCGACCTACATGTCTGCTTTAGTTGGCAAAGACGGGGAAGCCATGTCAACTAGGCATCAAAGACCGGACCTAAAAAACACGATGACAGAAATGCATAACGTAGGTCATGGCAGCCAAAAAATGGATGCTATGAGTGAAAGCCCAGGATTGTGCTTGGTGTATTGCTCCCTGCATTCTGCCTCCAGCAATAGCCGTCGCGGACGAACAAAAATGATGGGGACAAAATATGTCATGCAGCTGCCGCCAGATCATTGATAGCCACAAAAAGGAGAGTGACACTCAAAACAGAACCTTGTGCAAGCCCCTTCTCCTGCAGGGGGGGATGCTACAGGAGGCACCAACCTGTACCCAAAAAGTGTGACATGGAAGAAAGTTCTGGATAAAAATCAGGAGTGGGCCATGGAGGCCCCACTCCTTTAAGGTGGCAAGGACGTTATGGCACCATGTGGTATCATAAGATATACACGCAGATCAATGAAAACTGCAACAAGGAACTGATGCTGAGCAAAAGCTGTTCAGATAGCACACTTCAAGTGGACTAAATTATCTTCAGTAGAGCGCCCTTGGCGAAAAGCACCCTGGATCGAAGCCAAAAGATCCGGGGATTCAAGGACACAATACAGCCTTCAACTAAGCATATGTTCAAGTAACTTGCAGGACACTGAGTAAACAATCTGGACGACAGCTGTCCATTTGAAGAGGCAATTTATGTGATTTCAAAATTGGAATAACGGCATTTTCTCGCTACTGGGAAGAGAATTCTGCATTGCCCCAGGGATGGTTAAAGAAAGGCCAGGTACACTGACGGAAAAATTTGCAACACCAAAAAATAATTAATGTAGAGTAATGAAATACCAGGAATATATTTGTTGAGACAATGTATGTAAAGTGATTAACGTTGCAGGATCAATGGGAGTGTGAGACAAGCCACTGCAAATGTAAATGCAAATGCTGGTACGCTATTGTACACGTGTCATGTGTCAGTTTGTGGGATGGAGTTCCATGCCTGTTGCACTTGGTTGGCCAATATAAGGACAGTTAATGATGATGATGATGATGAGCGTTTGGCGTCATTGGCCGGGAGGCCCCTCGCGGGGCAGGTCCGGCCGCCATAGCGCAGGTCTTATTACATTCGGCGCCACATTGGGCGACCTGCACGCCGGATGGGGATGAAATGATGATGAACACAACACAATACCCAGTCCCTGAGCGGAGAAAATCTCCGACCCAGCCGGGAATCGAACCCGGGCCCAGAGGACGGCAATCCGTCACGCTGACCACTCAGCTACTGGGGCGGACAGGACAGTTAATCATGTTTGTGGATGGGTTGAAGCTGTCATCAGATGATATCCAATACGTGCTCGATGGGAGGTAGAGCTGGTTATCGAGCAAGCCAAGGAAATATGTAGACACACTATAGCATGTTGGCTTACAACAGCAGTATGTGAGCAAGTGTTAGCCTGTAGGAAAACACCTCCTGGAATGCTGTTTGTGAATGGCAGCACAACAGGTCAAATAACCAGACGGACATACAAATTTGCAGTCAGCGTTCGTGGGATTCATACAGACAGTATTGTCAGTGGAAAAGCGAAAGCCATTGTCGATGCTCCACGAGTAAAGACAATCAAGACATTGCTGAAGATGCCACTAAGTGAGACAGGTTCATAGAGAATTGCAATAGAAGGCAAAATCGTCAAAAAAAAAAGAGAGCCGGAGATGCCCAGTGGGAGACAGGCCATTATAGGGTTTATGGTGATAGCATAGAGAATGACACTCAGAATGGAACCCTGAGACACACCATTTTCCTGGATAAAGGTGTCCGACAAGGCAGACCCTTCATGCACCTCAAAAACTCGGTCTTTTAAAAATGTCTGAAGGAAACAGGGTAGGTGGCCACGGAAGCCCCACATGTGAAGAGTATGGACGTTACTAGCTCTCTAGCAGGTGTCATAGGCCTTCTCCAAATCGAAAAACACAGCGACAATCTGGGATTTCTGCAGAAAACCATTCATGACATGGGTGGGCAAAATAATGAGATGGTCCACTGCAGAATGCCGTGTTGAAAGCCACACTGTGCATTCATAAAAAGTTGTGAGACTCGAGCCACCATATCATCCGGGCATGAATCATATGTCCCATCACCTTGAGAACACACTGGTAAGAGAGATGGAGTGGTAGCTAGAAGGAAGAGTGTGTGTGTGTGTGTGTGTGTGTGTGTGTGTGTCAGAGAGAGAGAGAGAGAGAGAGAGAGAGAGAGAGAGAGCTAATTTCGGCAAGAGCTAGATTTCCATCAATAAACTGAGTTGAAGCTGCTGTTGTGGTCTTCATCCAACTACTGCTTTGGTGCAACTCACCAGCCTATTCCTGCCTTTGTAAGCCTCTTCATCTCTGCATAGTATTTCAACCTAAATCCACTTAGAATGGTGAACCACCATTCAGAGAATAACTTTTTAACAACACAGTTTGACTTCTGTAAAGGCTTCTATACTGAGAATCCAACATAATATCTCACAAATTCAATTCCAGTAGAGGTAAATAGTGGAAATTATCCCCTCTGTCATCTTGCCAAAGCCTTTGACTGTTTAGATTAAAAAATTCTGAGAGGGGAAGCTAAAATAGTATGGCATTAAAAGTCTTCCCCTTGCATGGATTGAGTTGTACTTTAACTACAGAAAATGGAAGGTCACATTAACAAATGATAAGACAGGAATAAGATTAAACTCAAAAAGGGAGAACATAAAATATGGTGTGGCACACAGTGTTTGCTGCCAAGTCCACAAAAATGATTTACTTGGGGCACTGGAGGGCTTTGGAAAAACTCTAATGTTTGCAGTGTCACAAACTTATTGATGCAAGATCTAAACTCATCCATACCAGAAACATCCAGGAGAATAACAGAACAGGCTTGTATAGATCCACAGGTACCAGCTTAATGCCTAAAAACTTGTATTGTGCAGTTCTAAAGAAATAAAAGCGACTTACAGATACGAATATCAAAAGTAGGGATAAATGGGCAAATAGGCTCCCGTGTTCTAAGTTCCTGGGAATGCAGATACCAATCACGTGTGAGACCAGCATGTGGGTCAGTTAACCGAGAAGCTCAGTTCCGCCCATTTTGTGCTTAGAAATCTCTTACTGTATCAAACTGGACAAAGGATTGCTAACACACTTTCACTCAGTTTACTCATATGGCTTAATCTTCTGAGGTACTTCAGCTAAGCGGAAAAAATTATTTATTCTACATCTTGAAAAAGCTTCTTCAGGGACCCATGGATTCTCACACTTACATGCCTATAGAAGTTATATTCCCTAATGGTATATGTGATTAATAACAAGATTTAGTTTAAGATGAACTCAGCAATTCAGAACTGCAATACTAGAAGCAAAAATAATTTCCATATATAAAAACCTAAAATCAGGTTTGCCACAAGTTTCTCCAAGTGAAATTCCCTGATATTTCTCTGATTCCACAGACACGTTTTAGAATTTTTCCCCGACAAATTTTGAGGTCTCAAGGGGAGGTAAAGACATAAGTCGACAAAAGAATGTAAGGGCTTTGTATTTCTCCCCCATTTTGTTTTAGGGCGCAAAAACAACTAGGGTCATATGTGTCCATGCCAAAACTGTGAAACACAAAGATGAAGAGAGGAGTTAAAAATGATTACATGTCAACGTTTAATGACGGAAGATAGGACAGCTACAAACAGGGACGTGGAGAAAGGTCTATGGAGTACGCAATAGTGAAATGGAGGCCCAGAACTAAAAATTAAATGGCCTTCACTATATTGCTACAACTGATAAAAAGTAAAACACGGTCGACAGCCCACGCATTGTTCACTAAAATGGCCAATAACTCAGATGGCAAACCCAAAAGGGATTGTAAACGGTAAAAAAAAAAGGGCATCCCCTCAGGAAACGGCAGACAGTTAAAATTTGGGTGCAATGTGCACAAAGTAGTAGGGGAGCACCACTTAACAAATGGTGATGGCTAAAAAGGCAGTGCCCAACATGCAACCTAGTTAAAATGACCTCCTCGCCACAGGAGGACTGAGAGGAGGTTGTCCAAGCCGCTGGGAGAGGCTTAATAACCCAGAGCTTATTCCTATGAATGGAGGACCAGTGGCGATGCCAAAGTGACACCACCTCCTGACAGAAAGTAACAAGAGATCATCAGAGGGAATGCAAGAATTATTGGGCTGAAGTACGAGGAATGCAGCTTTGGCAGCAGTGTCAGCAACCTCTTGGACCGATATGACCTGGAACACACATAAACATCACAGTGGCCCCATAAAAAGTGAGCAAGTGGAAGCTTTCCTGGAACCGGTGCACTAAGGGATGGACAGTCTACACTGCACAGAGGCTTTGAAGGGTGCCAAGAGAGTCTGAGCAGTGACACAGTGAAAAGAGTATGTCAGCAGATGTACTCCATGATATGATACAGGGTGAAGAGCTCTGCTGTAAATACTGAGCAATGTGCCGGACGTCAGTACCAAAAAATGTTGGTTGACATTGAAGGCACACCCGACACCATGGTCAGTCCAAGAGCCATCAGTGTACACAAAGATACTACTGCAAAATTCCATGCATAGGTCGTGAAACTGAAGGCAATAGACCGAGCCTGGTGCAGTGTCTTTACAAAGTGAATGAAGGTCAAGGTGAAGATGGGCTGCCGCACGAAGCCAAGATGGTGAAGGGTTCACACCCATCGAAAAAGCTGCAGGGAGCATGAAGTGGGAGGACCAAGATAGTTTTGTATAAAGCAGGAGCCTCAGGAATATTGTAGTTTCAATGAATGGAAGAGCAACAGGCCCAAGATGTAAAAATGGTGGGAGAAACCAGCTGTGCTGCCAGAAATTCATACAAATGTTTTTGGCAGTAGAAAAACTTAAGCCACTGTCCATGCTCCATAAGTAAAGACGATCAAGACATTGCTGAAGACACCACTCAATGAGACAGGTTCATGAAGAGCAGCAGTAGATAGCAAAATTATCAACAAAAAGAGAGCCGGAGATGCCCGGCAGGAGACAGGCCATTGTAGGGTTAATGGCGACAGCAAAGATGACGACACTCAGGACAGAACCCTGAGGTACACATTTTCCGGGATAAAGGTGTCCGAGGAGGCAGACCCCATACGTACATCGAAAACTCGTCTTTTAAAAATTCCTCAAGGAGATGGCGCAGTTGGCCACATGTGTAGAGAGTACAAACGATACCAGTCCTCCAACAAATGTCGTAGGCTTTCTCCAAATTGAAAAACAAAGCCAGTCTGGGATTTCCACAGAAAACCATTCATGACATGGGTAAACAAAGTGGGTGATAGCCAGAAGGAAGTTGTTTGTCCTTACCGGGCTTAGGTGTGGGTATGACAGTGCCTTCACAACAGTGGCTGGAAAACATGCCCTCTGCCCAGGTCCGGTTGTACGTATTAAGCAAAAAGTGCTTGCCCACAAGAGAAAGGTGCTGCAACACTTGAAAGTTAACAGTGTCTGGTCCAGGGCGGAGGATTGAGATGAAGTGAGAGCGTGGTCTAGCATCCTCATAGTAAAGGCAGCACAGTAACACACACGATTCTGAGAAGAGATGTTATTGCCCGAGTCTTCTCTGCTCATCTCCAATAGAGGTAGGCAGGATGATAGTGGGAGGAGCTCAAAATTTCTGCAAAATGGCGACCCAAGGTGTTGGAGATAGCAATAGGGTACACGATGATATTGTCTGTTACTGTCAGGGTGAAAATTGGGGAATGGATCTTGCTCCCAGAGAACCGTCGGAGGTTGGTGGACACGATGGAAGAGGGGGGTGAAACTGTTAAAAGAACTAGTGAATGAAGTTCAGCTGCCTGTTTGGTTATCCCGAAGAATGCGAATTACATCACAGCAGGCTTCAGTCCACCAAAGGACTGGGACACAGCATGGTAAAGAGGAAGTGTGAGGAATGGAATGTTCTGCGACGGTAAGGATAATGTTTGTAAGAAATTCCACCTGGTCATGACAACTGCGGAAATCGTGTTCATTGAAGGTCGCCAGGGAGGAGTAAAGTCTCCAGTCAGCCTTAGTCAGCTGCCATTTCGATGTGCACGGAGGTGGGGTAGGAGTTAGCAAATGGATAGCACACAGGAAATGGTCGCTCGAGTAGGTGTCAGAAAGAACGGACCGTTCAAGATGATGTGCAGGACAGGCAGTGAAGAAGGAAAGGTCCAAATGGGAATAGGTGTGTGACGAGTCTGAAAGCAACATGGGTGCTTCTGTGCTAAAGAAGGAAAGGTTAAGTTGATTAAGAATGGCAGCGAAGAGGGCACCTCTCAGATAGGTTCTGGAAGAGCCCCAAATGGGATGGTGTGCATTAAAGTCCCCAAGCAGCAGAAATCAGCAAGGAAGCTGTCCAATAAGCTGGAGGAAGTCGAACCTGGTGACATCGAATGACGGAGGGATGTAAATGGTAGAAAGGGAAAAGCTCAAGTGAGGAAGGAATAGACAAACTGCAACAGCTTGATGACAGGTAGTCAGGGAGATGGATGGGTTGACTATGAATGTCATCCCATAAGAGCAGCATGACTCCCCCATGAGACAGAATGCCAACCTCGAGCGGAAAGTCAAAACAGACCAGGAAGAAATGTGAAAGCTCAAAGCAGTCGTGAGGATGAATTTTGTTTCCTGAAGGCAGAGTACAAGTAGAAGCTGCAATTCTAAAAGCAGTCATAAATCCTCTTTGTTGGATCAAAGGCTGCAAAAGTTCCATTGGAGGACAGTCACGACGAGGACAATAGGAAGGGGTGTCACCTCGGCAGCTGCCGAGTGCCAGTCTGCGAAAACTCACTGCTACAGGGCACAGAGGCAAGAGGATCCTGCTCCATGTGGTCCTACAGAAGTGTCGGCTTTCTTCTGCTGTCGACATGAGGAATCCAGGGCACAAGAAAGGTTGGTGGGGCACACTGGCGAAATGGTGGCCGGCCAGGAGAAGGTATCACATGGCGACACCGTCAAAGAGGATCTTTGGGTCAGCGAAACAGAAGACCATTTGCCTTTGTTGGACTTTTTCGAGCCTTTCCAGTTGGCAGAGGGAGACTCATGTGTTGATTGGCTGGAGGGATGTAGCAAGTCTTCAAGGGAGTCTTCCTTCTGTCCTTTCCGGCCTGCCGGTTGTGTAGCTGGTGAGTTGCACAAATACTCTGAGAATCAACGCTAATGAGGATAGTAGCAACACACGGTAAAGATGATTGCTGAGCCACATCCAGGCATGTAAAAAAGACAATAACATTCTCACAACTAAACTTCCGCCATACCCTTTGTCAGAAAACAAGAGCACACAGATATTCAGACAATCACCCAGACACAACTCATGTATACGTGATCACCACCTCTGGCTGCTGCGTCAACAATCTCTGAGAATCAGATTCAAATAACCACTCCTCCTGCCTCCCTGTCTCTTGTCAATAGCTGCTAGGCTAGTGGCAAGAAGTGGTGGTGGTACTGATTGCAATTCGAGGGGAGTGGTATAAAGGGGAGAAGCAGTAAGAATAAGGGAGTACGGAAGTTACGCACGTACTCAGCTGCACCCAGCCAGTGATGACACATGACATCTCAGTAAACAAACCATTTCATCTACTGAGACAAAAACAAGATTTTTCCAGTGCTCTTTTCAAAATTCCCTGATACATTTGAAATTCCCTGATTTCCAGAACATGTGGCAACCCTGGAAATACACATGATTGATGTGCCATAATAATATTTATTTCATATTAATAACCATCTAAGCTATATTATTACACATTTATTGTGTTATGACCAGATTTGTTCACTAAACATATTCAGGTGGCCTACATGTGCAAATTCATGACACAAATGGGCAATTTGAAGATATTCAATCAGTGAAACCAACTGCAACATGATAAATATGTAATAACACATATAATCATTAATATTGGTCTCAGCTGTGGTGCTCAGCATGATCAAAGTCATTTATTTTACAGTTCGTTATGAATCAGATTTTGGCTTTTTTGGACATCATCAGAAATTGTCTGAGGATGACACAGAATGCCAAAAGCTGGTTTATAACTGACTATAAAACAAATACTATTGTGGAAAATCAATGATGTGAATTTAAGCATTAATATATCTATGTTCCCTCAAGTACCAATGGCATATTTCCATGTAGACTGTGCACCTCTCCATACGGTTCAGATTACAGCTTTATATTCTGCTAGAAAAGTGTAACAGTATGACAAGAGACGGACAGGCAAACAAAAATCCCCAAATCCTTAAAAATGAAGTAAAAAAATACCCCATGAGACAAGGTGTCCATAATTTATAAGAATACCTGGGCTCCAGAACGTAAATTCTGCATACTAATACTATTATATAGATCCTGACTTTACCCATATATAGAGAGCTGACAGTAGTCTGCGTCCCATTACATGAATGTTTTGTTTGAAGTATTATATAAAAATAGCAGCTAAATAGTATAGGACGAGCAGTGGATATTTTCAAAATCGCTGTTTTACCCCTGACATAACAAATCTACAAGTAATTTCATAATTATCAATTCGAGCAGAGTAGCACTAGCCATAATTTGTTGTTAGCATATTTTACAGACATAGGCAGCAGGGGATTACCAAAAGTTCTTGTTCTCTTATTTGCTTTAACCCGTGGCATCTTCAAGATGGTGACACTCCTATTTCAAGCGTTTTCAATATGGAGACCACGACATCTATCACTACACCCATGAACAAACATAAACAGGCCCTAACAAGTGGAATATTTAACACCAGAAATAAAGTGAAACTAATGGGGGAACCGCTCAAAGTAGGGGTTTTGGGCAGTGGCAATCACCACACACAACAATAAGGATGATGACACCATTCCAAAATAAATATCAAACCAAAAATTATGCACACAAAATCCTCAACAAACCCTCAACAATCATCCCACCCCAAAACTGCGAATAACAGCTATTGGTATCATACATTTTGCCTGAACTAAACAGCTCCAATGAAGACAGTGATACTAGAAACCCACACATACACTGAAACTTTCACTTGGTCTATACGGCTCAAACATAGCCAGAGATACCATGAAACCAGACACAAAAACCTGGTACTGCAAATTTCACTTGACCTATATAGCTCAACCAAGGTGCACAATACTACCAACTGCCACAAATCAACAACACCAGACCACACTCCATAAAACCCACCGATATAAGCAAATAAATACCCCCAAAAAATAATACCAAATTAATCAAACATACATTACCTCAATGAACCGTAAACAAATCCACTACATTACAAAAAGGAAAAAGGTCTTACCAACCACAGTTTCCCCCCCCTCCACTCTCTCTCTCTCTCTCTCTCTCTCTCTCTCTCTCTCTCTCTCTCTCACACACACACACACACACACACACATACACACACCTAAGCACCACTTACCAAACAACTGATGCCCATCCCATACATACATACATACATACACACATCAAAAAACGTTTTGCATCCCCTCGGTTCCTGAACCTGTGCAGAAATTTGCAATAGAGATCAACATCGTTTCCGCCCTTTCTATTGATCATGAAAACCACACAGTGCCTGTTGTACCACCATACAGCGAGACTCTCAGAGGTGTTGGTCCAGACTGCTGTACACACGGGTACCTCTGATACCCAGTAGCACGTCCTCTTGGATTGATGCATGCCTGTGTTCGTCGTGCCATACTATCCACAAGTTCATCAAGGCACTGTCAGTCCTGATTGTCCCACTCCTCAACGGCGATTCGGCGTAGATCCCTCAGAGTGGTTGGTAAGTCACATGCCCATAAACAGCCCTTTTCAATCTATCCCAGGCATGGTCGATAGGGTTCATGTCTGGAGAATATGCTGGCCACTCTAGTCGAGTGATGTAATTATCTTGAAGGAAGTCATTCACAAGATGTGCACAATGGGGATGCGAAATGTCATCCACAAAGACGAATGCCTCGCCAATATGTTGCCAATATGACTGCACTATTGGTCGGAGGATGGCATTCATAAAACTTTGAACATAGCTGCTAAGGTTCAGTGCCCGTGTCAGAATTATATTAGAACAAATAAGCCCTCGGTCACAAATATTAAGTCAAAATTGACCAGGTTTCGATGCTACTATGAGCGTCGTCTTCAGAATTAGCCTGACTGTTCTAAAACATATTAGGTATATAATACATTCATAAAATTAAAGTTTGTACTTCATCTTTTCCAGTCAGTACAAACTTTAATTTTATTAATGTATTATATACATAATATGTTCTAGAACAGTTAGTGTAATTCTGAAGACGACGCTCATAGTAGCATTGAAACCTGGTCAATTTTGACTTAATATTTGTGACCGAGGGCTTATTTGTTCTAATATAAGGATGGTATTCACTTATAGCACAGCTGTCATGGTGCCTACCATGACCACCAACAGTGTGCATCAGCCCCCCATAATCCCACCCAAAACAGCAGGGAACCTCCACCTTGCTTCACTCATTTGACAGTGTGTCTAAGAGTTCAATGTGACCGGGTTGCCTCCAAACACATCTCTGACAATCGTCGGAAGGCATATGTGACACTCATTGGTGCAGAGAACGTGATGCCAATCCTGAGCAGTCCAATTCAGCTTGTTATTGGGTTCATCTGTACCGTGCTACATGGTGTTGCAGTTGCAAAGATGGACCTCGCCATGGATGTGTGGAGTGAAACTGCACATAATGCAGCCCATTGCACACAGTTTGAGTCATAATGTGATGTAAGGTGGCTGCACGAAAAGCATTATTCGACACAGCGGCATTGCCGTCAGGATTCCTCAGAGCCATAATCCGTTGGTAGTGTCACCCACTGCAGTAGTAGCCCTCGGGTGGCCTGAGCAAGGTATGTCACCGACAGTTCCTGTCTCTCTGTTTCTCCTCCATGTCCGAACAACATTGCCATGGTTCACTCCACGATGCCTGGACACTACCCTTGTTGAGAGCCCTTCTTGGCACAGTGTAATAATGCAGATGTAATCGAACTGCAGTATTGATCATCTAGGCATTGTTGAACTACAGACAACATGCCCTGGATTCCTCATGTCGACAGCAGAAGAAAGCCGACACTTCTGTAGGACCACATGGAGCAGGATCCTCTTGCCTCTGTGCCCTGTAGCAGTGAGTTTTCGCAGACTGGCACTCGGCAGCTGCCGAGGTGACACCCCTTCCTATTGTCCTCGTCGTGACTGTCCTCCAATGGAACTTTTGCAGCCTTTGATCCAACAAAGAGGATTTATGACTGCTTTTAGAATCGCAGCTTCTATTTGTACTCTGTCTTCAGGAAACAAAATTCATCCTCACGACTGCTTTGAGCTTTCACATTTCTTCCTGGTCTGTTTTGACCTTCCGCTCGAGGTTGGCATTCTGTCTCATGGGGGAGTCATGCTGCTCTTATGGGATGACATTCATAGTCAACCCATCCATCTCCCTGACTACCTATCATCAAGCTGTTGCAGTTTGTCTTTTCCTTCCTCACTTGAGCTTTTCCCTTTCTACCATTTACATCCCTCCGTCATTCGATGTCACCAGGTTCGACTTCCTCCAGCTTATTGGACAGCTTCCTCGCCGATTTCTGCTGCTTGGGGACTTCAATGCACACCAACACATTTGGGGCTCTTCCAGAACCTATCCGAGAGGTGCCCTCTTCGCTGCCATTCTTAATCAACTTAACTTTTTTTTCTTTAGCACAGAAGCACCCATGTTGCTTTCAGACTCGTCACACAACTATTCCCATTTGGACCTTTCCTTCTTCACTGCCCGTCCTGCACATCATCTTGAACGGTCCGTTCTTTCTGACACCTACTCGAGCGACCATTTCCTGTGTGCTATCCATTTGCTAACTCCTACCCCACCTCCGTGCACATCGAAATGGCAGCTCACTAAGGCTGACTGGAGACTTTACTCCTCCCTGGTGACCTTCAACGAACACGATTTCCGCAGTTGTCATGACCAGGTGGTATTTCTTACAAACATTATCCTTACCGTCGCAGAACATTCCATTCCTCACACTTCCTCTTTACCATGCTGTGTCCCAGTCCTTTGGTGGACTGAAGCCAGCTGCAATGCAATTCGCATTCTTTGGGATAACCAAAAAGGCAGCTGAACTTCATTCACTAGTTCTTTTAACAGTTTCACCCCCCTCTTCCATCGTGTGCACCAACCTCCGACGGTTCTCTGGGAGCAAGATCCATTCCCCAATTTTTGACCTGACAGTAGCAGACACTATCATCGTGTACCCTATTGCTATCTCCAACACCTTGGGTCGCCATTTTGCAGAAATTTTGAGCTCCTCCCACTATCGTCCTGCCTACCTCTATTGGAAATGAGCAGAGAAGACTCGAACAATGCCTTTCTCTTCTCAGAATCGTGAGTGTTACTATGCTGCCTTTGTCAGACACTATCATCGTGTACCCTATTGCTATCTCCAACACCTTGGGTCGCCATTTTGCAGAAATTTTGAGCTCCTCCCACTATCGTCCTGCCTACCTCTATTGGAAATGAGCAGAGAAGACTCGAACAATGCCTTTCTCTTCTCAGAATCGTGAGTGTTACTGTGCTGCCTTTACTATGAGGAAGCTAGATCATGCTCTCACTTCATCTCAATCCTCCGCCCTGGACCAGACACTGTTAACTTTCAAAAGTTGCAGCACCTTTCTCTTGTGGGCAAACACTTTTTGCTTAATATGTACAACCGGATCTGGGCAGAGGGCATGTTTCCCAGCCACTGTCGTGAAGCCACTGTCATACCCACACCTAAGCCCGGTAAGGACAAACAACTTCCTTCTGGCTATCACCCACTTTGTTTACCCATGTCATGAATGGTTTTCTGTGGAAATCCCAGACTGGCTGTGTTTTTCAATTTGGAGAAAGCCTATGACATGTCCATCCCTTACTGCACCCGTTCCAGGAAAGCTTCCACTTGCTCACTTTTTATGGAGCCACTGTGATGTTTATGTGGGTTCCAGGTCATATCGGTCCAAGAGGTTGCTGACACTGCTGCCAAAGCTGCATTCCTCGTACTTCAGCCCAATAATTCTTGCATTCCCTCTGATGAT